>NC_069690.1:50595453-50924672 GCF_023699985.2 Odocoileus virginianus
GAAACTGGGAAAGGCCAGCTCCTCAGGAAGGGACTCAGCCCTTGATTTTAGCCCAGTGAGACCCATGTCAGACTTCCGTCCTCCAAGACCATAGAGCGAGTTTGTGGTATGTAAGCTGCCGAGTCTGCAGTAATTTGTTAATAGCAGCAACAGAAAACAAACTCACTCCTCTTGGGTAGTGACCTTAAAGCAAGCCAAAGGGCTGAAAAATAGGTTACCTCGAGCTGTATGTAACCGGATTCAGCACACAGTTGTGAATGCCTGTATACAAAGTAAGAGGAGTTGGGGAAGGTGCAGACTCAGGCAGGGCCCAGAGTTTCAGCCCTGATCTCAGTATTCATTGGAAGGACTGGTGTTGAAGCTGAATCTCCAATACTTTGGCCACCTGATGCGAAGAGCTGACTCGTTTGAAAAGACCCTGATGCTGGGAAAGATTGAAGGCAGGAGGAGAAGGGGACAACGATGGGTGAGGTGGTTGGATGGCATCACCGACCCAATGGACATGAGTTTGAGTAAACTCCAGGAGCTGGTGATGGACAGGGAGGCCTGGTGTGCTGCAGTCCAAGGAGTCGCAAATAGTCAGACTCGACTGAGCAACTGAACTGAAAAGGACATACTGGACTGCTGTGGACCTTTCCCTTCCTGGTTTCCTTCCACTGTCCACCCTGTCCACATTCGAAATGGCCTAAAATAGTACAAAGTAATAAGCCCTGGCAAGTCCGAAACAGAAGAATGCCTTGAATCAGGTCATATTTTCCAGAAGCTGAGACACACCGTCTGCATTCTTTGAGATGCTGTCTCGCTGGGGCTGTGAAACCCTTGGCGTCTAGTGATGTCAATGAGATGAGCTCTTGACTTTCTAACCAGGAAGTGCCCTTTGGCAGAGAGCAGAGCAGGAACTCTGAGGCCAGCCTGCCGTCTGGACAGGGCTCTCTAGGAGCGAGGCGGGGCCAGGAAGGCAGTTGCTCCCCAGGGAGGACAGTGGCTGCCCCCAGGGCGGCAGGGAGCAGGGAGGGGCCTCCTTATCGCCACACTGTGCTTCCTGCCTCCCTAAATCCTGAAGGGGGCTGGGGGACGGGTAGCCTTGGCAGCTGTCGTTGGACCTGTTTGCTCTGCCACCTGTCACACCCCTGTCCTGAAGGAATCTGCAGAGAAAGGCTCCTGGCGGTGTCGGTGTCACCACCCACTTTCGTCTAAACCTTGGTAGAGTCTGGTGATGAAAGGCCCGTGGAAGTAGGAGTATCAGAGCCTGTCCTCCTTGACCGTAACCAGACCCCAGAGGGGTTGCTGCTCCTGGGGTGGGGAGGCAGCGTCCCCCTGGGTGTACAGCAAGAGGTTGGTGCCGCCTCCTTTGGATCTGGAGTCCATTGGCCAGTGGATAGTCACCAGCACCACACCTGGCTGTTTCCGGCCTGTCTTCTAAGGAAGTGCTGGTTCGACAGAAAGCAGAAATGCATGAGTGTCAACGAGCCATTCTTGACACCCGCCCCAAAGAGAGGGGACCCAGAAGGAAATCCGGACTCGCAACTCCTGGGTTGTTGTTGCCCCTTGACACCCAGGGATGTCTTTCCAGAGGTGTTGCAGTGGGACTGGCACAGGAGCAAGGAAGCCAGGAGGGGTGTGGCCCCCTAGGGTTTCTGAACAGGAGCAAGTGAAGGCATGCCCCCTGAACAGGTGAGCCTGGCCGGCCAAAGAGCTTGTGACTTTGACTGCAGCAACTTGATTCCAATTTCCTGGTTATATAAAATCAGCCTGGGACCTCCCTTGTGGTCCAGTGACTAAGGCAACGCGCTCCCAATGCAGGGGGCTCGGAGTCAATCCCTGATCCGGGAGCTAGCTCCCACGTGCTGCAACTCAGACCCAGTGCAGTCAAATAAATAAAAATAATTTTTTAAAAAATCGACCCATTACGATAGCAGGTAAAGAATCCGCCTACAATGCAGGAGAGGAGACGTGGGTTTGATTCCTGGGTCAGGAAGATCCCCCGGAGAAGGAAATGGCAACCCACTCCAGTATTCTTGCCTGGAGAATCCCATGGACAGGGGAGCCTGGCGGGCTACAGTCCTTAAGGCCGCAGAGTCAGACACTGAGCGTGAGCTGCACGTGGTGGGGTTGACAGACGTCTTGTCACAGTAGGAGCAGACGTTTAACCTGCCTGGTGTTAGGAGGTGCGTGGGCAGGGGGCAGGCCCTTCTGGGAGCGGCTTTGTCTATTCCACCTCTCACCTGCGCTGGCTTGTCTCTTAGTTTTCATGGATGGCAGGGTTTTGTTTTTGTTCTGTTTTTTGTTTTTGTTTTTAATGAAAATGCGAGCTCTCTCTTGGAGCCAGACCTCCAGCAACGAGACTTCAGGCAGCTCACCATCAGTTTTAGATGATAAGCCGGCGGGTCATAGCACGGCATGAAAACGAATCTGATCGGAAACTTTCTTTTTCTACAAAATAAAAATAATCCCTCGGGATGCCAAAGGAGGGATGGACACCAAGGTTGGGCTTTGATCCAGTGGTGAATCTGAAGGGGTTTTCTGGAAGGCAGCCCGAGTTCTCCGGTCACCGAAAGCAATCGAATGAGTGTTTATTTAACAAAACATGATCGAAGCCCAGGCTTCCTTTGGTTTTGGGAGCTAGCCTGACTGAGCAGAACCCCTGGGCTCCTGGGGTCAGACAGTGGGGAGGCTGAGACCGGGTTGCACCTAGAGAAATGGCAGAGCCCCGGCCCTGCAGGTGGCATCAGGTGCGTTGGTTTCTAGGCCTGGTCTCACATATCACCGCAAACTTCTTGGCTGAAAACAGCATATGTGCCCTCAATGTTCCGGAGGCCAGAAGCCAGTTGTCATTTCACTGGGCTGAAATGGTGTGGGCAAGGCCGCGCTCCCGCCGAAGGCACCAGGGGACAGTGCGTCCTCGGTTCCAGCTCCTCGGGGTCCCATGCATTTCTCGGCCGTGGTCACGTGGTCTTATCAGCCATCACATCCCCTGCCGCCTCCCTCCTGTGAGGACACGATCACACTACGGCCCACCTGGGTAATCTTGCCATCGCAAGGCCCTTGACTTGCTCTCATCTGCACAGTCCCTGTTGCCATAGAAGGGGACAGTCCCAGGTCCTGGGATCCAGCCAGGCTGCCTTTGGGTCCAATGTCAGCCCCTCACAGGAGGGAGGCTTATTGGAGGCGGGGCACTTCACATAGACGCAGGGCAGGAGGGGGATAGGACAGCCAGGAACTGCTAGGTGGGTCCATGTGGCCCGGTGGAGAAAGCATCCTGTGCAAGTGTTTGGCACACAGATCGTGGGATTACAGACAACGCGGTGCTGAGCGTGGGGAGCGTGTGCGAGGATGTGAGGCTTCGCCTGCAGGCTGAGGAGCTTATCCTTTGGCAGGGGCTGGTAAAGATTCACTTTTCAGGAAAGTCTCTGTCAGCTGTGTGGAGGATGGATTGGGAGGGTCTGTTTCTCTCAGGGAGCAGAGCGTGGGTATTCTCAGCTTTGCGGGCTGTCCAGTCCCTGCCTCTGGCCATGCCCGGCGCTCACAGGAGTGGGCTGGCCCCTGCACCAGCTTCGCCCGCAGAGCTGGGCCCCCCAGGCCCGAGCACAGGCGCTCGTAATGTGAGGAGGGAAGCGCTGGACGGCAGCGGGTGGTCAGGGCCAAGTCCCACATGGTGGCTGCAGCCCTGGGTCACGTGCACAGTTTACACGTGGGGAGACGGAGACCCGGAGGAGCGAGGTCACTTGTTTGAGGTCACGCGGCTGGCAACGGGCAGAACTCAGGTTGGCCCCAGAGGTCTGGGTCATCAGGAGGCCACGGTGAGACAAGAACAGGGTAGAGGCTGGGGCGGGCGGTGCGGAATCGGGAGCTGGGGTGCGGACAGGTGAGGGGGCCTGGCACCTGCCAGGATGTGAGGGTATGAGCGATTTGGCTGCTGCCCAGGCTGGCGCCTGAGGGCTGGGAGCGCCCCAGGCCAGCAGTGCCTTCCTGGCGGGAACCTGCTTCAGGGGCGGGAGGCTCAGCAGCTGGGCTCCTGGCCTGGATTCCAGGGAGACATTCAGGCTGGGAGGGTGTGGATTCAGAAGGAGAAGCGGTGGGTGGGGAAGGAGCCCGCCTTGGGGGCCGAGAAGAGACACAGGGAGGAGGACCACAGACAGGTGGTCACTGGCGTCCCCGTTGCTGCTGGCAGGACCCCCTGTGGGCTGGGGTCTCAGGCTGGGCCCCAGGAGCAGGCCTGTCTGTGGGTGGGGAGTCTCTGGGGCCAGGGGTGGACCCTAGCTAGGATGGGAGAGAGAGCGCTCCTCCAGGATGGGGAGGGTGGGCTCTGCATCCATTCACAGAGGCACCCTTTCACAGCTACTGGTGTTTCTGCGGGTGTACCCCGGAGCTGGAACAGTGACCCGGATGGGAGATTGGACAAGTACAGACTGAGAAGGAGCCAGCAGAGCAGGTGTGGCTGACCTGACCCCGAGCAAGCAGGAGGTCCTCCCCCGGAACAGGGCCGGGGGATGGGCGGGCTCCACTGGGCCCTAGCTGCTGGTGGCGTCCTCAGAGTCTGCTGGGAGCGAGTGAGGGGGGGGACACAGGGACAGCGACCCAGGAATGACTAGTCCACCAGGGGCCGTGAAGACACACATCACCATGGAGACACGTCTACGCTGGCAGGCACTCTGCCCACTGTGCCCACAGCCCTGTGACAGCAGGCAGCTCGACCGGCCGGCCAGCTCCAGGGCCGGGGGTTTGCGCTTACCTAAGGTGGGGCCCAGGGGCAAGGAGCCTCAGCCGCTCAAGAAGTGGGTGTCCTTCTCATTCCTCCCGTGTGGTGTGCTGTGGGGTAGAGGGGCAGGGAGGCCCTTGTGAGGGGTGCGCGCAAGACCGTCAGTAGCCGGGGCAGGACGGCGAGCCCTGTCTGGAGGACGCGGGGTAGAAGGGTGGTCGGTTGGCAGGCAGAGGAGCCGGCTCACCGGGGACGGGTCGGGGTTGGCAGGGGTTGTGTAATTAGTGAGGGTTTGCTCCCAAAGCAGGAAATGACACGGCCAGAGGGACTGGCTCGAATAGCAGGTGTCGATGGCCGCAGGGCACCAGTGGGTGTCAGGGCGGGGGGTGGCAGCAGGAGGGCGCCTGCGTGGTTCCCGTGAGAAGGGGCCGTGGGAGCCGATGGAGGGGAGGCAAGCGGCCGGGTCGCTGGGGCTGACGGAGCAGACGCTGCAGACAGAGGGGGATCGGGGCCACACCTGGGCTTTTCAAGGTGGTGGTGGCTCATAACTTTCGGTTGAAGTGTATTCACACAGAAAGTTGTGTCTCCCAGGGTTTCGATGGAAGTTTTGACCAGGGCAGCTGCGACAATGGCCATCCGCCGTCGCCGCCTCGATTCCTGGGGAAAGAATTTCAGGCAAATGTGTGTCAGAAATCCAGGCAGAATTTTGACCAGGAGGTGAGATGCAGGAACGGAGAGCTCAGTGGCAGCAGAAGGCTGGACGTGAACAGCGGGCAGCTTTGGCCTGGCCATGCTTTTGAAGCCGTGTTTGGCGAGACCAGAGGAGGGGCCAGGACTCCTGCTTACCCCGCGAGGTGCCCAGCAACCCGCTTGCATCTCCGTGGCAAATTGGGGCACTGCTTCCTGGAGGCAGGAGGGGAGTCAGGGGCTCATGCCCAGGGGAGGAGAAGAGGACTCTGAGGCCATTCTGCAGAGCCCCACATGTCTTACCTGCTCCTTAGAAGTCCCTTTTCTGTACTTGACCCTGTGGCCAGAACCTAAGAATCTGTCCAGTAAGCAAGGGGATGGGAGGCCTGTTTCCCATGTGGGCCTGTTGCCTTGATTTTCCATCTCAGGAGCCAGACCACATGGTCTGCCTTGGGGGGGGGGGGGGGGGGCGGGCAGTTCACAGAACTGCCAAGGCCCCGTGTGAGTCCCCACGCCCTTCCCAGCTGCCACCTGGCGGAGCGAGGAGCATCTACACACAGGGTCAACCATTAGTTGTTTTGGGGCCAAAGCAGATATCCTCCGTGGCCCAAGGGACGTTTCTCAGGCTGAGACATGCCAAGTTACAGCTGAAGGTCAAGATTGAGAGCAGTCTTGTGTTCTACGGGCCAGTGTTCTGCTGCTTCTGCCCCTGGTGCTTCCATGATCTGTGCTGGGGACAAGAGCCACTGTTCCTGGCTGCCACCACCAGCCCCGGAGCTCAGCCTCCAGCTGCACCTGGGGAGCAGGCCGGGCCAAGCCACGCTGTCCTTGGAGCTGATGGGCTGACAGGCGGGGCTCCAGGGATGAGGACGCGTCAACCTCTGGCCCCTCAGCCTTTTGCTTTACAGAAAGGCACCAGGGGACGGATGTTGCCAAAACCTGCACTGTTTCTGTCTGGCTTGATTGTGTTCCATACTTGATTTGAATGGGTTTCCCAGATGGCTCCGCGTGTAAAGGATCCCTCTGCAATTCAGGAGACACAGGAGGTGCAGGTTCAATCCCTGGGTCGGGAATATCACCTGGAGGAGGAAAGGGTGTCCCACTCCAGTATTCTTGCCTGAAAAGTCCCGTGGACAGAGGAGCCCGACAGGCTCCACTGGGTCACAGAAAGTCAGACATGACTGAGCAGCTAAGCACAGCACACTTCTGTTAGGCTGATTGTGTTTTATGCTTTATTTGAATATCACAGAAACGTAACCCAGGAGGAAGTAAAAACTCCCTCACTCAGCATGCGTCTGTTCTGTGCACTGTTCCAGTAGCTGGGGGCACAGATTAATAAACCGTAACATGAGGTCCGGTGGGGAAGGGGCTGGAGGCCGCCATTGGGAGCAGAGCCATCAGAGAGGGCTTCCTGGCTTAGGTGACCTTTGCTTAAAGTGTGGACCTGTACTCTGTCTGATAGCTTGTCCTGCCCAACGCCCTCCCCCCTCACAGCTCCTCCCCACCTCCCCGCCTGCCACGTGCCCTCTTTCCCAAGATTGCAAAGCACCAGCTTACGCGGAACTTTCTCTCACTGAGCTTTCTGTCTTGCCAGCTGGGACAGAGGACATGGAATGATTTTGCTTTGGAAAGACTTTTCTTCCTGCTGAATAAGAGTAAACAAAGATACTGCTAGAGTCAGGGTTTACTTAAGCCAAGGGAGCAGTCATGGCGGAGTCGTGGCCACGCCGGTCACCCTGGACAAGGCCGCCTTGGGCTGTGCGCCCGCTCGTACGCAGGGCGCTGTGCCTGGCAGGTCGTGACCGCTCTCCTCTGCCCTGCACTGCAGGTCCCGCCTGCCCTTCAGTCTGATGCCCGTCCAGCTCTCCAGCCCCCCGGAATGGAATGAGTCTATGCACTCTCTCCGGATCAGCGTGGGGGGCCTTCCCGTGCTGGCGTCCATGACCAAGGCCGCGGACCCCCGCTTCCGCCCCCGCTGGAGGGTGATCTTGCCGTCCTTCGTGGGCGCTGCCGTCCTCTGGCTGCTGTACGCCCACCGCCCTCCTCCTGGCCGGCCCCCCCTGCCCAATGCCCACAACTGGAGGCTCGGCCAGCTGCCTGCTGCCCGGTACAATGACACCTACCCGCTGTCTGTCCCCCAGAGGACAACGGGCGGGACGCGATACCGGATCGCCGTTATCGCCGACCTGGACACAAAGTCCAGGGCCCAGGAGGAGAACACCTGGGTCAGTTACCTGAAGAAGGGTCACCTGACCCTGTCAGACAGCGGGGACCAGGTGGCTGTGGAATGGGACCAAGGCCATGAGGTCTTGGAGTCCCACCTGGCGGAAAAGGGGCGGGGCATGGAGCTGTCAGATCTGATCGTCTTCAATGGGAAGCTCTACTCAGTGGACGACCGGACAGGCGTGGTCTACCAGATCGACGGCTCCAGGGCCGTGCCCTGGGTCATCCTGTCCGACGGTGACGGCACTGTGGGGAAAGGTAGGTCGGCCGTCTGTCCCCGGGCTTGCTGCGGTGCTGGAGGACAGGCCAACCGGCTGGTTCTCAACCTGTGCGCAGTGAAGCAGTCACAGGTCCAGAGGGAGGGGACATCGGGGAGATCTTGTCTCCCTCACCTCTGACCTGCGGCCCCCACAGCCTGAGCAGAGTCCTGGAGACCTCCTGGACTCTGCCACGTCCAGGAGTGTGAGCTTCTGCTGGGGGCTGGCGGGGAAGCGGGGTCTCTCCCAGAGGAGCGCTGGGCCCTGCCCTCGGGGACAGCCCCTTTCTGCATCCTCAACCGTTATCAGTGTCTGGAGTGCATGCTGGGACTGCGCCCTCCATGTGCCTCAGCTTTAAAGCTAGGGCATCAGGTTTGCTCTTTCTGAACTGAGACTTTGTTAAAAAGCAGACTGCTCCTTTCTGAAAACCCAGCAGGGGGAGGGTCTGAGTGTGAGCAACTGTGCCCCCAACCCCGACCTGTAGTGGAATCCGACCTCTGGCATCGGCTGTGCCCCACGCCGGCAGGCGAGTAGCAGAGCTGTGGGAGGGTGCCTGCATGCCCAGACCTTCACGTGGGGCAGCGGGAGAGTTGACAGCGGCTTCTGTGCATGTGGCTGGATCTGCACCTGCTGGAAAGCCAGGCTCCACTGGGGCACCTGGGGTCGAAGGAGGAATTGCATTAATTCACTGGGCCCTGGGCTGGCTGCCAGGCCCCCCTTCCCTCGAAGTGATAAAAATCTGTCCCGACTTTGCCCGCGGCTGGGCAGGTTGAAAGGACTCTGTCTCAGCCACCGTTCTATTGAAAACTTCGGTTGCCCGCTTCCTGCCTCAGGCCGGCTGCGCATGTCCAGCACCATCCAGCAGTTCTGCTTGCCCCTCGGATCTGGAGGATAGCAGGATAGAGGGAGCTTGGGGTTGCCTGGTGGTTGGTCACCTGGAGGGAACCACAGGAAGTCAGTGGGGCCCCCAGAGCCACCTGCAGAGAAGCATCCCGGGGTGAGGGTTGTTGCCACAGCTCCTTGGGCCAGCCGGAAGTTTGCAGAACATTTGGGAACAAGCACAGATTAGAACATGGTGTAGGAACAGGTGAGAATACGCTAGAACAAAGTGCCCACACAGCCTTCAAAACTAGGCTCATGGTAAGTAAATCCATCTAAGAAACACACTGATTGGCGTGGCTGCTGTGAGCATCTGTGCTGAGCCCCACTCAGCTCTGGCTGCTGGCACAAAAATCCCTCGGGGGTGTGGCTGTGTGGTCAGCACTTTCTGCACTTTCCCAGGGTCGGGCGTAGTCTGAGGTGAGGCTGACATGACAGCTGGAGAAACGGGGAGGTTGGGGTCTGCAGACACTGAGTGGAGGGCCACTTTTCTGGCCGGGGGGAGGACTAGGCCACTCCACTGGCGGGTTCACGTGGGTTACATGGGGTCCAGCAGGGTTCCTGGGGTGAGTTTGGGAGGAAGATGCTGGAGGGCAGGGAGAGAGGAGACAGAAGGCAGAGGTGGTGCCCGTCTGCCCCACGTGAATGCCATGGTATCTGCTCTAAGGAGAGGGGCCCAACCGCCCACCCTCGGGTGGAGCTGCAAGCCAGCTGGTCCATCCCCTGTTCTCTTGTCGCCCCAAGTTGAGTCCAACGTGAGTGACCTCTGCCACCTAAAGCTGCTGGGCCCAGAGGGTTCTCTGCTCTGGCCTGACTGGGCCCACGGGCCAGGCCAGCAAGGGCTGGCCCTTGCCTCAGCCCCGCCCCTGTCTCCCCCCAGGCTTCAAAGCCGAGTGGCTGGCCGTGAAGGATGAGCATCTGTATGTGGGCGGCCTGGGCAAGGAGTGGACCACCGCCACGGGGGAGGTGCTGAATGAGAACCCGGAGTGGGTGAAGGTGGTGGGCTGCAGAGGCAGCGTGGACCACGAGAACTGGGTGTCCAGCTACAACGCCCTGCGGGCCGCTGCTGGGATCCGGCCGCCAGGTGAGAGCCAGGCCGTGGATGGGATCCGGCCGCCAGGTGAGAGCCAGGCCATGGATGGGCACCGCGAGCTTGCCTGTTAGACCACTCGACTGTCTCTGACGGTTGCTCCCACCAGGCCTCTAGGTTCTGGGGCCAGTGAGCCATTTTTGCTTTCACCCAGGCTCGCTCGGCAGGCTCAGACAGTAGCCCCGTCCACAGTGTCCTCCTGGGGGCCGCCCCGAGGCCGGGCCTTGCCCCTGACCTGGTGGTGGGAGCAGGTACAAACTTTGCTTCTTTGCCCTCATTTCTGGAAGTTAGGGTTTTTAGTAGGGAGGGGCGGTACCTGGATTGGGCTTGGACACGTGACTGAGGTCACAGCTTCACCTCCTGATAGGCGGACTTCCATCCTTTTCTGCTTGCAAGGCAGCCTCTCCTACCCACCCTGATCCTCATTCTCAGGTCAGACCTGGTGTTACTTGTGCCACTTCCGGAAGCGCTCTCCTCTGTGCCCTGAGAGGAGCACCAAGGAGGTGGAATACTGACAGACCTTGTGGCCATAGCTACTCAGCAGTGCTGGGGGAGCCAGCAGGGGAGGGCGGCCAGAGAGGCGGCCCAGCAGAGGCTCCTGCGGCCCCGTGGGCTCTGTCCTGCTGGGTTCAGCCACTCTGGACAGATAGACAGCTAAAGAAAAGACGGACAGCGGTGCTGCTCAGGCTCCGGGCCGCTCGCGGGTCTGCATGCGGGGCAAGGCCGCCCTGGGCCCGGGTCAGGCGGGCTGTGACCGGTCTGTGTGTCCCCAGGCTACCTCATCCACGAGTCCGCCTGCTGGAGCGACACGCTGCAGCGCTGGTTCTTCCTGCCGCGCCGCGCCAGCCACGAGCGCTACAGCGAGAGGGACGACGAGCGTCGGGGCACCAACCTGCTGCTGAGCGCCGCCCAGGACTTTGGGGACATCACCGTGCGGCACGTGGGGGCGGTGGTCCCCACCCACGGCTTCTCCTCTTTCAAGTTCATCCCCAACACCGACGACCAGATCATCGTGGCCCTCAAGTCCGAGGAAGACGGCGGCCAGATCGCCACCTACATCATGGCCTTCACGCTGGACGGACGCTTTCTCCTGCCTGAGACCAAGATCGGCAGTGTGAAGTATGAGGGCATAGAGTTCATCTGAACTGAGAAAAGTCAAGATGACGAGCAAGGCCGAGGGGTGGACAGTTTTAAGCTACGTCAGGACTCAAGTTTTATAAAAAACCCAAGGACTGCACTTTCATGTGATTAGTTTATCTTTCTGTTTTGTTTTGTTTTGTTTTTTTGAACTCTTGAGGTGTGTGCCTGGTTTAGAAATTTCCAGAATTGGGAGCTCAGCCCCAGCCTGAGAATGTGGCTTCTCAGAGGGGAACGGAAGTGGCGGGGTGGTGGGGTATCCCAGAACTACAGGCTGGACATTTCCCTGCGCTGCCACCTGGTGGTTGAAGCTAGTCATTGCAGGCATCTTGATTCGGCTCTTTCTTCCATCTGACCTCCTTTTCTTTTCTCTCCATTTCTTCCTCTGTTCAATAAATATTTCTTGAGCTCCTACTCTGTGTCCAGCACTGTGCCCTCTCTGGGAACCCAGCAGTGAGTCTGAAGTGGGGCTGACAGCTTGGTGCTCCTGGGCCACCCCTCATCTCTCCCTTGTGAACCTCAGGCATTAAATTCACCCCTCCAGGCCCCTGGAAAAGAACCTGTTTATACTGCAGGACCTCACAGGGCTGTGAGAGCAAGGTCAGGCCTCCGGGAACACGTCTGCTCAAAGTGCCACAAGAGAGGACACAGGCCTACCGTCTGCCCCCACGTCAAACTTCTCCATTCAAGGGACTGGCCTTGTATTCTGTCTTCAGGAAAATTCTATGTGTGCGTAGCACTTTGAAGTTTTAATTATTAGCTTATATATTAATTAAGTTTCCTTTCTTATAAAATGGAATCGGCAAATCTTATCAAGAGCAAAGTCCTGTATTTAAGAAATTCATTCCCAGCAGTGAAGAAAATGGTAATTAAGAAGTTACAATTGGTAAGGCAAGTTTTCAAGCATTTCTAAGTCCTTGGCCAAAGGATACAATGATAAGGATACAATACCTTTTTCTGGCAATTATCAGAAATTGCCATTCCTTGAAAGACTTCCATGAATGACTTGAATGTGTAATTCCTGAGTCAAGAGGGGCCCCAAGTTCTGGCAAGCCTGCACCTGGCCCCCGACGCCGGGGCTCCCTTACCCTGGAGTTTGTGGACAAGGCCTGCCTGGTCCAGCAGTTTCTGCCCTGGCCTTTTATTTCTCCACTTCCCTGTGGGAGTTCTGCAGCCTTTTCTTTGTAGAAATGTCACAGAAACTTTGGCATGCCTTAGTCCCTGTGGTCTCTTCTCCATACCCCAGGGTAAAGGTGGAGGGTTTCAGACACAGGTCAGCCAGAACCACAGCCTAGAAGGGCCATCACCATCAGCCCATGGTGCCCCTCACCCAGAAGCTACCTCACCTCTCAGGAGAATGTAGGATTTGCGATGGCCAGGAAGTGCCGTGTTTTAGGCTCTGGCTGTTGCCTTGTGAACCCCCGTTTCATAGACTTTTCCCACTTTGGAATTTTAATACAAATGCTTGGAGGGGACCCAGGAAGGATCCCTCTTTCCTGCACTGGTTGTTTCTTCCACTATAAAACGAATGGCAGAAGAACAGAAAACAGGGTTTTGAACAGACATGTCTCTCTAGAACTCAGCTCCCACTGTACACAGTCTGAAGGCCCAAGTCTTTTCTGACTTTGCTTTCCTGAGCTCCCTGACCCACCTCCTTGATAAATATCCACGACATTCAGGGCTGTGTGATATTAAAAATACCAGAGATGAAATTAGGAAGGTTGGAGGACTAGGGATAGTCACTGGGTTGAGATCTAAGACCCAGGTGCCCAGAAGCTCCATTTTCACACAGTCAGTGATTTTCAAGTATTTTAAAGCTAGACTTTACCCCCACCCCCACCCCATTCGCTGCTGTAAGCATAATGATTGTGTTCCTTCCTACTGGAACCATTGTTTTGTAAACAATAAAGTGAATTCTCTTTGTCTCCTGGTCTGTGATGGCTTTTGGCACTGCCCCAGGGGATAGAGAGCCAGTTCACACTGGGGCTCAGAGAAGGGTGCACTTCCTGTGGGGATGTAGAGGGATCCTGGCAAGGAAGGAGCCAGAAGCATTCTTGATGCAGGATGGCCGGGGTGACATGGGAGCTCATGGGATTGGGACCGTGGACCTTTGTGGACTAGAAGCCTTTATGGAAACCAGATCAGCCAGTCCAGCTTGTCCCTAAGCCTGAAGACGCTGTTTTGGTCAGACTGATAAAGAATATAGGTTCTGGTTCCACTCCAGGTTCCAGCCCTGGCTCTGACACTTTGCAACTGTGTGACTGTGGTTGGATCAGCTAACCTCTCTGCTGCTATTTCCTCGCCCGTGAAAGGACAGCGATAATGGAGCTACTTCACAGAGCTGTCATGAACAATATACGAGTTCATACGGATTAGCATCTACTTATCCATTTTCTTGGAGGCTACTAGAAGATTGGTAGTGAGGTGGGCTCCAGCAAGAGGTCTCAACTGGTCCAGATGTCATTAGGTGTCTGATGAGCCTGCAGGAACCAACTGGATCATTCTGGAGGACACGGGGGCCCTGAGAGGAAGCCTCAGGAACCTGGAAGGAGGCAGGTGTGGGTCAGGGTGCCCATCCTCCTTCATCCCTTCCCCATCTTTGGCCTCCCCAGAGGTTGACCCAAGTGAGTCTCTGCGCCTCATCAGCACACTCTGGGACTGACCCCCGGCCAGCAGGAAGCAGTGGGGCAAGCTGGGAGGCCCTGACTCCCTCCCCAGGGCTGCCTACCTCCTGCACCATCTCCAGGAACTACTTCTGGCCTGGGAGTGGCCAGAACTCCAGATACCAGCTGCACCTGCTCACTCACACCTTGTAAATAGCTCCCCCGTCTTTAACGCTTCCTTAGAGTATCCCAATCCAGGGCCACCTGCTGCAAGCCTGACCAGGACAGCCAGGGAGGAGAGTCAACCGTCAAAACCCTGCAGGCGTCAAGTAAGGAGGTCGAGTGTTTCCAGGGGCCCAGCATTGAGGAAGCGATCCTCATGAGAACAGTCCCAGGATGGGAGGTGGGGGGCCAGAGCACATCGAGCAAGGAGGGGGACAGGGTGAGCAACTGCACGTGGAGGAGGAAGGCACAGAAAATCGGCTCTTGACTGTGTCTTAAGCAGCTGCGATACTCTGGGCTCCAAGTAACTTGCGCCTGCCTAGCACTCATGCTTGCAACTCATCAGTGTTAGTCGCTCAGTCGTGTCCGACTCTTTGTGACCCCATAGACATAGCCCACCAGATTCCTCTGTCCATGGGATTCTCCAGGCAAGAATACTGGAGTGGGTTGCCATTTCCTTCTCCAATTCATTAGCAAAAAAGAAATTCCGAAAAGTCATCTCAGAACTAGGTGAAAGAAAATGAGATTAATTTCTTTCCAAATGTTAATCCTGTCTTCTTTGTGCACTTCAAACTGGTAAATTATACCTTAATAAAACCATTAATAGATTTGGATAAAGCAAAAATAAAATACCTTCATACAAAGAAAATTCCAAGGCCAAATGATTTTATTGGTAAATTGTGTCTTAGACATTTAAGGAAGAAGTCGTAAGGAGCCAACACAAAATCTTCCATAATTTTGGGACCTGGGAACACCCTCAATTTATTCTGTGAGGGCATCACTGCCCTGATACCAAAACCAGACAAATACAAGAGAAGAAAAATACAAACCCTCATGAACATAGAAGCAAAAATCCTTGACAGAAATTTAGCCAGTTGAATACAATGTCATGTAAAATGGACAATACTTCATGACAAACTATGATTTATTCCAGGAACGCAGGGTTGGTTTAATATTCTAAAATACACATAATCCACCATATTTAACAGATGAAGAAGGTAAAACTGTATGATAATCTCAAAAGACAGAGAAAAAAAATCTGATGGAATCCAATACACACTGATGATTTAAAAGCAAAGAGAGACTTACCTGGTGGTCCAGTGGTTGACTCCAGGCTTCTACTACAGGAGCATGGGTTCAATCCCTGGTTTCAGAACTAAGATCTGGCGTGGTGCGTGGCCAAAAAAAAAGTATTTGTTAAACACAGAATATATTTTCTGAACATTTGTAATAATAAAAATGAATTTTCTTAATAACTTAAATATTTTTTAAATGATAAATACAAGTGGGGGGAAAAAAAAAACCTCTTTGCAAACTAGAAATAAAAGGAACTTCTTTAAGCTGGTAAAGAGTGTGAAAAAAACCTTTAGCTAACATAATACTTCACGGCAAAAGATTTTCCTTTGAAGGCTGGGAACAAGGCAAGGATGTCAACATTCACCACTTTTTTCCCTACCACTTAACTTTTTATTTTGAAATCATTTTAAGCCACAAAGAAGTTGCCAAACTAGAATTAGTGTTGCTGTGTTCGCTTCATTCTGTTACACAACCACAGCTCCGTGATCAAACTAGGAAACTGGCAATATGCTCGTCACTTTCCTTCACCCACCATCCTATATGAGGTCCCAGACAGTGCAACTAGGCAAGAAAAAGGAGACTCTTTGGATTGGGAAAGAAAGGGTAAAACTATCTTTTTTCACCAAGGACAAGTTCAACTAGATAGGAAAACCCTAAGGACTCTTCAAAAAATACCTGACAGCTGAGTTTAGCAGAGCTGAAGGATACACAGTTCACATACAGAAATTGGTTTTATTTCTGTGCAGTGAACAACTGGAGATTTTTTGAGACAGCAGCATTTATAATAGCACCCCAAAACGTGAATCAGATAAAAGTCTAACAAAATATGTACAAGATCTATATGCTGAGAGTATAAAATCCTGACAACTGACAATACCAAGTATTGGTGAGCATTTAACGCCACTGAAACAGTAATAGGAATTGCCAGTAGGGACAAAAAAATGGGTTCAGCCACTTTGGAAATTTGACAGTTTCTTAAGAAGTTAAACATACACCGACCATAGGACCCAGTAATCCTGTCCCTCCACAAAAGAAATAAAAACTGATGTTCACACAAAGACTTGTCTCCAAATGTTCTTAACAGTTTTATGTGTAATACAGTAGCCCCCCGACCCCTGTATTTCAGAAGATACTTTCCAAGACTCCACTGGATGCCTGAAACTGTTCAGTTCAGTTCAGCTCAGTTGCTCAGTGGTGTCCGACTCTTTGTGAACCGTAGCACACCAGGCCTCCCTGTCCATCACCAGCTCCCAAAGTCTACCCAAGCCCATGTCCATTGAGTTGGTGATGCCATCCAACCATCTCATCCTCTGTCATCCCCTTCTCCTCCTGCCCTCAATCTTTCCCAGCATCAGAGTCTTTTCAAAGGAGTCAGCTCTCCTCATCAGGTGGCCAAAGTATTGGAGTTTCAGCTTCAGCATCAGTCCTTCCAGTGAACACCCAGGACTGATCGCCTTTAGGATGGACTGGTTGGATCTCCTTGCAGTCCAAGGGACTCTCAACAGTCTTCTCCACCACCACAGTTCAAAAGCATCAATTCTTTGGCGCTCAGCTTTCTTTACAGTCCAACTCTCACATCCACACATGACCACTGGAAAAACCATAGCCTTGACTAGACGGACCTTTGTTGACAAAGTAATGTCTCTGCTTTTTAATGTGCTGTCTAGGTTGGTCATAACTTTCCTTCCAAGGAGCAAGTGTCTTTTAATTTCACGGCTGCAATCACCATCTGCAGTGATTTTGGAGCCCAGAAAAATAAAGTCAGCCACTGTTTCCACTGTTTCCCCATCTATTCACCATGAAGTGGTGGGACCGGATGCCATGATCTTAGTTTTCTGAATGTTGAGCTTCAAGCCAACTTTTTTATTCTCCTCTTTCACTTTCATCAAGAGGCTCTTTAGTTCTTCACTTTCTGCCATAAGGATGGTGTCATCTGCATATCTGAGGTTATTGATATTTCTCCCGGCAATCTTGATGCCAGCTTGTGCTTCCTCCAGCCCAGTGTTTCTCATGATGTACTCTGCATATAAGATAAATAAGCAGGGTGACAATATACAGCCTTGACATGCTCCTTTTCCTATTTGAAGTCAGTCTGTTGTTCCATGTCCAGTTCTAACTGTTGCTTCCTGACCTGTATACAGGTTTCTCAAGAGGCAGGTCAGGTGGTCTGGTGTTCCCATCTCTTTCAGAATTTTCCACAGTTTATTGTGATCCACACAGTAGGAGTAAGCAGATCACCAGTTGCCAGGGTTGGGGGCTGGTAGAGGAGATTGTCAGCAAAGGGCCTAAGAGAACATTGAAGGATGATAAGAATGTTCTCTTTGTTACGGTTGTCATGGTTACCATCTGTATACATTTGCCAAAGCTCATTAAATTGATACACTTTATTGTATGTAAATTATCAGATCTCAAGTCAGTTTTTTGAAAAAGTGGTTGACATGCCAACAGTCCCCCTTCTCGGCTGTGTAACTAGGTGGGTTTCCCCTCTCTGCACCTCTGTTTTCTCATCTATTAAAGAGTTAATAAGAGGACTTCCCTGGTGGTCCAGTGGTTAAGAATCTGCCTGCCAATTCAGGGAACACGGGTTCGATCCCTGGTCTGGGAAGATTCCACATGCTTCGGGGCAACTGAGCCTGTGTGCCTAGAGCCTGCGCTCTTCAGCAAGAGAAGCCAGCACCCTGAGAAGCCCATGAGGACCACCAGCGAGGAGCCCCTGCTCCCTGCAGTTAGAGAAAGCAACGAAGACCCAACGCAGCAAAAGTAATACATAAAATTTTTAAGAAAGAGTTAATAAGAGTTCCTTGGGAGAAAAGCCATGGCAGCGTTCTAAAACCTAGACAGCAGACACATCATTTTGCCGACAAAGGTCCATATAGTCAAAGCTATTGTTTTTCCAGTAGTCATGTATGGATGTGAGAGTTGGACCATAAGGCTGAGTGCAAAGAATCGATGCTTTCTAACTGAGGTGCTAGGAAGACTCTTGAGAGCCCCTTGAACGGCAAGGAGATTGAAGCAGTCAGTCCTAAAGGAAATCAACCCTGAATATTCATTGGAAGTACTGATGCTGAAGCTGAAGCTCCCAACACTTTGAACACCTGATGCAAAGAGCCGACTCATTGGAAAAGACCCTGATGCTGGGAAAGATTGAAGGCAGGAGGAGAAGGGGGTGGCAGAGGATGAGATGGTTGGATGGCATCACCGATACAATGGATGAGTTTGAGCAAACTCTGGCAGACGGCGAAGGACAGGGAAGCCTGGCGTGCTGCAGTCCTTGGGGTCGCAAAGAGTCAGACACGACTGAGCGACTGAACAACAGCAATTTCCTGTAGAGGCTGGGAGTATTGAATGGGTCCCATCAAAGATTATAGCAGTGCCAGCTATCTCTACGTTGGCGTCACAGGCAGCGTTCCTCTGTTTGGTGGAGCGGGAGAGGAGGCACAAAAGAAAGTTTACAGGCTTCATACGGGCTCTGGTCTCTGACAGCCCCCAGCACACTCCTGACTGCATCGGCTGTGGGCACCTGCGTCCACATGGTCCCCACCGGCCCGATTATCTGCGGAGCCAAGGCTTTCACGGATGGTCTCCTTATCACAGCTTAGTCACTCCTCTCTGGAGCAGATGGCCTCAGTTCCTGATCCAGTTCCCTTAATGGGCGGAAGACTGGAAAGGCTCTGAGAGCCGGAAGGGAACAGACACCCCAGCTTTGACCCCATGCCCTTCGGCAGCTTGGGTTTTTTGATATCGCCACCAGTTCCTCACAAAGGACGTCCTCTGCACTCTTGACCCTGACCAGCTCCTTACTGGGGCAAGAACCAATGGAGGCTAAGAGTGACAAGGCCGGGGTTTCTGTGACAGCCAGCACTGAGGCTCCTTCAGTTGGATGGGATGTTAAAACTCTCCAGTCTCTTCTGCCACTTCTGTTTCTGCAGCTCCACTCTGCCCTCCCCCCACGGGGCTTTACAGCTTCTTTGGAGGGGATACAGGGGCCCGTAGCCCCCTCAAACCGCAGGTTTTGGGCAAATAGTCATTAAATGGTCGGCCTGAGGGCTCACTCTCTGGGACTCAGAGCTACCAGGGAAACTCTGTCTCCCCACTAATGGTTCTCAGCCCTGGCTGTACATAGAACCACCTGCAAGGCTGTAAGGCCTTTCCCCACCCCAGAGATTGTGATCTGGACGCTGGGAGTTTGTGAAACTCCTGGGTGATTCTCAGGAGCCAACCAGGGCGACAGCCAGCAGGTTAGAGAGACCTGGGGACATTCCTAGGGGATAACCCTCGTCCAGAACCTGGGATGCAAATGAAAGAAATAAAAGAGGATGCTGACTGCCTCATTTAAACTTGAAGCCAGGAATTGACCTTGACTTCAGGCCAGGGGGATGGAGGTGCTCAAACCATAGCATCAGGACCTGGGTTCCTCCATCTCTCGTCTCTGCCCTCACCTGCATCCTCAGCTGGGCTTTCCTCGGGGCACAGTCGGGGGCACCAGGGGCAACAGCGCCTCCAGGCCGCCTGCTCCCTACAGGGTCCCCTTCCAGCAATCTAAAACTGACCCCTCAGGTCGGCTGGGATCACAACACCACCCTGACGCCATTGTCTCCGACCTGCCAGACTCAGGCCAGACCCAGTGTGCTTCCCCAGGGGAAAATCGAGGTGCCAGCTCTCTGTCAGAGGGAAGGAAAGGGAGTGGGTGTGAGATGGGCAGAACAATTTATGTCCACTCCAGAGGTTCTGCCCCCGCCCCAGAGGGGTGAGATGTTCAGGTCAGGCATGTCAAGTGCTTAGAGCAGAGTGAGCAGCCCGCCTACCCCCACCCCCGGCCACACGTGAGACCCAGGAGACGGGCGTGGGCGTGCGGTGAAAGAGCCCACGGTCCCTGGATGCAGACAGAACCTGTCCACGCCCATCCTCTGCTCTTCTGACCACCGACCCCTGCTGCCCCTCCTCTCCCCTTCCCCAGCACCCACCCCTGGCACCGCTTCAGCTTTTGAGAGAGTGTTAAAATTCAAATGTGGCCATCAGCCGCCTTGCTCTGTAACCAGAGCAAAATCAGCCAGACTGCAGCCTTGGGCGGCTGCCAAGCTCCGCACCGCCGTCCCAGCCACCCCCAGTCGGCGCCAAGGGCGGGGAGGGGAGCAGGAAGCCTTGGCAGCAGCCAACCCCAGAAGAAAACGGTGTCAGGTGGTTTCTTGAAATCGAAACTACACTGAGCTTTCTGAAGCTCTTCCTGGGACCAGCCTGACACCCTCTGAACTGGGAGGGTCTTCTGGATCGGAGGTTCCTTTGCAGGTGGGAGGCCTCAGGACAGCCATCCGCAGGGGCCCCGGGCAGGTAAGCTGGCAAGCTCTTGCTCTCAGGTGGGTGTCCCTCTCTTTATACAGTGTAATCTTGCAGGGGCCCAGTCTCCCTGCCTGTGCTCCGTTAGGGATCTGATGCTCCTCCTGAATCCAGGGACCATCACTGCTGCTCCCAGGCCCAAGGGGTCTCTCTGTCCAGTTGGGCAGGTTGTTCACTGGTGCACAAAGGGGAAACAGTTCACCCGAGGCGCTCTCTCATCTGCTGTTCTGCTCAGGCTAAGCCTGCCCAAAGGAAGAGCAACTTTCCCCAATTTGCACAAGAGTGCCGAATGGCCCTGCGCAGGCAACTCTGCCTCATCTCTCCAATGAGTCAGGCAAAAATGGGTGGCGAAAGCTGCGGGGCAGTGACATTTGCATACCATGAGCCAAATGCCTGAATGGCCACCTGCCTGGGACCCTGGGTTCCTGTTTCAGGATGAGCAAAGCTGCTGACCCCCACTCTCTGGGGAGTGCAGAGGGTGACCAGCTGTCCCCATGTGCCTAGGACCAAGGGCATGTCCCAGGACATAGGACTTCCAGTGCTAAAACCAGGACAGGCCCCAGTGTGCTGGGTGGTTGGTCATCCTGGCCCCTCAGCCATCAGCTGAGGTCCATATAATGAAGAGAAGGTGGCCACTGGGCAGATTCCCCCACGGCCACTCACCACCCACGGCTCCCCAGCTGTTTGAGCAGAGCTGGCTCCCCTTCTGGCTTCAGCCCCTTCATTTGTAAGGTGGGATCAGCTAGGCTTTCTCAAGGTCGTGGTCAGGATTCCGTGAGCCAGTGGTGTGAGCAGTCCTGAGGGTCTCTGTTCAGTGACAGCAGGCTCTTGTGCCTGGGAGCCCCCGGGGGGTCTGGTTACCAGGCCCTGACTTGAGGGGTGCCCACAACAGTGGCCACAGCCCTGCTGGCTGGGCCCTGAGGGCGGATACGGATGTTGCAAGGTCCTTCCTGGGCCAGAGCAGCAGGGACTCTCTGCAGCCCCCCACGCCCCTCTTCCTGCCTCGCTGTGCTGGTGTGCGGACGTGAAGGGAGGGAGGCAGGTGAGGGGCAGGATGTGGGTGAAGAGAAAAAGCAAGCCGTGAGAATTACAGAGGCCAGACATCCCAGCAAAAGTGGAGAGACTTGGGTGCCCCCTGCCCCCCCTTCCCCGGGGCTGGCTGTGTGGCCTTTGTGGTCCCCCACCTCCTCCAGCCTGTTTCCTGGGGGCGCTGACTTCAGAGGTGGCAGTGCCAGGCCCACACTGAGTGGACCCAGAGCGTCCTCTCATCTCGTTCCCCTCCCCCAGTCTCCCCCCACCCCCACCCAGCTGCCCAGGCAGAGGCCTGGGACTTAGCCCTCAGCCCTCTCCTCCCCCCACCCGCACCCAACCCCCGCCCCGTCTCTGTCACTGCTCACCACCCCGTGTCACCGCTGCCCGGGTTTCTGTGGCCTCCTCCTGACGCCCCCCACCCTGCCCCGCTCTCATCCCCTCCCCTCCAGGTCTCACATGGTCCAGAGTCCACGCAATGTTCTTGGGCAGTTGCAGACCTCAGGGTACTCTCGCAGGCTGGCCTGCCAGCTGAGCCATCCCTGCCATCGCTTAGCCACCCTGAGCGGGGCCCCCCAGGCCCCCCCAATCTCTGCCCTGCACCCTCTGCCTCCTCCGTCCCCTCCCTTCCCACCCGTGCCCCCTGACAGTCACGCCCAGGGCCTAGCTTTCTGATATGGGCATCTTTCTCCCCCACTGTCCTCGCTGCCCAGAGACCGCCCCCCTCATCTGGGCAAGTCTTCCTCGTCCTCGGACGGCCACCTTCAGACAAGGTGAGGGGCCCTCGCCTGACACCCAGAGCACCCTCCACGAGGAGGGCCGGAGGCCTGTCCAGCTCCACCCTCTCATTCCGCTGCCTCCTGTCACTGCAGGACAACGACCCCCAGGCAAGGCAATGGCCCCCCTACGGCTCCTCTGGATGTGGCTGCTGGTCGCGGGGACTCAAGGTGAGCTGAGCCCCAGGAATGCCGAGAGCATGGTCCCTTCCCCTTGCAGAAAGTCAAGGCAGTGTTCTGCCCGGCACCTGGATCACAGGGGCCAGCCCGGGTCTGCTCTCCTGCGTGAAGCCCTGGCTGCCCCCAGTCATGGCTCAGAGCTTTGCAGAGGAGGCTGGGGGCTCCATTCTCATCCAGCCAGAACCAGAGGGACCAGGCAGGAGGGGCCCCGAGGGGCCTGGGGTTGGTGCTCTTTGGACAGTCAGCTTCCAGTGTCCTGGACACCTGTCCTCATGCTCTTCACACTCAGATGCCCTTCCTCTTCCCGGTGACCCCATGGAAGGCCTGTTACACCCCATCTGAGAAGTGCCCTTTGACCTGGCACCCGGTTCCTGCCTGACCCTGTCGGCTCCAGCAGGGGCTGAGGTGGGGCTGAGGTGGGGCTGGGTGGGGAGGTCAGCGGGCTGAGTCCCAGAAGGACGAGTGTGGAGCTGGGACCCTGCTTTCTCTCCTGGTCTGGCATACTCCTCCTGTGTTTCTAGGGCGCTTTGGGCCTTTGTCCCCAGGTGTTCCCGAACACCCCTCCCAGCAGTCCCTGCCATGGTGCCGAGGCTGCACCCCAAGTCCCAGACACCCACAGGTGGGGCCAGTGTGGGTCTGTTCTTCCCTTGGGGTCCTGCCACCCCGCTCTCAGGCGGCCCCAAGTGCCCCCCGGCCCTTCTCTATCAATGGCATGAGGGACTCAGACCCCAAGGACTAGAAAGGGGATATCTACCCTCAGTGTGTGTATGGGGGGATCTATGTGTATTTTTCACTCCTCCTGGGGGTGATCCCCTTGAGGATGGATGGAGTGTTCAAAGCTAATGGTCCAGAGTTCACCCCTGTTGGGGAGAACTCTACCGCCATGGCCCCCAAGAATGTGGGGTGGCCAGGCAGCCACCCAGGTTGAAGCCCCAGCACCCAGCCTCCATCCTTGCTGACCTCTGCTCTCCCTTGAGACCCCACAGGCGTGAAAGACGGTGACATGAGGCTAGCCGATGGGGGTTCTGCCAACGAGGGCCGCGTGGAGATCTACTACAGTGGCCAGTGGGGGACGGTGTGTGAGAACATGTGGGACCTAACGGATGCCAGCGTCGTCTGCCGCGCCCTGGGCTTCCTGAACGCCACCGAGGCTCTGGGCGGGGCCGCCTTCGGGCCAGGTAACCTGTGGGCCCCCAGGTCCCCCAAAGCAGGACGCCCTGCCAAGGAACCAGGCCCAGGAAGGGGTCATACCTAAGGCGTGCAAATGGCATTCCCACCAGCTTTGTGCTGGCAAAGGTTTCAAAGAGGTAGAAGCCCTGCGCTGGCCAAGAGCTGGTAGCCTGGCATACATTCACACTTGCCTAGCGGCTGTTCCCTCCAGCCCAGAAACTCCACTCCAGGACTTTACCTTCTGGAAACAGTTTCCCACCAAAAGAAAAGTCTGTGTGCAGTGCCTGTGATTCTGAAAAAAGAGAAATCATCCAAATATTCAGCCATAGGGGTAGATGCATAAGTTACAGTAAAATTATTTGCTATCTATACAAAGCCAACCGACCAGGTCGAACAAGGCTAGTTCATGGCACGAAGTTACAATAATAGATCTGCACCCATGCTCGTGTAGTCACATGACGGTACTGGGTGAAAACACATGCCCACGTGGACCCACGCTGGAGGGGACGTCACCAACCAGGGGCCGCTTTACTGGGATGGCAGGATTGCAGAGTGCTTTTCTCCATCTCTGTGCGTAACCGCGACTGTCCTTTACGAGGCTTCTCGGGAAGCAGCGCTGTCGTCAGGGCCTTCCTCCCGTGGCCGAGAGCCCCAGCTCCCCCTCCAGGCTCTGTCGTCTTTGCTGTGCTTCCAGGACATGGCCCCATCATGCTGGACGAGGTGAGGTGCACGGGGACAGAGCCCTCGCTGGCCAACTGCTCATCCCTGGGTTGGATGCGAAGCAACTGCAGACATGACGAGGACGCCAGCGTGATCTGCACCAACGGTGAGCGGGGTGGGGGTGGCGCCCCATCCTGAGCCCCAGAGGCCTGAGGCCTGGATCCCAGGGATGGCGGTCAGGCCGGCTCCCCGGCTCCATGCGAACGAATCAAACGCCTACCTACGCAAAGGTTGTCAGGTGATGCCTGCTCTCCAGGAGGGGCGGGAAAGCCCGCAGGTCCCACCACCTCGCAGCAAGGGCTCCCACTTCCTCCCCACCCTCCCTGGAGCCGCTCAGAAATGCTCCGTTTCAACCTGATTCTCAGGCACTGAGCTACCTTCCAAATACAGGCCCACCTCAGAGACAGTCTGGGTTCCAGACATTGCAGCAAAGCACGGATCTCAGTAAAGCGAGTCACGTGAATTTTTTTGCCAGCGCTTGTAGAACTTCGTGTACACTCTGCTGTCGTCTACTAAGTGTGCACCAGCATTATGTCTAAAGGAACAATGTACTTACTAAAATATTGAATCACTATGTTCCTTATCTGAAGTTAAAATAATATTGTGAGCCATATACTTCAACTAAATGAATAAACAGAAGCAGAGCTGAGACTGGAACAAAGATTTTCTGATCCTAGCTGAGAGCTCTAGGATTCTCAGCGGGCTGCTGATTCGGCTCCACGCGAAATCACACGCCCACCTGAGCAAAGGTTCACAGGTGATGCCCGCTCTCCCGGAGGGGCGGGAAAGCGCACAGTTCCCACCACCTTCACAGCAAAGGATCCCCGAAAGACAGGCGTCTGGCCCAGCAGCGCCCCCTTGCGGTGCTATGGGGAAGTACAGGGAGACTAACCCTGCTCGAGGCACAAGGGCGGGGCCTTGTTGCATTGAGAGGACTGAAGCTGAAGAGTTTTATTTTATTTTTTATTTTTTTTTAATTTTTTTTTTTTTTTAGCTGAAGAGTTTTAGATAGCATAAACGTGCATATTTTCTCGCGGGCGCTTTTTTTTTTTTTTTTGACGAGAACAAATTTAAAGAATGGCCAATCCTAAGTATAATAGACCAATGGCATAAAATCAATAAACCAGTGCTCTCTTAGTCTCTCAGTCGTGTCCGACTCTGTGACCATGGACTGTAGCCCGCCAGGCTCCTCTGTTGATGCAGAATCTCCAGGCGAGAACACTGGAATGGGTTGCCATGCCCTCCTCCAGGGGATCTTCCCAACCCAGGGATGGAACCCCAGTCTCCCACATTGCAGGAGAATTCTTCACCATCTGAGCCACCAGGGAAGCCCCAATAAACTAGAAAAGCTAGCAGTAAAAATAATGACAATAATATACACACTTTATTTTTTTAAAAAATAATGTACATACCTTAATTAAACAATACTTTATGGGGACTTCCCTGGTGGCACAGTGATTATGACTTCACACTTCCAGTGCCGAGGACATGGGTTCAAGTCCTGGTCAGGGAACTAGGATCCCACATGCCATGAGCTACAGCCAAAAGAACCCAGTACTTGAGTGCTAAAAATTGCTAACTGCCCTCCGTGCCTTCAGGAAGTCATAATCTTTTTGCAGTAGTAACATCAAAGATCACTGAGAATTGCCAAACCATGACTCAGAGACACAAAGTGAGCAAATGTCGTCGGGAAAAAAAAAAAATAGCATAGCTCAAGACACTGTCGCCGCAACCTTGAGTTTCTGAGAAACTTGCCGACGCACAGTAAAGTGAGGTGCCTGTGCACCCCATGTCTACACACTGTAGGCTTGCCCCTTGAAATGGCAGCCTTCTGTTTCTGCTGGGAGAGGGGATGCATCTGGGGGGCATCCAGTAGCTGGATGCTTCCAGTAGCTTCTCTAGTCCTCAGTCCCTTGTAGGAGGCAGCCAAGGACCCCAAAGCTCTAAAGCGCGTTGCCGTGGGACCCTCTTCAGACCAGACCAGGCAGGAGGTTCAGGTTTTAGAAAGTCACATCTGGGTGGTTGATTGGCTGACTGATTGGTATGGGACCCCAAGTTCTGGGAGTCAGCCCCACCAAATCCCCCCCAAGATGTGCCATCTGAATGTTGGGGAGCAGGTGAGCTACAATGCAAGGGTGTTTGACAGGATGGGGCTCTGGGCCACGGGGGGCAATGGCACCCTGTGTTCTAGGGCCGTTCTTTCCCCATCTGCCCAGGAGCCTTTCTGAGTCATTAAGGCGGGACCCACAGTAAGGGAAGAATCTGACTCCGGGGAGCAAAAGTGTTTTCGGGTCACAGAGGAAGCGAGTGCCGGGGCCCCTCCTAACATGCGTCCCCCTGCCCCTTCATAGAAACCAGAGGTGTCTACACCCTCGACCTGTCCGGCGAACTCCCCGCGGCTCTAGAGCAGATCTTTGAGAACCAGAAGGGCTGTGACCTGTTCATCAGGGTGAAGGCAAGAGAGGAGGACGAGCTGGCCATGTGCGCGCACAAGCTGATCCTGTCCACCAACCCCGAGGCCCACGGCCTGTGGAAGGAGCCGGGCAGCAGGGTCACCATGGAGGTGGATCCCGAGTGTGTGCCCGTCGTCAGGGACTTCATCAGGTGAGTGTCCTCGGGGCCAGGCCCGGGGACTGGGCAGCGTCCCCTCCAAAGTAAAACCCCAGGGACAAGGGACATGGCACCAGCCGCAGCTGTGCTCGCACACTTGTGTGCACACGTGCTCACACACCCACACACGTGCGCACACTCACCTTTACAGCCACATGTCCTCACCTTTGCACACACATTCTTATGTATTCTTTCCACGAGGACTGTGAGAGATGGGTCAGCCCTCACACATACACACACACACACACACACACACACACACACACACACCTCTCGGGTGTCATAAGTGCCCAAAAAATAACTATCAAAGTCATTCTTCCTCTTCTCACCTCACTGATCTGCTCCTACGAAAATTTTTTTAAAGAAACGGAAATCCAAGTCTGCTGCTGGAAGAAAGAGGGGAAAAAATCCCCAGGCAGCACATCCAGGCAGCGGTCTAACCAGCGGGCTGGCCACTCCAGGAACCCATCTCCCAGTTGAGAGTGGGCCCCGAGGGATCAGCCCCTTCCCCCGCAGACCATCCTGCTGGGGGTCACTATGTCACCACCTCGGGTGGTCTTCCCAGGGACTGGTGTTCTGGGAGCATCAGTTTGAAGAAAGAACCGAAAGACCAAGTGTATGAAAAGCCATTCCCTCTCATGAGCCAAAGTTGTAGGTAGCCGAAAGTGACATTTAAGAGGAGACAGCAAGTGGCCGTTTAAAAAGATTAAATGGCGTCTTTTCAGACAAGGATGAGAGCTTGGCAGCTGTCCTGTGCCCCTCCCAGCAGGGCTGAGGTCTGTGACGCAGCTGTGCCCGGCCCCAGCCTCTCGGCCCGTCAGTCTCCGCCCTTGGTCAGAGTCAGTGATTCTCTGGACTGTCTGGCCATGTGCTCCAGCTCTCTCTCTCTGCCTCTCTCTGCCTTCCTGTCTCTGTCTGCCTGTCTCTTTCTGCCTCTCTCTGCCTTCCTGTCTCTATCTGTCTCCTTCTGTCTCTCTCTCTGTCTTCCTATCGCCCCGTTTCTTAGTGTCTCTCTCTGTCTCTCCCTCCCTCCCTCTCTCTGTCTCTCTCCCTCCTCTAAGGCAGAGAGGCAGCAACGAGCCCCATCCAGGCCCCAGAGGGCCTCTGGAGACCCTTGTTCACTGCTTCCACCCCCGCCACACACTCACCTTCGCTCTGCCCGGGGACCCCCACGTGGTGCCGATGACCACTCTTGCTCTCCAGTTCACGGTCAGCAGCAGGATCACAGGATGTAGTGAGCACAGCAGGGCGGAGCGGGTGGGCTGAGGGCCGGCCCACCTCTGCTGCTGCCACTGGACTCCGTGGGGCCCTGGCTCCATTCTGGGCCCCCGAGGCTCCGTGTTTAGGCGATAGGGAAGCCAGCCAGTCTGAGGCTCCTTGGAAGGCTCGTCATTTGAGAGAAGCGGTGGAGAGAGTTTGGTTCTTTCCAAAGCAGGGCCCCACTCAACATCTCCTGGGAGACGGCAGGGGCCATCACCTGGCGTTTCCCTTCCAGCAGCTCCCTCCACGCGTGTCTTCACGAGCAAAGTGCCTCCTGGTGGCACACTGTTATGCGGCAGGTGGCATAAACTGGGTGCCACCACAGGGCTCACGGCTGGCAGGGATGGCAGACAGGAGGTGACCCATCATGACGCCCATGTCATGGGGGCACCAGACAGGTGCTGAAACACAGGGGTGCCCATGGGCACCCAGTGGGACACTCAAGAGTTCTGCCCAGGGGCGTGATGGGGGAAAGGGAAGGGCAGTGTCCCAGATGGCCAGCAGGTCCTGGTGTTAGGGCCCAGCCCATGCAGATGACGGTGATGATGGAGGAGGTGGTGGGACCGTCTCCACCGATGAGGATGAAGCAACATCCTCAAGGAGTCTGGGATCCGCCCAGCTGCCGGTGCACCTGGCTCTCAGCCATCGTAAGCTTAGAATGGGGGTCGACTCAGGAGATAAATCAGGGGGCTCTGGATGCCCCCTGAAATAGCTAGCACCCCGGGTATCAGCAGTCGGCCACACACCTGCACTGGGGCACACCTGTCATCCTTCGGGAGAAGGGGTGTGGCCAGGCATCAGCCCTTGTCTCCCCCCAGGTACCTCTACTCCCGGAGGATCAACGTGTCCCTGTCGTCGGTGAAGTGTTTGCACAAGCTCGCCTCTGCCTACCAGGCCGCGCAGCTGCAGAGTTACTGCGGGCAACTCTTTGCCATCCTCATCCCCCAGGACCCCTCCTTCCGGACGCCCCTGGAGCTCCATGCCTACGCCATGGCCACCCGGGACCCCGTGCTGGAGGAGATCTGCGTGCAGTTCCTGGCCTGGAACTTCGGGGCCCTGACGCAGGCTGAGGCCTGGCCGAGCGTCTCCCTGGCCCTGCTCCAAGACCTGCTTTCCAGGACTGAACTGGTGGTGCCCAGCGAGCTGGTCCTGCTGCTGGCCGTGGACGAGTGGAGCCGGGAGAGGCATCCCTCCCATGAGGAAGTGGAGGGCTTGGTGGAGAAGGTGCGGTTCCCCATGATGCCGCCCCGGGACCTTTTCTCACTGCAGTTTAACTTGTCCCTGTATTGGAGTCACGAGGCGCTCCTCCAGAAGAAGATCCTGCAGGCCCTGGAGTTCCACACCGTGCCCTTCGAGCTGCTGGCTCAGTACTGGGGCCTGAACCTCACCGAGGATGCCTACCAGCCCCGGCTTTACACCTCGCCCACCTGGAGTGAGTCCATAATGAGCTCCAGTTACAACCCCTACCGGTCCTTCCAGACCCCTCCGCATCCCAGCTTCCTCTTCCAGGCCAGCTCTGTCTCCTGGACTTTCGTCTACCTCCCCACCCTCCAGAACTGCTGGAACTACGGGTTCTCATGCTCCTCCGAGGACCCCCCACTCCTGGCTCTCTCCAAGTCCAGATACTCCAATCCCACCATCGGCTATGAAAACCGGGCCCTGCTGCACTGTGAGGGGGGCTTCGTGGCAGACATCATTGACTTCAAGGGCTGGAAGGCCCTGATCCCCAGCGCCCGGGGTACCAACAGCTCCAGGAACGCTTCCTTCTTCCCCTGCCCAGCAGGGTTCTTCAGCAGATTCCAGGTCGTCATCCGTCCCTTCTACCTGACCAACTCCACGGGCATGGACTAGACTCGAGGCTGGAGGTCAGGGTGGGCAGCAGTGCACAGAGGCTGGGCACCTCCCCTCCTTCACCTCCTCTCCGCAGCCACCTCCAACCACCGGCCACCAGGTGGCCACCCTGCTTCCATTGATCTCTTGAGTTTACAGAAATTACTGAAGACTTCAGCTACTGCAGATTTCCCTGATGGCTCAGATGGTTAAAGAATCTGCCTGCAATATAGGAGACCTGGGTTCAACCCCTGGGTCGGGAGGATCCCCTGGAGAAGGGAATAGCAACCCACTCCAGTATTCTTGCCTGGAGAATCCCAAGGACAGAGGAGCCTGGCAGGCTACAGTCCATGGAGTCACAGAGTCAGAGACAACTTGTTGCAAAGAGTTGGACAACGACTGAGCGACTAACACTTCCTTTCTTCCTTCAGCCAGTGCACTCTCTGAGCTGAGAACTCCCACTTTAACTGCTCGGCTAATTTGTTGGGAAGCAATGAGATGTGAGCCAGGAACTGTTGGGTTTCCTACCTGGCCTTTCACTTTCTCCGCCCTCTGCTGTCCCTTTCTGAGATCATTAAAATTGCCCTGTGGCCCCCAAGTTCTCTTGTTCACGCAGAAAGGGCTGTTAAGTCCATAGGGTGTTGGGACAGAGGATGATATGCTTGGCCCTGGGATCCAGTGATGAGCCGACGTGGTCTCTTCCCTGTGAAGCTGCTGCAGTCTCGTGGGTGAGACAGGCCATCACAAGCAAGCAAACACTTGGGCTGAGGACCAGCAGGAATAATGGGTGATGGAAACCAGAGGAAGGAAGGTGAGAGGCACAGGCTGGAGCTACTTTAGTGGATCTCAGTGGAGAAATGAAGAGTGAGGGGCAGCAGGCGTGGGGAAAATGGCAGGAGTGTGTGCGTTCCAGGGAGAGGGAACAGTAGGTAATCGGAATCTCGTCCCCATCAATCTTCCCACTGTGCACAGGAAGGGGGCAGAGATTCTCGTCCCAGCATTGTTTGTAGAAATGGAAATTTGCAAAGAACCTAGAAGGCCACCAATGGGGTGCTTGAGCACAAATAAGAGACACCCATGATGCAGAGGGTCAGGCAGAAGAAGGGTGTACTAGAAGGAGACTGTAAGACCCACAGAATCTAGGGTAAGGCAAGGGAACTGGGCCTGGGGTCCCATGGGGACATTGCGTTAGAATGCCACCACCGGGTTCTGGGCGCTGGAGGCTGCCCCCACCGCAAGCGGGGCAAGAATTCTAAACTGTCCCCGCTTCTTTGTGATACACACGCTCCAGGCACCAGGCCCCAGTGGAAGCATCTGGTTGGCCAGGCTCAGGCCACGTGCCCTCCACTCTTGGCCAGGGTCTGAGAGAACAAGCATCTGGACTGTTCTGGCCTTGAGAAGGGAGGTGGCCCTAGACTCACCCAATGGGGAGGGAGATTCAGAGGCTGGGCAGCCGAGACAGCAGCTGTCCCCGCCACACACGCCTCTTCCCCTCCAGCCCTGCAAAGACAAGAGCAGGGACACACAAAGCCTCCCCCGACCCCACGCAGCTTCACCCTTTCCCAGAAGGCGCCCTCAGCCCTGGCCCCCTCCCAGGGTCCAGGCCCACCATCCTGGCCTCCTCTATGGTGGTTCTTTGACATCTTAAAAATCTACCGCTTTGTTTAGACCACACAGTTGACCAAGGCTGTCACCACCATTGGGGGCTGTAGCTGGTGAATGAAGAAAGGAAATGTTGGTTATCAACGTGCACCAGACACACACAGGGGAGCACCAGTCTCCTTGAAGCAATGAGCCACAAACCCACAGTGTCCTCCTCTCTTACCAGCTCCCTGGACCTCTGCCCAGAGCCAGCACCCCAGAAGTGAAGGTACAGGCCTGGTCAGGTAACCAGAACCTTTCCTCCAGAGTGCTTTGGGCCTCGGTGGAACCGGGCTATAAGGAAGCCTGCAGCTCCACCTTGAGTCTTGGGATCGGCCATTTGAGGACACGCCCGAGGAATCCCCGACTTCCTTCCATCCTCTTTGTAGGCTTTCGAGTGGCAGGCTTGTCCCCTGATGATCAGGGTCCAGCAGCCCAGGGTAGGCCTGCCGCCTTCTTTCCTCACCCATCCCATTTGCCCGAGCACATGAGTGGCCCCCCAAGTCAGATGCTGGTCTCAGCTTCTGGTCAGTGGAGCCTGGAGGTGTCTCTTAGTGGACACATTGCTTTCGTGGGTGTAAAAACTCTAAACCAGCGGAGTCCAGAGTTAGGGGGACTGGACACAGAACGTCTGGCCCTGGGGACTAATCTGTCCTGCTCGGCCACCACTGGCTCCCTCGCTAGGGGTGTAGGTTGGGGAGGGACTCACACTGCCACAGACTAGAGCCCAGGGCTGGGTGTTTGTTTGGGATTGTTTTGTTCTGATCTGTTTGGCAGTAAATGATGAAAGAACGTATTAAGGAATCTGGAAGTTGGGCGGTTCCAGGATTGGCTAATGTGCTGTTGATGTCTTCAGACCCAGATTCTTCTGTCACTGTTATCTTGAGCCTTGGGATTTGTCCTCGCCCTCCACCCTCCAATTCACAGGCCAGCTCCTTATCAGGGGCTGCTCTTACAACAGCAAATCCCTTGACCTCGGCACCTGCATGCTCCTGGAGCAGCTGTCCAGCCATCGTGCTGGTCGGTGAGTCCAGGGGTGGTAGTGCTAAGGCAGACTGATGGGGGTGGAGGGCAGATCCAAATCGAGTTAAATGTTGATTCCCTGGATGGCAGGTGAGCTGCCTGCGTTGTGCTCTGACTCCAGGTTTTGGGTCACCACTAACGGGCCACAGCAGCACCAAGTGTGGCACGTGCCACCTCAAACGTCCAGAGGGGGTGCCCTTTTCTCAGTGGCCAGGGCATTCCAGCTGTTGGGCTATACCACCCTGCTCCGATCAGGCTATGTCTGGAACAACAGGAGGGCCCACTGGGATCTTCACCTGGTCTAGTCCAAGATAGTCTGCTAACCAAGTGTGTACTAGAGCCCACAGAACTTTTCCCGGGAGCTCTCAGTCACCTGGTTAATGGCCAGGAGGAAGGTTGTCAGGATTGCACACTGCTGAAGTCTAGGGCCTAAGAAGTTTGACCACTTGCCTCTGAGGGGGCTCTGAGTGACCCAGAAATTCAGAGGGGACCACACCCCTTTCTTTCTTTTTTTTTTCTTTGACCGAACCCCTTTCATAACGGCTCTGCTCGGGTTTTTTCTCAGTGATAAGAATTAAGTAAGAGCTCTGCAAGCTGCTCATCTATTTTGGTCCCGAGCATCTCATGAACAGCTAGCCACATCCCTCCCACTGCAGTCAGGAAGCCCTCTCAATGTCAGTGTCTCTGGTGGGGGGGCCCTCTCTGACCTTCAGAGATAAGCCACAAGGACACTTTCTAAAAGGCTGGTGCCTCCTTTACCAGTGATTTCACCAGGTCTTGGGGCAAAGACAGCTGTCTGGGTCTTTCCAGATTAGAGGCTAGAGATTGGTTGCTCACAGTACATTCTTCAGGGGTCCTGGCTCCTGGATTCCTTTCTCTGCATTGTACCAAGGAATTCTTGGCCCCCAGGGAGGCCAGTTTTCAGTCATTGAATTGAGGAGATACTTAGCATCACTCTCAGCTGCTCAAGCTAGTGAGGAAGCTAGATCCCTGATAGATGTACCTATATTAGCTATTTTTAGCTTCAGCTTCATATAATGACAACTGAAAATAGCAGTGGCTTATCTGAGATCCTTTCTTTTTCTCTCACATAGTAGAGAGGCTCCTTCTCTTTCTACACCACTTAGTATGTGACTGCCATTCTCAAGGTTACCTCATGGTCCATAATGCTGCTGGGGTTCCAGCCATCATGTCTGCCTTTCAGGAAGCAGGAAGGAGGTAACAGAAAAGGACAACGGGCTTTCCCCAGTCATCCATCCCCCGAGATGGAATGTTTCTTAAATTTTTCACCTAAGGTGCCTCACTCGCTTCATCCTTGCTTTAGTCCCATTAAAAGCAGTCATCTCTGGCCCTGCAGTGCTTGAACACCTCATTCCAGGGAACCACAGGCAATGACTGAATCAGCAGCTTCACCACTGGGGGCAGTGCCGAACTCCCATCCCTGGCAGCCAGTGGGATTTGGAGAAATGACTTTCCTGGGGTATAACATACACATATACCTACACATACTTATAGCTATGCATATATACAAAAATGAGCTCAGTTCATTTTGATATTACACCTGCATACCATGAACCCACCACTCAGACCCAGACAGTGAAAGCTTCCCTCATCCCCAGAAGGCTTCCTCCTGCCTCTCCCCCTGGTTAGTACCACCACCATCAGCACAGCCACTGTTCTGACTTCTGTCAACATAGATTAACCTTTCCTCATCTTGATCTTCACATAAAGGAATCAGAGTATGTGCCCTTCCGTGGCAGCCTTGTCTGGCTCAATAATTTGTCCAAGATTCATGTGTGTTGTTCCAGGCAGCAGAAAAGAATTCCATTGTTTGAATTCACCACAATTCATCAACCTGTTCTACAGCTTTGGGGCTGTTTCCAGTGTTTTGGTTTTTGGGGTAAAGCTTCTACGAGCATTCTTGTGATGTGCTTTGGTGGACGAGTGGGCTCATTTCTCTTGGGCGTGTACCTAGGAGTGGACTTGCTGGGCATTTAGCTCTCCCAGCGCCCAGTCTCCCTGGCAGCGTGCATGAGTCATTTGCTCTGTATCTCCACCACCTCACAGCCTCAGTCTTTTTAACTGCGGCAGCTCTGGGGTATGTGTGTGCGAATGGGTCATTCTCTGCTTTTAGCCTCTGGTTCCCTGGAGGTCCATTACCTGATATCCATTTCTACCACCAATTTCTATACCAGCCAACCTTCTTAGTTGCTGAAAATAGAAACCAGCTCTGGTGAACTTAGGGCTTCCCTCGTAGCTCAGATGGTAAAGCATCCGCCTGCAATGCAGGAGACCGGGTTCAATCCCTGGGTCGGGAAGACCCCCTGGAGATGGAAATGGCAACCCACTCCTGTATTCTTGCTTGGAGAATTCCACGGACAGAGGGGCCTGGTGGGCAACAGTCCGTGGCATCGCAAAGAGTCGGGCTGAGTGACTGACATTCGCACACACGCTGGTGAACTTAAGCAGAAAAGGGGTTTCCAGAAGGAATTAGGAAGCTCACAGAATGAGTGGGGAGGCTGGAGAACCAGGCTGAGGAACTGAGCAGGAATTAAGGAAGGTCAGTGTTCTGGATGGGCTTCCCAGGTGGTGCTAGTGGTAAAGAACCTGCCTGCCAATGCAGGAGACATGAGACCTGGGTTCAATCCCTGGGTCAGGAAGACCTCCTGGAGGAGGGCATGGCAACCCACTCCAGTATTCTTGCCTGGAGAATCCTGTGGGCAGAAGAGCCTGGCAGGCGACAGTCCATGTGGTCACAAAGAGTCAGACACGACTGAAATGACTTAGCAGCAGCAGCAGTGTTCCAGGTAACTTTCCACAAGGAACTCTCCACTACGGAACTTAGCGGCTCATTCCCACCACCATACATCTGTGTGTGATCTGCTGGGCTCGGCTGTGTTGGGTCATCTTGGCTCTGCACAGGGTTGGCTGGGCTCACTCATGTTGAGGCTTCTTCTGGGACAGCAGGAATCGGGGAGGGGGGTTGTGGTGTTCCCTCCATGTCATCTCCCATCCTGGTGGACAATGACCCAGGCTTGGTCACGTGGTGGCAGGGGTTCCATAATTCAAAATGCAAGGCCTCCTGAGGCCCAGGCTTGGAACTCACCCCAACATCCTAGGGCCAGCAGGGAGCCAAGGGTTGGCAAAACAGACTCCATCTCCCACTGAAAGGAGTGCTATTTGTCATCAGCTCCTCGTATGTAACCAGAAAGCCAAAGATGGCAGGCCCCAGAGAGTTGGGTTAGAAGTAAAACCACCAGATGGGACTTCCCTGGAGGTCCAGTATTTAAGACTCCAGGCTTCTACTGCAGGGGCATGGGTTCAATCCCTGGTTGGAGAACTAAGATAAAAAAAATTATAAAACTGCCAGCCCATGGATGTGCTCACGGCCTCATGGGACCTCGGCTTCTGGATGCTATGGCCATTCCACTGCCACCAGCAAGCTCCCTGGACCAGCCCTGTCTCACCGGCCACAGGCTGAAGACTCAAGGCCCTGAGAGGGCATCTGAGAGCAGGGACCTGGTCTTTTCAGCTCACATGATGGGAGGTTTCCCAGACACAGGAGGGAGACTCAGATGCACTGAGAAATAAATATATCACAGGCCCTCTGAGGAGTGGAAGACTATACAGCTGTGCAAAAGGACTTCAGCTGACGTGAAGGAGATTCAAGACGCACCATCAACTTAGACAAGCGTGGAATAATCCTGCATTGAACACTCACTGCTGTCTATCGAGTCTCCGTTTCTCACGTCTTCCTTCCCCAAACGACCCAGATGTTCTTTGGGACCTAACCTCCACCCCCCTCCCTGGGCAGCAGCCCTGGGTGATCCCTAGGAGGGGCCCAGTGGAGTCCCATTTACGGGTTTGGGGTGCACATGGTTGGGGGTGAGGAGCTTGTGACCCATTTTGGTGCTTCAGTGGGGGGAGGGGATTTATGGGCAACTTTCCCCTCCAGGTCACTGGTGTATTATTCCGGCAAGGAGAGGTTTTTGTTTGTTTCTTTCTTTGTAATTTATTCAATTTACTTTTTCATGGAGGTGAAAATGTCACATAATGTAGTGTTTTTAAAAAGCCGTTTCCCCCTGCTCAGGCCCTCAGCCTCTAGGTTTTGGCCACAGCCTCACACAAAGTGTCTCAGACCTCCTGAAATGGCCAGAATTCAGGATGACTGGTTGGTGCCTCACCCATGTGGCCCGGGGTGAAGGTGGCAGGCCCTGGGGCCTCAGGGAGCGCTGGACAGGAAAGGTCTGATGTGGCAGCAGCTGATGTGCTGAAAGAATGTCGCTGGTGGGGACGCCAGGAGCTCAGAGCCAAGCATGTGGTCGTTGCAAAATGTCAGGGAAGGAATGCAGAACCCTTCTCCCAGCTCCCTGGTCCCCACACGATCGCTGCCCGAGTGCCAGTCCGATCCGTCTGCTCAGATGCCGGCGCCAGATATGTGTGTGCAGCCTGTCGGGACAGGAGGCTCTCCTGGAGGCCCCTCCAGGCTGAACCGGGGTCTCTGCCTGCAGGAGACAAGCACGTGACCGGCAGAGACAGAGAAAGAAGGACACACGCACCCGGACAGACGGGCCGCTGGAGCCGGTTTGGAGGAATCATGGGGAGCCGGCTGCAGGCTGTGACCTAAAGAGAGAAAAGGAGCAAGGGGGTGTTGGGAGAGGGGCCGAACAAGGCTGCAGATGAACCTAGGAGTCTCAGGGAGGCCAGGCAGCCAGTCCAGAAGGGGCCAAGGGGCCCCAGGACGGAGCTGTCCTTGCCTTGCCCGGTAAGACAGGGAGGGTGCAGGGCCGGAGTCATGGTGGCCCTGCTGGCTCCTTGCTAGCAAGGGCCAGCCAGGAACAGGCTTGGGGATCTCTGCCTCGCCAAGCTCACCATCACCTCTGATCCTAATCCTGGAGATGGCCTCAGACCCCAGGAGCGTCCCTAGTGGTGGATCCTTCACAAGGAAAGAGGTTTCTTCTCCACCTACCCCCAAATCCTAGTTCTGCTCAGAGGAACTTCTTTTCTTCCTTAGACTACACACAGATGATTTCTTCTTCTGAAACACTCCCATCCTCCTCACCAGGTTAATTCTTTTTTATCCTTCAGGTCTGGGAGCCTCTCAACCTTGGAGGAGCCTCAGATCTCAGGCTTTTACTAAAAAGGGCCTGAGCTTCTGCATTTCTAACCAGCTCCCAGTATTGCCAGCACTCCTGGTCTTCAGGCCACACTCTGGGGACCACACTCTAGGAACCAGTGACTCTTGGGAAAGCCTCTGTCTTCAGCCTGGAGGCAGCTACCCTGTCCTGTGTCCATGACATACTCTCCATCCCCCCACTCAATAATCTTTTGTTTTGCCAAAAGTTTTACTTCATTTTAGGTTTGAAGGATTTGTTGAGAAACCACTCATCACACACAATAAACAATTTCAACACTTAACTTTAACATTTAACCTTAAGGATGCCTTTGTTTTACCTGGTGAGTCAAGGGGTTGCATTTAGACCTCTGGGGGATTGGCCAGGTCCTCCGGAGCTTAAGAAATTCAAAGCTTGTCTTATCTAAAGTGCCTTCTGACTTGGTTCTTTGCAGGCAGGCAGAGAATCTGGGCAGTGTGCAGGAGAGTCAGAAGCAGGTCAGAGGCCTAGGCCTCTGGTTCTGAAGCCTGAATAAGACCTTCCTCTGTTTTGATTTCCCTAACATCCTTCCATAGGGCATGGCGAAACCTCACATGTGTCTCTGCCACCTCTAGACTGATTTCATTTTTTTCACCATCAGATCCCAGGCACACCCAGCTCAGAGCAGCAGCACGGTAGCCTTTGAATCTTGGTTGAATGAGTGAATCAATTCATGCATTCAGACAAAACATTGATACAAAACTGTGCCAGAAGCTCCCACGTCTACACCTTGGGAGAAAAAACCTCAAACACTTAGAACTTGAATCTTTTTTGGAGTCGTAAGAAGATGAAGTGTAAAATCTGTGAAACAGCAGCCCAGTGCAGCTGGGAAACTTGTTAGCAGTGCAAATGCTCGGGTCTGCCCCAGTCTCCCTGAGTCAGAAAACCTAGGGATTGCAATCGGTATCTCCAAGCCCTCCAGGGGACTCTGGGTCAGTCAACTGCAAAGCTCCCTGGAGTCTAGACCAGTGACAGCTGCTGGCTGCCTATGGGAGCCACCCAGAAGCTTTGAAAGCTCTTACACCTTTGCCCCTCTATGCCACTGTTACAGTACTTCTGACTCCAAATGAGGGGTTTCACCCTCTGAACACCAAATCTGTATTGTTGTTTCTAATACCACATCTCCAGCCCTCTGACACTACCTGGAGTTATAGCAGACCCCACAAGTTAAAAGCTCAGTCCCTTAACTGAGCTATGACTCACCCCCACTTCAGATGCCAGTTGCAAGCTAGGGTTGGGGAGTTCCTACCACCCCCTCTTCAGGTGTAGGATTTGCTAGAGTCTAACTCAGGGAAACACTGTCCTTACTAATAGCAGCTTATTATAAAGGATGCAATGCAGAAAGAGGCAATTGGAAGGTGTGTGTGTGGGGAGGGGTGCAGAGCTGCTGTGTTCACTTGCTCACCACCCTCCCAGCACCTGCACACAGAGCTCCCTGAACCCCATCTTTTAGGAGTTTTCAGGGAGACCTCATTCCTTAAGCATGATTGGCTAAATCATTGGCCATTAGGATTAACTCCAGCCCTGGAGAAGGGGACAACAGAGGACGAGATGATTGGATGGCATCACTGACTCAATGGATATGAGTCTGAGCAAACTCCAGGAGATGGCGATGGACAAGGAAGCCTGGCGTGCTGCCATGGGGTCCATGGGGTCGCAGGGAGTTGGACACAACAAAGCGACTGAACAACAAACTTACCACTTCTCAGAGGTCAGGGGGGTGGGGCTAAAAATTCTAAGCTTTAATGAAGCTGGTTGGTTCCTATGGCAACTAGCCCCATCCTGAGGTTACCAGTGGGCCCACCAAGAACCACCTCATTCTCATAAGCTCAGTTTTGGTCAAAAAGGGGCTTCTCATGAACGCCAAAGGATGCTCCTTTCACCCTCTCATGAAATTCCAAGGGTTTTGGAAGTTCTTATACCAGGAACTGGGGTCAAAGACCCAGTATATATTTCTCATTTTACGATATCACAGTACCCTCCCCCTCGGCCCCCCCCCCCCCCCCCCACCACCTTTCTGGTTAGGTCAGCTCTATTCTGGGTAGGTCAGCTCTGTTCTGGCTCCCCAAGCTCCATCTCCTTTTTGCTGCAATGGGGGTGAGGGAAGGATTAGACAGGAGAAAGCAGTGGTGAACCAGATGTGTGGCCAGGACAGCTCAATAAAACGAGGGGAAGGGAGGCTGTCACAGGTGGGAGATGAGGGGTCGCTGACCTCTTTTCCCAGAACCTTGCCTGGAGGGGGACGGTGCCCAGGGCAGCTCCCCGTGACTGTGTGTGTGCTGTGCTGAGCAGCTGGTCCCCATCAGACCAGCCTCAAGCCTTTTCTAAGGAGGCTTTCGCTTCAGTCACAGCAGACCCTGAACGGGGATGGGTAGCTCGGGAGGAGCGTTGCCTTGGCAACACAACGACTTAGGAGGGTGGTGCTGGTAACCAGGGCTGCTTTTGACCTTCACTGTCTTTCGGGCTGGTGGCTTTATCATCTCCTCCTCTGCTGCTGGGGCCTTCCCAAGCCTGCACCAAAAAGCCAGCCTCAGGGGAGGCCTTTGGCTACCCCCTTCTACCCACCTTCTCATCTTAGAGGGCATTGCCTTGAATTACATTTCACCAGGAGGTGCCGCTTGAAAGCATCTAAGCCAAAGCTGAGCCGCTGTTTGCCCTGGATTTACCCTGTAGCTGCCACGCCAGGCCACCCCTGCTGCTCACCCTGCAGCTATAACCAGACAAGCAAGGTGACCTCCAGTTTCCCGATGGATCCAGTGCAAAAGATGGTGAAACAGCCTTAGCATTACGTATCCAAGTTTGATTCCTCTCAGCTTGGTGACCTTAGGCAGAAGCCTTCACCTCTCTGAGCCTTAGCTTGATCTCAGTAAAGGGGGGCTGATACACTTCCTCTCTCCAGGGGATGTCACTGGGGCAGCTGAAGGCTTCCATGGGCCACAGTCCCTCGTGTCATGAGGATGAGTGTGGGTGTTAATCTGCTCAGGATGCTTTAACAGAGCACCACAGCCTGGAGGCTTATAAAACAGAAATTTAGTCCTTGCTCTTCTGGAGGCTGGAGTCTGATTCAGCATTGGATGAGGTCCTCTTCCTGGTTCATAGATGGCCACTGATTTTGGCTGCATCCTCACAGGGCAGAAGGGTGAAGGTGCCCTCTGAGTTCCCTTTTATTAAGACATGCACACATGCTAAGTCACTTCAGTCATGTCCGACTGTGACCCGGTGGACTGCAGCCACCAGGCTCCTCTGTCCATGGGGTTCTCCAGGCAAGAATACTGGAGTGGGCTGCCATGTCCTTCTCCAGGGCATCTTCCTGACCCAGGGATCGAACCTGCGTCTCTTACATCCCCTGCATTGGCAGGCAGACTCTTTACCACTAGTGCCAGCTGGGATGCCCTTTATTAGGACACTAACCCCATTCCTGAGGCTCCCTCTCCTGACCAGATCACATCCTAATGCCATTGTACTGGGGGTTAGTTGTCAACATGTGGATTTCAGGGGGACACAAACATTCAGCCCATGTGAGATGCTTATGAATCTTCTATCATTGTGACCAGATGTTTGTGGAGGTCCAGTTCAGTGCCAGGACCTTCAGAAATATTGACTCTTTCAAAGACCCCTGTTAGAGACCCCAGTGCCCTTCCACCCTGGCCCAGCCATAAACATTCCTCCACCCCCTCCGGCCCACAGGCAGTGTTACAGAATTGGGGTTCAGGCTTCCCAGTAATTTGGAGGCTTTGCGTTGATTGGGGTTCAGAGAGGAGAAGAGGGGAGCTGGCAGGCAGACTCTTTACCACTCTCTTTACCACTGTCCCTGCTGGCACGGAGCCGATGCTGCAGCCAGGCAGGCCCCTGGGGGCACCCTCCTCGGTGGCCCTGGCCTTGAGAACAGCAAGGAGGCCCCACCGCTGACCGCATGGCGGGCCAGGCCAGCTCCTCCACCCCGCTGGGCCGGGCAGCTCCCTCTGACCTTGGCGGGGCCAGTTGGACACGTGCACGGGCAGCCTGCCTGGTCTCATGCAAGGTCAGAGGATTTCTGAAAGTGCTTAAAAGCCTCAGCTCCTTCAAGAAGGATTTTCTTCATTGTGGTGCAGTGGGGGATTTCTGGGCTGCGGGCTGCCTTCCTCAGGGTGGGGGTGACCTCCGTGTAGCCAGGGAGGAAAAGGAGGTGGCCGCCCCCACCCCGTCAGAGTGGCCTGGCCACCACGGTCCCAGGGCTGACCATGAAGAGAGTCCTCTGGCTTGCCAACCCTAGCTGTCCCAACACTGGCACCTGCACCCCACACGAGATCAAGAGGGCACCTCTGGGGAGAACCCAGACGGAGGGTGTCCCGAAGCCCAGAGGACCAAAACTAGCCGGGCCTCTTTAAGAATCTGTGTTGCCAGAGGAGAGAAAATGCCGAGGGAGGCCTTCAGTAAACATCTGAGAGCTTGCAGTAACAACTCCCAGCTGTGTGAGGGGCGTGGGGGCAGGGAGGCCCGCGCAGCTAGACTGGAGGGTGGGATGGGCTGAGGTCAGGCTGGGTGGGGACCGGCCAAGAACGCATGGAGGGCGGGCAGCAGGCTGAGCGGGGGCAGAGGTTTGTCCAAGCACAGTGGGCAGCAGACGAGCTTCCAAGCTGCTGGGCCTGGAAGCTTCCACTTCCCTCCGGGCCTTTCCGGAATCCTTTTGGAGATCTGTAGCCCCTCCTTGCTGCCAGTGAGGACACTGATGGAAAGTAAGTTTTCCATCCCATGGGTGCAGAGGGGAGGGAAAGGTTGGTGCAACCTTTTCCAAATCAGGGTCAACAGCTCAATTGCCTGTCTGAGTGATATCTCTATCTCTATCATACAGAGGATCTCTATCACATGGAGGATCAAACACAGCACCTGTGAATTGCCCTCAGCAGGGCTCTTCTCCAGACCTATCCTCTGGAGGCCCACCTTCTCTGACCCAGGAGGTGTCCTGGCTTGTTTCCCTGCCTTCCAGCTCTGTCCAGGCCAGCCCCACAGAGCCACCACTGTTGCTGCTCTAAGACGCCTGATCAGGACATTTCCCTTGGCTTTAGACCCAGGTGGTGATCCTGTTAGTGATACTTGATATCCTAGTTAGGATGCTTTGGGTTATGAGTGACAAATCCAGTTCAGAAAGGCTTAGATGTTGGAGAGGATATTATTGTTCATATTAACTGGAAAGTTACAGGGGCTGTGTGGGTATCATGGATGGTTGAGCTAGCAGTTCAGAGGGCTAGGTTCAGGTTCACCTCTTCTTTCTGTCCTCTGTAGCAGCAACTTCAGCCTCGCAGTGCCTTCCCTCATGATGCCAAAACGGCTGCAGTGCTCCAACTCTGTTTCAAACCTTTAAATGGCAGAGGGAATCTCTTTTTCCAAATTCCTGTTCTGGTTACACTTTTCCATACAACAGATCACCCCCAAAATTTTCATTTTGCTTATAAACCCGCTATTTGGGCAGGGCTTAACAAGAACAGTTCATCCTTGCTCTACATGGCATCAGTTGGAGCAGATAAACTGGGGCTTGCAGAATCCATTTCAAGATGGCCCACTCATGTGGCTGACAAACTGGTGCTGGAGCTGGCTGGGAACTTGGTTCCTCTGCATACAGAGCTGCTTGGGCTTCCTAAGAGCATGGCACCTGGGATCCAAGGGCACAAGGCAGGAATGCGTGATTTTCTTATGATCTGGTCTCAGGAATCACACAGTATCACTTCCTTTGTGCTCTGTTGGTTGCAGTGGTCACAAAGGGCTGCCCGTATTCAGGGGAATGGACCACAGTCCTTATCACTCATGTGTCCCAAGGTCACATCCACGAAGAGTTGGTGGGATGGGAGCTATCATTGTCACTATCTTGGAAATATGATTGGCCACAACCCCCAGCAAATGTCTTTACTCTCTCTGAGCCAGCCTGGGGGCACATGCCCAGCACTAAACTGATAACCAAGGCCAGAGGATGGGTTGAGTCTCATCCCTGGAGCTGGGGAAGACATGGCTCTCCCCAGCGAGTCTGGGCCGTGTGGGAGAGGTGTAGGGCCCCCAGGGAAAGCAAGAAGCTCAGGATGCAACCAGTGCCCCCTACAGCCACATTTGTGGCTGGGGCTGTGCTAAGTGTTTGGTCTCATTCACTTCATTACGTCTCACCACAACCCAGTGAGTCTGGTGCTGCTCTTCTCTGGACTTTACAGACACTAGGATTTGTAAATGGCCCAGACCCACAAGACCAGAAGATGGCAGGGACAGAGTTAAAGCTTGGGTTTGTATGACTCTAAGTCATACAAAATGCTGGTAACCATTCCATAGAAAAGTTGAAGGCTTCTGGTCCATGGCTGAAGAAAGCAACTTGAATGTGGAAGTTTATAGCCTGGTTGCACTGGCAGCCATTTTGTGACCATGAGGCAATCCAATTTGAGAAAGAAACAGATGCACAGAGAATGGGTAAACCTTGATCAATCACAGCATTGTCTACCCTCCATAGGGACTCTTCAGTTATGTGAGTCAGTAAATCTTGACTTTACTGTTTAAGACTGTATGGGTAGAATGCATAGTAACTTATAATTGAGAATATCTTAACCATCAAAGGAGGCTATTGTAATATTTTTCCCATTTCATTATAGGAATTGTCTTTATGTCTGTCTGTGACTAGGTAACTGGAGAAGGCAATGGCAACCCACTCCAGTACTCTTGCCTGGAAAATCCCATGGACAGAGGAGCCTGGTAGGCTGCAGTCCACGGGGTCGCGAAGAGTCGGACACAACTAAACGACTTCACTTTCACTTTTCACTTTCATGAATTGGAGAAGGAAATGGCAATCCACTCCAGTGTTCTTGCCTGGAGAATCCCAGGGACGGCAGAGCCTGGTGGGCTGCCGTCTATGGGGTCACACAGAGTCGGACACGACTGAAGCAACTTAGCAGCAGCAGCAGTGATTAGATAACAAGTAGCTTAGAAGAAGAGTCCAGGCCTCAAACATTTCTCTATGTTCAGTCTTTAGCACAGCAAGCGAAGCTCCATATTTTGAACCATCCTTGGAGAAGAAATAAATCAGAACAGGTATAACGTAGTCTTCTAGAATTTTCAGGTATGATATGAACTATCATAACCCCCTTCTCTGCTTCCTTATCTGGTGCTGTTCTATCATTGTCTCTTGTTTTCAAAGCCCAAGCACAGAACACACATTGCAACTGAACTCCCCACAGTGTGACGCTGGGGAGAGAGGCAAGGAGAAAAGCAAGTAGGTGCCTGGTGACCAGAGTAGCTGGGCCATGGAGGTGGCCCTTGGCAGATGGCAGTGGAGAGACTGAGGAGAACCTTCGTGAGAAACTGGGGTGTGGTTGGGATGAGGCAAGCCTGGGTGCTTTTATGCTATCAGCACATTTCATGGCAATAAACTTGGCCTCGTTGCTATAAAAGCCTTCAGCTCAAGACACACAGCCTTTCTTGTTTGCGTTATTGAAGGTTAACTTTTCACAAGGTAAATTTCCTCCTGCTCATCAAGCCTCATCAAGGAGCTTGGGCATACAGAGCTTCGCTGAACGTGATAAAAGAAAGCCTCAAAAAAAGGGAAAAAAAAGATGAGCATTCCGAGTGTGTTTCTGGGAAAAGCATGTTCAGCCAGCTCACTCTGCAGCCTTCCGTTCCCCTGCTCTGCTCCCAGACTCAGGCCCACCCTCATCAAGTGTGTGGGCAGCAGGGTCTGCCCCACCCCTGCTCAGGGCCACAGAACTTAACTTCAGAGCAGCTGGTTGGAGCCCAGCCCCAAGGCAGATCCCAGAATGGTGGTTTCTAGTCTGCCCCTTCTGTGAGAAATAAGCAAAATAAGGAAGATGTTTCAATCTTTTCAGTGTGGGATCTCTGCAGCTGATGCGGCTTGCTCTTGTTGAGACATTGGGTCTCTGTGTGGTTTGCTTTCCCCAGCGAATCAAAGACAACTCCAGTTCTCACTTCAGCAGGACACATACTAAAATTGGAATGATACAGAGGAGATTAGCATGACTCCTCTCCAATTCACTTAATGGGAGGGGCTCTCCTTGCACTGAGGGGCACACGCACATTCTTAAAGCCTTCCCTGGTGTCTCAGAAGGTAAGGAATCTACCTGCAATGCAGGAGACCCAGGTTCAATCCCTGGGTTGGGAAGATTCCCTGGAGAAGGGAATGGTAATCCCACTCCATTAGTCTTGCCTGGAGAATTTCAGGGACAGAGGAGCCTGGCAGGCTACAGTCCATGGGGTTGCAAAGAGTCAGACATGACTGAGCTACTTACACTTTCACTTCCATATTAAAAAAGGAAAAGGAAAGGAAAACTCCAGCTCAACAGGTGTAAACAAGAAGAATGGCTTAAAAATCTCATCTAACTCTGAGCCCTGAATCAGCACCCCAGGGGTCCTCACCCACACACTCAGCCCGGCCACTCACACCTGTCATTGCTGGGTGCGGTTCTCTTACTCACAGACCGCCACGTGTTTGACATTTTTCCCATCCTAGCAGAGGCAGAACCATCCTTTAGTTCTTTTCTGGGCTGCTTCCCCAAGAAGAAAAGGGAACTATTGGACCAAATTCTGAATATTCCAGGGGTCAAGCAATCTCTATAGACATGATTTTTCCCTTTTCCTCTGAGATGGTCACCCCAATACAGATAAATACAAACTATCGGCAAGAAATGAAAAGTTTAACCCAACTAAACAGTGACTGCATTTTCTTTCTTTCTTTTTGGCTGGAGCATGCATGCACAATCTTAGTTTCCTGAATGGGGATCAAACCCACGACCCCTGCAGTGGAAGCTTGGAGTCTTAACCACTAGACCATTGGGGGAAGTCCCTGCATTTTCTATATGAATAAAATCATCTTTGCAAAAATGACAGGACAGGTTTTTGAAAAATGGGGATGTGGATTTAGGGTGGTCTGATCTATAAGACAAGCCCATCATGGTGGTTGCCCAGTGCTAGCAGTCAGGACTAAGGCCAACGTGAGGGAGTGACCACGAGGTGTGTCCCAGTGCTGGCAACAGTCCATCTCTCCACCGTTCTGGATGGTGGCCACTCTGTGTCTTCACTTTGCTGGTGTGTATCCAGCTCATAACTTAAGCTTTGTGCACTTCTCTGTGTGTCCTGATACATTTGTCCCGGAACAAAAAGTGTCTTTCAGTACCTCTCCAGCCAGGCCGCCCATAATGCAGGGTACGTGATCAGCTTGCACACAATTCTTGATTGGTCGGTTGGCATCAAGGTGAAATTTTGAGCATCACTAACCTTTCTGGTTTCAACTGGTCTGGAGTCCACCTGCTTATATCAGCAGTTTTCACCGGAGGGGGTCTGCTTCCCATAAAAGCAAACTTAGGAATGTGTGTCAAACATTTATTTATCTATATCTTTCCGGGAACTGGGAGTTCAGTGACTCTGCTACATGGCTGGTTTATAACCTAAATTGTTACCAGTTTCCCTGACCAACAAATATTTTTTGTTTCTACATCTCCACATTTCCTAATCAGGAACTCTTGAGCCAGCCATGCTGAGATTCAGGAGAGGTTTGGGAGAAGGAGACAAAAACTTTTGCTTCAAAGGACAAGGACACAGGGGCCGGTAGGCTGTTTCAATCCCCCGTTTTATTTGATACTCCTCAATCTTGAGGAAAACAGGTGTTGGATAAGAAAGGGAATCACGGTTGGTTGCTTGCTTGGGTTTTGGCCGTGCCATGCAGTGTGTGGAATCTTAGCTCCCTGACCGGGGATCAAACCTGTGCCCCTGCAGTGAAAGCTCAGAGTCCTAACCACTGGACCACCAGGGAAGTCCCTGGGAATCACGTTCTGAGAGGCAGATCACAAACTTGGAAGAAGAAACTGATTTTAGGTGGACTCAGTTTCAATGGCTTGCCTGTCCTCAGCCCCTGACTCACCCTCCCTGCCAACTTATCCTCAGATGCTCCCTGCCCAGGCCAGCCTATCCTAACCCAGGTCCAGGCCCACAAGCTAGGCTGTCTCCCCTCTCTGCACACCCCTCCCCACACACCCCTCCCCGCCTCTGCCCAGGGAAAGTCTCTACCCCGACCGCCCAAATTTAACCCAGCTTTCAAGATCCAATGTCCACCATTCACATGTCTTTGGGGAGAAAAAAAAGTTATATGGAGATATGATTCATGTATCATACAATTCACCCATTTAAAGTATACAATTCTGTAGTTTTTTTTAGCACATTCCCAGTGATGCAGCCATCCCCATAGGTAATTTTAAAACATTTTTATCACTTCAAAAAGAAATCGTCTATCTCCCCTCCCCCTCTCCTTCAGCCCTGAGCCTACTCTGAACACTTCATATAAATGGAATCATACAATACGTGGCCTTCTGTGTCTGGCTTCTTTCACCGAGCATGTTTTTGAAGTTCTGTGTGTTAGCGCTTCACTCTTTGTGATGTCTAAATCCTGATCTATGGTCCAGAGGCAGCTCATTTTGCTTATCCAGTCATCATCTGACCGACATTTGAGTGGTTTCCATCTTGTGCTGTGATGAATCCACCACTCACCTTTCAGCTTTTTCCAAGCAGCTTCTCTGTGCATTGTAATCTTTGCTGCCCCCACACAAATCTTGCCACTACTAATATTAAGGGGCTTCCCAGTTGGCTTTAGTGGTGACGAACCTGTCTGCCGATGCAACAGATGTAAGAGACACAGGTTCCATCCCTGAGTCAGGAAGACCCCTGGGAGGAGGAAAGCGCAATTCACTCCAGTATTCTTGCCTGGAGAATCCCACGGACAGAGGAGCCTGGTGGGCTACCGTCCATAGGGTTACAAAGAGTCAGACATGACCGAAATGACTTAGCAAGCACATACATGCACCAAGCACTTGCTATGTGCCAGACTTCAAGTTGGGCTCTTCTTATGTCAGTAGGTTGAATTCTCGCCGTAACCCGAGGAGTGTGGTGAGTATTGTTTCCCCTTTATGGACGAGAAAGCTCAGGTCCAGCGAAGTAAAGAGATTGGCCAAAATTGCGGTGGAAATGGGACTTGAACCCAGGTCTAGCCTGCCATAAAGTCCTTCTGTTGTGTTTACTTCATTTTTGTCATTTCACCTTTCTTTAATTGGTTTTACGTATTTTGGGGTCTCCCTCAGATTGTAAGACTCTTCAGGGTAAGCACCATGTCTCACAGTTGGTTAGTCTTAGACCCACTACCCTGTTGGACATTCTTTCCATGCATATTTATGGGCGCTCCTACTGGCTTGCAGTCTGTGGGGGGATCAGGGCTTTGCATCCCGCTCTGCCGCCCTCCCCTTAGCCTCCTCCTGGCTACAGGATGGGCATGTGCCTCAGGCCTAACCAATCAAAGCCCTCAATCCTGCTGGCCACAGTGATTGGCTTAAGGATGGGCCTAGGAGCCAAGCCCGGCCAATCATAGCCTTCCTCAAGTATTTTGCCATAGTAACGGCTCAGGACACCTGCTTACTCTTTGGGACTGGGAGCTATAGGGACCATCAAGCCTAGCACTGCCATTGGCAACTTTACCCTGCCTCCTGGGCAAAGCCTACATCAGAATGCCGTGCAGATGTTAAAAATAGCATTTCAGAGAAATAATCACATGGAGAGATCTTCAGGATACCTTCCTGGGTTTAAAATAAGGCAGCTACAAAGTAGAACATATAATATTACTTGCTACATATGTGTTCACATACATACATGCAAATAAAAAATGGATAATAGATGCCAAAGTACTAACATTGCTTCTGTGTGTATGAATATTGATTATATAATTTTCTTTCTGTTTATTTGAGCTTTCAAAACTCCAACTGATTTCTATACATCTTAGGGTTCTTTTTTTTGTTGTTTTTCTGTTTGCTTATTTTAAGCTAGAGCCCTTCAGTTCAGCCTGAGTCATCTCATTCACCTTTTTAGAGCACACATTTTCCAACAACCCCATCATCTGTCCTGGTCCTGGGCCTTCCCTATTCTTGGCCACTCTGCTCACCTGGGTCCCTCCTGACTACCAGGTCCCGCTGACCCAGCTGTGTCCGAGTTATGCCATCCCCGGGTATCTCCCCAACTCAAGGAGAAAGGCAGGCCTCCCTCCCCCACTCATCCTACTGCGTGTTGTATTTCCATTCTCGGCTCACAAGGAACCTGCAAAAAATATTTTCTTTGGCAGTCTATTAGAGAGTAGCAGCCCCAGACATGCCTTCCAGGCGACGTCCGAGCCTGGAGCGGCTGCCGCCCTCCCCTGCTGCCAGGAGACACGGTCAGAGATGAGGCCAGTGTTCTGACATCATCGCCTCGAATAGGGCTCTTGCCCCCATCAAGGTGTGAGGATCTCAGGGCCCAGGAGGTGCAGTCCCCACAGGAATCCCTGGTGGACCAAACCTCTCCTGAGCCAATTGCACAGAGCCATCATCCTGGGCCCAGAGCCTGATTGCCTTCTCCCACTACTGAAAGATTCCAGGGTATGAGAGACTCACCATCAGGGAGTCACCCGAGTGTCTCCCCAGGGTGGGGGCCTGTCCACTCCAGAGAGGTGTCCCTTCCTGTTCCCCTTCTGGGCTAGCCTGTCCTTCAGACCCCAGGACCTGAATACACAGTTAGTTGCTGATGTTCAGTCGCTAAGTCGTGTCTGACTCTTTGTGACCCCATGGACTGCAGCATGCCAGGCTTCCCTGTCCTTCACGATCTCCCAGAGTCTGCTCAAACTCCTATCCATTGGGTCGATGATACCATCCAACCATCTCATCCTCTGTTGGCCCCTTCTCCTGCTCTCAATCTTTCTCAGCATCCAGCTCTTTTCCAATGAGTTGGCTCTTCCCATCAGGTGGCCAAAGTATGGGAGTTTTAGCTTCAGTGTCAGTCGTTCCAATGAATATTTAGGGTTTATTTCCTTTAAGATTGATTGGTTTGATCTCTTTGCTGTCCAAGTGACTCTTGAGAGTCTTCTCCACCACCACAGTTGGAAAACATCAGTTCTTCAGTGCTCAGCCTTCTTTACGGTCCAGCTCTCACAGTTGTACATGACTACTACAAAAATACATAGCTTTGTCTATACAGACCTTTGTTGGTAAAGCAACATCTCTGCTTTTTAGTATGCTGTCTAGGTTTGTCACAGCTTTGCTTCCAAGGAGCAAGCATACCCAGTTAGTACCAGAAGCCATAGTCACTGAGCCAGGTATGGGTGTGGTCACCTGCCCCTGGCTGGTCCATTGATTCTGTACTGATGAGAATGATCTGGATAGAGGGGCCAGGAGGATAGAGCAGTCAGGTTGAGCTGTGAAAATGCAGAGAAGTTTGAGGAGAGAAAGGAAAGAGAGGCAGGCAAGTGGTTGAGATGAGCCTTTCCGGGGAGTGAGAGAAGCCAGAGGGATAAAGTAGCTCTGAGGGCTCTCCAGATTTCAGACGTCCAGGGGTTAGCATGACATTTGCTACACCGCTTGAAGAAAGCCCACTTTAGTCAACCCATCTCCTCCGGGTATTTATTCCTTACAGCCCGTAGATTCAGGGTTACACTGAGAACACCTTTTTCCAGGTGGGAAGAGCCGAACCTACATCCAAGTGGAGGGAGACGCCCTCTCCTCATCCCTCTCCCCACCCTCCCATAAGCTGGGAGGCTCCATGTGCTGCTCAACCCCATGGGCCTTGAGTTCTTGAAGAAACTGCTTCCCCGGGCCCCCCCAATCCTGGTGTCCAAGAGAGGGGTGTTTCGGGGACCAGATCATGACCAAAAGTCACTGGACAACATTGGCTCAGTGGGCGCTAAAAACCCTGCTGATTGCGTATGCTGACCATGCCCAAGGTATGAAATAGGTAACAGGCTTTGGAGTCTGCAGATTAAGGTTGGTATCCGGGCCCCAGCAGCCTCCTAGTTGTGGGAACTGCTTTGTTTCTTGGTACCTTCATCACAATATCATCGGGGACCTGCTAGATGCCTTCCTGGAAGGTACCGTAGGTGGGACTACCAGTGGGATCTCATTTTTCCAAATGAGGAAGCAGAAGTGGGAAGAGGTGAAGCCTTGAACACAAGTCACACAGCTGATGACGGAGGATAAACCCCAGCTTATCTGATTCTGGGAGCTGGTTTTGCCCAAAGAGCAGAAAAAAAGTCTTGTGATAAACTCTCACAAAATAAAGTTAACACGCTTGCCTAGCTGGGAAGAGAGAAGGTAGACCTTCAACAAAAATGTTCTTCCAGTGTTTACAGAGGAACTACGACGTCTGGGATTTGCTTCCAAGCCATCCACGGGGGCACGTGTTGATGGGAGCAAATTGGATGAGCTGATCGTTTTCAAAGCTGGGCAATGGAGACGTGGGTGAACATTACACTGTTCTCTCTCCTCATAAACATGTCTGGAAGTTCTCAGAATAAAAAGCTTTTTTGAATGTATCGAGTAGGAACTCAGCCAGAGTTGAGGAACGTTATCCGGCAGAGGAAGGCAAGGCACAGACAGTGGGCACCGAGAGCGAGCCGGGAGCCCATCCCCAGCCCTGCCGACTATGCTCCCTCCCCACCGGTCTCCCACTTGCCTCCCATGTGGGCCAGGAACCCTGGGCTGTGAGTAATGCATGCGCCTCTCTGCGGGACATGTGTTTCCAATCATTCTGCTCAGCAGTGAGTCACCACGGACAGCTGCTGGCTGTCTCGTCTCCCACCCCTTACCTCCGGATCCGCCCTGCCCCCACCCAAGTCTGCACTCAGCTGGCAAGACCTTCCTGAGCTCCTGCGTTCTCCTACCTCCAGGACCTTCTGCCTAGAACAGTTGCCGTTGTTGTTCAGACACTAAGTCGTGTCCGACTCTTTGCAACCCAGTGGACTGTAGCCCCACCAGGCTCCTCTGTCCATGGGATTTCCCAGAAAAGAATACTGGAGTGAGTTTCCATTTCCTTCTCCAGGGGAACTTCCTGACCCAGGGATCGAACCCCTGTCTCCTGCATTTGATTCTTTCCTATTGAGCCACCAGGGAAGCCCACCTAGAGCAGCACTCCCCTTGGTCTGGATAACTGTGACCACCTCCAGGTCTCTAGCCCAAGCCACCCAGACCTTACTGGTGCACTTGCTCCTCCACTGAGCCCCTGGCATGCTTTGCCATCATCTCTGTCTGTATTTCTACTGAAAGGGGGATCACTCTGTAGGAGGCAAAGGGCTGATTTTGTTCCATCCACACCCCCAGCACCTGCATGTGCCTGGCCCACAGCTGGGGCCCAACGCAAATTTGCTGAATGAATGAATAAATGAATGAGCTATAACCTAAAGAAGTCAGGAGACTTGGGGAAGGCAGACACGAAGATGAGTAACCCGTGAGAGAAAATGCAAGGGGTCTGAGAATTCCAGGTAAATGGGCCACGGAAGGGCAGTTTCCATCTCTACCTCTGCCTAGGGTGACCTGCTCTTGGCACAAGCTGGGTACCTCGCTGGGATGGAAATCAATCACACATCCCCTTTGGCTGGCTGGGCTGACTCCTAGGGCATAGTGAGGAGGCTTCGAGGCTATGACCAGGCTCAGTGGGGAAGGAGTGCTGGAGAGCGATGTGTCTGGTGGGTGCCTGGTGTGGGTGTGTGGGGGGAGTGGACAGGGGGGTCTCCTGGCCAGCCAGGAGGCCACATCTGGGACATCCCTCTGCTTGCACCGAGGAGTCAGATCACAACTTGGTGGGGAGCACCGAGGGGGACCCAGGGCACCCTCCACATCTGCAGGAAGCCCAGCGTGCCTGGTGCTGGCTGAGACGCAGCCTCCGCACCCCTGGTGCTTTCTCTGTGGGCATCCAGGTGACCTGGCTCTGTGATTGGTGACACCTGTCAGGAGAGGCTGAGTTGGAGGATGTAGGGGCCACTGAGCAGTGACTCGGCGTTGGCCGTGTTCCCAGGCCAGGGAACGCTGGGGCAGAACCGGGGCTGTGAGGGAGGAGGGGAGAAGCAGGGGTGTTGGGGGAGGGCTGCACATGTGTCCCACTTCTACCAGGGGCTGGCAGGCCCCGGGAGATGGGGTCCTGGCCACCTCTCGCCTGTGGGCCTGGGCTGCCGTCTTGTAGCTGAGGAGAGGGTGAGTGCCAAAAACCAGAGACTCAACCAGCCAGACTCACAGCTCCACACACCACCTGGAAATGGCGCTGAGGATCCGATGAGTCACTTTCCAGGGCCCTTTTGCCGGCTCCGCTCGCTGCCTTCTGATCTCTTTGTTGGTGACCAGAGCCACCCATACCCTGATCTCTATCTTGTCAGACAATTCAGCTCAAGGTTGAAGGTGGGGTTGTAAGCATTCTGTCCCTTTGCCCTCACCCTGGACGCCCATGGACAACCTCTAGGGGCTGGGACCTCATCCGTGTGCTACGTTGCTGATTACGGAGGGAACGGGTTGGAATCTGAAGGTGATCCGAAACCGGACTGGGGATGCAAGGAGCTTGGTGATGCCGACCACCAGCTGGCCCCGCTGAGAACCTGAGGCACCCTCAGAGAAGAGAGACTCGAGGGGGTGAGAAGGCAAGGCAGGAACACAGAAAGAAAAATAGGATTGGGGAGAGGAAGGAGAGAGAGGAAATTCTTGGGCACAGTCCTAATCATAGCCTTGAAATGAAATTTACTGCTGCACTCAGCATGGGACGCCAGCCAGCGCCGCCAAACCAGCCCCCCTTCTGTTTGGATTAGTCGATGACATCATGGCCATGGGCCATCACTCCCAACACCAAAGGAAGAGTAGGATGGCGGGCGGGAAACCTGAGCCTCCTGCCTCTGGCTTCCAGGGAGGGGAACCTGAAACCAGGAAAACTCAACCGCAACCCTCCCCTGCTGAGCTGGGCAGCCAGTCCCCCAGCTGTCTCAACCCCCCTGTTCCTGGCCAGCCTCTGGTCCCCAGAACGCCAGCTGAGGCTGCTTCCGGGAGAAAGGCGGCGATGGAGGCGCACTGATCCCATCTCTGCTGGCTGGCCCTGCTCCCTAACCCGCCCATGAGAGGAAGCACATGACCGCATGCCCAGGGCCAGAAGGAAATGGCCTGGGCACCAGAAAATGCAGAGCAGCGCCCCGAAGAGAGCCACTACTTAGCTCTCGTAGTACTTTATTTTCCATGGAAAGGAAGCCTAAAGGGGGCTCCGAGGGGAGCCCATTTTGGGGATACCTGGGTAGCAGATGAGTGGGGAGCCAGAGGAGAAGGGGAGCACTCCAGGGTGCAGACTCCCAGGGCACAGACTACGCAGGAGGAACAGCTGTTAGGGAAATTAAAATGGACGAGGTCTTGTTCATGGCTTCAGAAGCAGGACAGCAGGCCTCTGACTTATTTCTGAGCTGCCTGGACACTGCCTGGATTCCATGCCTGCCTGCAAGCACAACAGGCCAGGCGGTACTTTAGATAAGAAAGGAAGTGAGTATTGGAATCTCTTAAGTCACCCTGGCCAGGTCCACAGGGTCTAAGAAGTGTTGTGGCTCACAAGGTGAAACAAACAGCATTGCAAAAGTTAAACCAGAGCTGCATTCTTCCCCCCAATTTAGCTGTGCTGGGTCTTCGTTGCTGTGCAGACTTTCTATAGTTGTGGCGAGTAAGGGCCACTCTCTATTTGCAGTGTGTGGGCTTCTCATTGTGGCGGCTTCTCTTGTTGGGGAGCATGGGCTCAGTGGTTGTGGCCCATGGGCTTAGTCGCCCTGTGGCATTCCCAGACCAGGGATCGAACCCATGTCCCCTGTATTGGCAGGTGGATTCTTAACCACTGGACCACCAGGGAAGCCCAGAGCTGCTTTTTGCAGGCAAACTGATTTTTATATCAGTTTGTGGCCTGGAATGATAAGTAGGAGCCCTCAGAACTGCGATCTGAAATCCCACCTGTGGGATGGACGTACCACTGGGGGACTCTTTCCCAGGTGGGACTCCAAACTGCTGTTAATGAGGGACCTCCCATCGCTGTTCAGGCCTGGATATAGGTTGGCTCAGCTTGGTGATGCATATGCTATTACTTGTCTCTATTATTTCTTTTTTTTCCCCTTTAATGACTGCATATTGAAATCAAGTCAAATAATCTTCTATAAAAATTTGAAAACTGTTTATTTGTGTGTAACGAGTGGTTTCTTTTGTTAACAAATGCTTTGAACCTAAAAGGATTTTGGCTTTACCCTGGTGGCTCAGACGGTAAAGCGTGTGCCTATAATGTGGGTAGACCCAGGTTCTCCTTGGGTTGGGAAGATCCCCTGGAGAAGGAAATGGCAACCTACTCCAGTACTCTTGCCTGGAAAATCCCTTGGACGGAGGAGCCTGACAGGCTACAGTCCATGGGGTCGCAAAGAGTCGGACAGGACTGAGTGACTTCACTTTCGCTTTCTTTTGAACTTTCTGCTAAACTTTCTCCCCGGCCCTCCCTCACTCCAAGAAGGAGAGATGTGCCCTGCTTGGAGGACTGGAGACCCCTCTGTGTCACAGAGGTACAACATGAGCAAATATGGAGGAGAGGCTGGAAAGGCTTCCTGGTCCAGGGGGGAAACCACAGCTGTGCCAGAGCTGCCTCCCTGGAGGAAGTGTGTACAGGCTATCGATCTCTGCTGTCTGTCTGCATCCTTCAGATGTGGCAGTGTCTTCAAACCAACGACTTACTTCATGGGCTTTCTGTTCACCACCTCTTTCCTTCTGAATCACTCTAGACTGGATCAGAGAAGCACGGTTGGTGTGGGGACTGTCTGTGAAGACTGTGATAGTGGCGAGCAGGGGTTAGGTGCATGCAAAGTTCCTGCCTGGGTCAAGGCTGCCTTTGCCCAGAGCAGGGCCTGCCTGAGGGGAAGTTGACAGATGCAGAAGCAAGGAGTAAAGGAGACAGGCCAGGTCCCACCTTCTTGAAGATGCCTTATGGGATGGCATAAAATATTAGCCAAGTGTTAGCCAAGGGTGCAGCCAAAAAACCCCAATGGGAGGCATGAGTCAAAAGCAGCGCAGATGATGGAGCAGGAGCACTGGGAAGCCAGAGCCTGGAGGGCAGGTTTTAGTAGTGATGTACAGGAAGTGCAGAAAACCATCCATATTTCTGCCCCCAGGGGCTGTCCATTTTAGGGTCAGACCATCATCTGAAAGGGCTTCTCTGGTGGCTCAGTGGTAAAGGACCCACCTGCCAATGCAGGAGACGTGGGTTCAATCCCTGGGTCAGGAAGATCCCCTGGAGAACGGAATGGCAACCCACCCCAGTATTCTTGCCTGGGAGATCCCATTTACAGAGGAGCCTAGTAGGCTACAGTCCATGGGTTGCAAAAGAGTCAGACATGACTTAGTGACTAAAGAACAACAAAATCATGTAAAAATTGCTCTCCCTACACGAGGAGCAGGATCTGACATCTATCCTATCACCTAAGTTCCTGCCACTCAGAGACATGCATCACACTTTTTGGTGAACACATATTTATACATCTGTCTGCATCCGTGCATATGCATGCTGCTGCTGCTGCCAAGTCACATCAGTCATGTCTGACTCTGTGTGACCCCATACACGGCAGCCCACCAGGCTCCCGTCCCTGGGATTCTCCAGGCAAGAATGCAACTTTCCCATAAATGAACTATCACATATTTGCTCCTGGACCCTTTTTACTTTTTTTTTTTTTTTGGCTGTGTGGTTTGTGGGATTTTAGTTCCTCAACTAGGAATTGACCCTGGGCCCTCAGCAGTGAGAGTGTGGATTCCTAACCACTGTAGTGTCAGGAAATTCCCATGGGCACTTTTTAAACAACAATCTTCTTACTATTTCTTGCCTTCCCTCTCTCCCTGGAGAACAGGTGTGGGCAGAGTGCCTGTTCTTTGGGTGATACGTGGGTACAGGGACCCCTGGCCCACTCTGCATTACTATCTGCTCTACAGAAACAGAACCTTGTCATTTATATCTTTGCAGTTGGTCTCAAGACCTATGATTTTTATCAGTTTCCCTAGTTGGGCAGGGAATCCTGGAGTGCTGCAGTTCATGGGATCACAAAGAACTGGACACGACTTAGTGACCAAGATTCCCTGGAGAAGGCAAAGGCTACCTACTCCAGTATTCTGGCCTGGAGAATCCCATGGACTGTACAGTCCATGGGGGTCACAAAGAGTCGGACACAACTGAGTGGCTTTCACTTCACTCAGTGGCTAAACACACGACAGTTAGGGGAACTGATGCCCCTGGGACATTGGGCAATGTCTGAGGACAGTTTGGTTGGGGGTGGGAGATGCTATCACATCTCAAGGGGAAGGCCAGGGATGTTGCTCAATACTCCACCAGGCACAGGGACAACTCCCCCAGAGAAAGGTCTGGCCCCAAGGTCAACAGTGCCAAGGCTGAGAAGCTGACTTGGGCTGAAGAAGACTAATAATGAAATTAATGAAATGAAAATCAAAATGGCCTTGAGAGTGTTCCCGCCTTATCACGAAACTGCTTACGCAGACTGTGCAGTGATGTACGGCCCGTCTTCACGCCACACATTCAGCTCTGCTGGGCTCTGCCTTGAGACAGTCTCTTTGGGAAGGAGGCAGGGGCAAAGTGGGCGTCCCTGGTGGGAAATAGGGGCTATAGGAGTGTGATCTGAGGGTCCCAGAAGCCCCTCCACCCCCAACTAGTCTGGCAGGTGCTGCCCCCTCCTGTCTGTCCTGAGTCCTGCCGGGAGCCACAGACCCAGGCCAAGGTCCGGCAGGCTGTGGTCAGAATGCATATGGGGGCCAGACTGGGGTCTCCGGTGTGATCAGGGTCTCCTGTTAATGCTCCCCTGTTAGGCTGCCCCCTAGGATCAGGGTGGGGGAGGCTGGTTAGGAGAGAAGCCCACAGAAGGAGCTGTCAGCCCCAGGGGCCTCCTCCTTCCTGAGTCTGGGGTATGTCCTGGCCCTGACCTGCCTCCTTGGGGCAGGGGTCAGAGCTGAGCCCTCTTGTCAGCAGAGCAGAGAGTGTGTGAAAAGGCCGCTATTGAGTAGTCTACTTATGAGTGTATCTGGTAGATTTCTCATCAAAGGGCTCAGTTCCCATGGTCTGGAGATGGGAAGCTTCTAGCTGGGAGCGCAGGCAGAGGATGGCGAGGAAGAAAGGAGAGGCCAGGGTGGTGAGGCGGGGCGCCCAGCAGCCAAGGCCGCATGGACACCATGAAAAGGCTGGCGGGTCAGGGTGGGGCGAGCTCTCAGGGGCCACTCTGTGCCTTCACTTGCTGTGCTCCCATGAGAGTTTTTTGTTTGCTTGTTTTCTCTAAGATTAGTTTATTTATGGCTGCACTGCATCTTCATTGCTGCATGCAGGCCTTCTCCAGTTGCAGCGAATGGGGGCTACTCTCTAGTTGCAATGCCCGGGCTTCTCATTGCAGCGGCTTCTCTTATTGTGGAGCACGGGCTCCAGACACGCAGGCTTCAGCAGTTGTGACACACGGGCTTAATTTGTTCTGTGGCATGAGGGATCTTCCTGGACCAGGGATTGAACCTGTGTCCCCAGCATTGGCAGGTAGATTCTTCACCACTGAGCCACCAGGAAAGTCCCTTGTGAGAGTCATTTAATGTTCAGTGCCTCCTGATGGCACCTACCACTTGCACCAGATTTCAGAGCCTTCAGGGCATGGTCAAGCATGCCCAGAAATCCACTTGTTGTTCAGTCGCTCAGTCATGTCTGACTCTTTGCGACCCAATGGACTGCAGCACGCCAGGCTTCCCTGTCCTTCACCAACTCCCAGAGCCTACTCAAACTCATGTCCATTGAGTTGGTGATGCCATCAAACTGTCTCATCCTCTGTTGCCCCCTTCTTCTCCTGCCTTCAATCTTTCCCAGCATCCGTCTTTTCCAATGAGCTGGTTCTTCACATCAGGTGGCCAAAGTACTGGAGCTTCAGTTTCAGCATCAGTCCTTCCAATGAGCACTCAGGGCTGATTTCCTGAATCAACTAGAAATCCATTCACCTCAATTCAGTTGCTCAGTTGTGTCCGACTCTTTGTGACCCCATGAACCGCAGCATGCCAGGCCTCCCTGTCCATCACCAACTCCTGGAGCCCACCCAAACCCATGTCCATTGAGTTGGTGATGCCATCCAATCATCTCATCCTCTGTCATCCCCTTCTCCTCCTGCCCTCATTCTTTCCCAGCATCAGGGTCTTTTCAAAGGAGTCAGCTCTCCTCATCAGGTGGCCAAAGTATTGGAGTTTCAGCTTCAGCATCAGTCCTTCCAGTGAACACCCAGGACTGATCACCTTTAGGATGAACTGGTTGGATCTCCTTGCAGTCCAAGGGACTCTCAACAGTCTTCTCCACCACCACAGTTCAAAAGCATCAATTCTTCGGTGCTCAGCTTTCTTTACAGTCCAACTCTCACATCCACACATGACCACTGGAAAAACCATAGCCTTGACTAGACGGACCTTTGTTGACAAAGTAATGTCTCTGCTTTTTAATGTGCTGTCTAGATTGGTCATAACTTTCCTTCCAAGGAGCAAGTGTCTTTTAATTTCACGGCTGCAATCACCATCTGCAGTGATTTTGGAGCCCAGAAAAATAAAGTCAGCCACTGTTTCCACTGTTTCCCCATCTATTCGCCATGAAGTGGTGGGACCGGATGCCATGATCTTAGTTTTCTGAATGTTGAGCTTTAAGCCAACTTTTTTATTCTCCTCTTTCACTTTCATCAAGAGGCTCTTTAGTTCTTCTTCACTTTCTGCCATCAGGGTGGTGTCATCTGCATATCTGAGGTTATTGATATTTCTCCCGGCAATCTTGATGCCAGCTTGTGCTTCCTCCAGCCCAGCGTTTCTCATGATGTGCCCTGCATATAAGTTAAATAAGCAGGGTGACAATATACTGCCTTAACGTACTCCTTTTCCTATTTGGAGTCAGTCTGTTGTTCCATGTCCAGTTCTAACTGTTGCTTCCTGACCTGTATACAGGTTTCTCAAGAGGCAAGTCAGATGGTCTGGTATTCCCATCTCTTTCAGAATTTTCCACGGTTTATTGTGATCCACACAGTCAAAGGCTTTGGGATAGTCAATAAAGCAGAAATAGATGGTTTTCTGGAACTCCCTTGCTTTTTGATGATCCAGCAGATGTTGGCAATTTGATACCTGATTCCTCTACCTTTTCTAAAACCAGCTTGAACATCTGGAAGCTCGCGATTCACATATTAGGAAGGGGCTTTTATTACCATGTTGTGGATGGGGAGGCAGAGGCTTGGCAAGGCCACTGAGGCAGCTGGGCTGCTGCATCTCTGAGCCACAAGGTGGACCCTCTGCCCCCACTCCTGCCCATCCCACCACAGAGAGCATCCCTTCAGAGTGGATCGCTTTGCCCCTCTGCTCTAGAGGCTCTGACCTCAGAAGAAGATGAGATCCCCTCCCAGACCCTCAAAAGTCTCCTCCATGGCTCCTCTCCCCTCATTTCTTTCCTCCTCCACCAGCTCAGGAGTCCCACTGGTCCAGGGATCATTGTCTGTTCCGTGGAGGCCTGCCCATCCTACTATTTGAACAGTGTCCACTGTCGATGTTTAAGTAAGTACTGCTGATGGAAGGAAGGCCAGCCCAGGTACCTCCTTTCCTGCCTTGTGCCCAGCATGGACCCCAACCCCCTTCTGCACCACCATCAACCTACCTGTAATGTACTTCTCATCCTCTGTGTACTTGATCATCTATGTATCTACCTTGCCTAAAAGGCTAAAAGCCCCCAGGTTATCTATTTCTTGCATAGAGTGACAAATGGATTTTCGCTTCTATAAAGTTCAACAGCATTTTGTTCCACTTGCAATAACAAAGAAAGAAATGAAAAGGCTACAGACAGCCAACTTGTCATAATTTTCTGCATTAACTGTACTCACTAAGTTAGCATCAAACATCATTTCACAAATGACACTTTATTTTACAGAAACAAAAGCTGAAGCACTGACTTTGGAATTGTCCGGGTTCTAAGGTATCAATAACTTCTCTACCAGTTTAACTTTTCTCTAAGTTGTCTGTTTCCAAGTGATTTGGGGTGGCCACGGGCTGCAACGGCTTGAAGTGGGCCTTGGGTTCCCAGCCAGAGATTGGGGCCAGGTCGCAGCAGTGAAAGCACCAAGTTCTAGCCACTAAACCAGTGGTCAATGACAAGGCTCTGGCTCTTCAGCTTTGCAGAAAAGAATTCCCACAAAGAAAGTAGTGACTCAAAGGATTTATTATAAGGAAAAAGAGTACAGTACGTGTGGATAGAGACACAGACAGACTCAGAGGGAAAGTCCCTGAGTTGCACCCTTGTGGCAATTTAAATCACTTAAATGGGGCGTTTCTTTCTTGTTTCCTTTGGCCGATCATTTTGATTTGTCTGCTTCACAGTCTACATTTGGTGTGTCTCAGAATCCTTCTATATGGGCGCACGCATCTTTTAGCCAAGATGGATGCTACCACAAAAACCTATGGGTAGCCTGGCATTGGTTAGCATCACTTCCCTTTGACCCCCAACAAGCCTTTCTGCGCCTGTGTGGTTGGGAGGTCTCCTGACCTCCAGAATGAGAATGTCACGGCGGAGCCCAGCCTCCTCTCTTAATCGTCCTGCTATTCTCCTCTTGGTTTTTGGTCCGAAGGGAACGAATCAATTTACCCTGGAGGTGCCCATCTATTGGCTCAAAACCACGCATAAACAGAAGGCAGCCATTTTTAAAAACTCTTTCAGTATTTTCCTGTTTCATATCTCAAGTCAGCATCACATAGTGGAGTGGACAAGGATTATTTGTGTAATTTTCTCAGTTTACAATTCCTGGGCTAGATGACAAGAATGAGGGCCTATGTGTAACAGCACCCACCACAGAGGGGGCTCAGAGACATGTAGACAGAGACCGCCGGGGGTCACATTTTCCATGCCATCCACACCTCTAAGACCCTCTGCCTTTCCTGGAACACAGAACTGTTTTGGATAAAGTATTTCAGCTTCCACGTCTGTGGGCTAAGGGAGGAGAGCCCAGGAAATGCCTTCCTCCAAACCTCTTTTCTTCTGTGCCGGCTCCTCACTCTCGCCGGCTGGTCAAAACGACGGCCAGTTTATATGAAATCCTGTGTGGTTCACAGTACCCACCCCCTCCTCCCCTCGCCCCCTGACTCTACTGGCCAAGCACACTTAAAATTCTAAGGCCTCTAATTGAAAAAGGTGTTCTCAGTAAGTTTCAGGAGTCCACCCAGCCGCAGGGAGCAGGGAGAAGGGCGGCAGAGAATGATCCGATCCATACTCCAAAGCGGCACATCCTCTCCCTCAATCCCTGGCTAGAATCGCAGGGATTCCAGGGGTGGAAGGGAACCAGGCAGCGTACCCCTCCCGCGCCAAGCTGGAGGGGAAGGGGTGATGGGTGGGTCGCCTGGTGCCCTGGAGAGGTGGACTGCGAGTCCCAAGTGCTGAGTCAGGGTCCACTGGGCGCTGTCTGCCCGCAGTGTCCTCCCTCCCCCAACCTCTGGCGAACTGGGAGACGGCAGGGGTGCGGCCCCGAGCGGTGGGAAGCCAGGTGCGCAGCTGGGGGCCGGGGCAGTGCCAGGCTGGGCACAACAAAAGCCGGACTTGGGGGAGGGCCGGGAGGCGCGGGAGGCGCGCGTGGAGGGGGCGGCCGAGAGCTCCCGGAGCCGGCATTGGCCGCCCGCCACCGGGGGGCGGAGCCAAGCCGCCTCGGAGAGCAATAAAAGGCCGGCTCGGCCCGCACCCACAGCGCACACATCCATAGAAGGCAGTGGAGCACCCGGGACCAGGTCCGCGGCGCGCGCACTCGGTCGCTCGCCGCCCCCCAGCCAGCTCTCGCCTCCGCGCCGCCGGCCGCGCCCCGCGCCCCCTCGCTGCACCCCGCGACCTAGAGCCAAGAAAGTTTGTGCGGCGAGTGAGGGCCGGAGAGGAGAGTGCGCCCGCGGAGTGCCGTCCAGACCAGCGCGGCCCCGGCCGGCGAGAGGGGAGCGCCCCGAGCCCAGGCGGCGGCGGCTAGCCCGAGCCCGCGCCCCCCGCCCCTCCGCCCGCCATGGGCGCCGCGGCCCGCAGCCTGCCGCTCGCGTTCTGCCTCCTGCTGCTGGGGACGCTGCTCCCCCGGGCCGACGCCTGCAGCTGCTCCCCGGTGCACCCGCAACAGGCGTTTTGCAATGCAGACATAGGTAAGGACGGCGACCCCGCCCCGGCTGGGCGCCCATCGCCCCCGCGGGTCGCGCGGGACCTCGAGGTTTCGCCAGCGCCCCGCCCGCCAGCATCCTGCAGAGGGACCCAGCGCCCGCCTCCCCGGGGCCTTGGTGCCTTCTAGAATCCTGCAAGTTGAGACCAAAATCGTACTTTCTTTTTCCCCATTCCTTCTCTCCCTTTCTTTTCCTCTCTGCCGAGATGCTTCTCAACCTCAAAATTCCACCGAAATTCCGCTGCATTTCCAGTCCCAGAAAGGGAGCCAGGGAACGGATTGGGTTTTGGCAGGCAGAGGGCCCGGGGATGCCAGCGAGGGGGGGCGGGGAAAGTGGGGGACACAGCGCGGGGGTAGAGGCCCTCTTGACCTCGGTGGGTTGAAGGACTGGGGACCCCAGGAAGAAACTTTCACAGGTGAGATGGCACTTGGCTCTTCTGGGCTTGGAGCTGGGTGGGGAAGAGCTACTCCACCTGGGCCTCTGCCAGCAACCCCATGTGGGGTTCACCAGATCCGGCTGGGGCTGGATGGAAGCGTCCCTCCCTTGGGCAGGTTCCCCAAGGGCTCAGTGGGACAGCCTGAATGATGGGCCCAGCCCCAGAGCCGGCTCCTCCCCCGCTCTGCCCAGGAGGCACAGCTCTGCAGGGACAGGCAGGATGGTCCTTGAATGGGGACCGCTTTTTCTGGACATCCACACAAGCTTTGGTGACTGGAGATGGCAGGTAGGGTTGTCTGGCTGTCTAGAGTCCGCATATCCTTTCCCCTCCAGATTTCTTGTCCCCCAAATACGGGAGCTGGCAAGGAAAAGAGAGCCCAGTTATTCTGAGCCCCAAAGGGGCAGGGGACAGAGTGGGGAAAGAGAACACAGCAAAAATGGGGAGAACCAGCTGACCTTGGAGGTTTCCATCTAGTTCTGTCACCTGTGGGCCTCCACTGCCCTGGTTTTCCTGGGACAGGTTTCTCCAAAACGACAGATGTACAGCAGGTGGGTCTCCGCAGCTCCCTCTCACTTCCGCGCAGGTTTATTTTCTGCTTCTAAGTCTCAGCCAGCCCCGCAGCCTGTTGCCAGGGGTGGGGAGGCTGGGCCGCCCTCACCTGTGTAGGCTCAAAGCTGGGGTCTCTGGGTTTCTCCCGTTGTCAGCCATACTGCTCTGATCTCCCCATGACTTCTGGCCACACCCCAGTTGGCCCTTGGAGCTGCCGCCGCTGCCTGCTCCAGGAAGTCTTCAGGTGATCCTACCTGTGCGAGTCACATAGCTCAAGCCAGCCTGCCCTTGGGGCCGGGTGTGTGCTCGCAGAGTGGTTCCCCACAGCACCCGACTGCGAGAAGCTCTCCAGTGTGGCTTCACTGCTCAGGAAGATCGGAGTGGGGAGGAGAAGCTCGTCCCAGTGCGGGAGTCCAGACCTGTCCAGGCCCCTTGCAGAGAGAGAAGCTGTGTTTCTGGGGCAGAATCAGGCCCAGGCCCGGAAGGAATCCACGGATTAGAAGATTCTAGGAGTAGGAAGGGGTTGGGCTTGGGACCACCTCACACTCCTCAGCTGCACAGAGAAGATGTCCAGCCAGCCCCTCCCATCCTTGCCCAGTGTCAGCTGAGGCAGTGCTGGGGCTGTTTTCTGCTTTGGGTTTGGATCAAGGGCAACAAAGGTCAGGGTCTAGGAGTGTCCGTATGCCTCAAGGCTCCTTCTTGCTTTGCAGGTTGCCCTCTCTTCCACCTTCATCTCCTGGCATTTGTGTCTAAATCATTGCATCAAAGTCATCGTAGAGCCAAAACATTTCACCCCAGCCCAGCCCAGAGGTTCCACAGGGCCTGCTGATGCCAGGGTCCTGCTGCAGAGCCCAGTGTTTTTGGTCCCCATGGTTACTGTAACAAGTGACCACAAACTGGAGGGGCTTAAGACAGCAGAAATTGATCTCTCACAGCTTATGGGCCTCAAGTTCAAAATGAAGGTGTTGGCAGTGCAGGTTCCTTCTGAAAGCCTGGAGGGAAAATCTGTGCCAGACCCCCTCTCCTGGTAGCTCCAAGCAATCTTTGGCGTCCCTTGGTAGACACACCCCTCCCATCTCTGCTCTGTCTTTAGGTGGCCACCTTCTCTGTGTGTGTGTCCTCTCCTCTTACTAGGATACCAGTCATTGGATTCAGGGCCCACACTAGTCCACTGACCTCATCTTCGTTTGATCACATCTGTGAAGACTCTTATTTCCAAATAAGGTCACATTCACAGCTTCTGGGTGGACGCAAATTTGGGGGGAATGCCGCCCAGTCTTGTTGCGCGGGCAGCCCTTCTGTGCTCAGTCAATTAGGGACATGTCGCAGAGACAGCCCAGGGTGTCGGACCTGGGTGGCCGTGGAGGAAACCTTACAAAGCAATAGCCTTTCCACCTCCACTTTACGTGGTACAAGTGCATGACTTCCTTGATGATGATTCTCTGCTCTGACTGAAAGCAGAATTACCTGGGGTCTGGAGCTCTTTGCAGACACAAAATCTGGCTCAGACCTTGGCTTTTGTAGTTGTCAAACTCTACAAGTGACTGCCACCAGGGAAGTGGGCCAAGGATCCGGAAAGGGTGATGGCCTATTGCACACTGAGGTTCCCTAAAGACTGATCTTTAATGCAGCGTGCCAGCTCCTTTCATTGTTGGCTGGACATGGGCTTAATAAATGGCTTGGGGTCAGCAAGAGGCAGTTGGCTTAAGAAACAGTTATGTTTCTGTCTGCCTGTGTAGAGATTACTGGGAGAAGGGTGGGGGATGGCATCTCCTTAGCTTTTGAAGCCTGTGGGATTGGAACTGGGGTTGGCAGAAAGTTTGTTATGAGGTTATGCGATTGAGGAGGAAGGGGTGGGAAGGGGTGACCAGGGCTGCTCCTGGAAGGCCCTGCTCCCTGACCTTTTCCAGGAAAGTGGGAATGAGCCGGAAGCCTTTTGGGTCTCAGAGCCCTGCTCCAAAGTGCCCCTGGCCTGGCCCCATCTCATCTAGTGGATGAGTCCTTCACCATCTCCTGCAGGCCCACATGGCTCCAGGAATCTGGCTGGAAACCAGCATTGGGCTTGCTCTTTGGGCAGTACCACAGTGGAGGAGCTTGGAGCTCCTTAAGCCAGCTGAGTGACTTGGCAGACCTGGACTGCTCCGGCTGATTTCTGGAGTCACTGGTAAATCCAGGAGCTCCCTGGACCCAGAGTGTAAAATCTCCACCAGTGCCCACCCACCCTGGCCTGGGTGGCGGTGCCCAGGGCCACTGCCTTCCAAAAAAGCGCCTCCAGTCCATCTTTCTCAGAACATTCCCATCTCCAGTCTCTTCTTTCTGCAGACCCTCCAGTGGTCTCTAGCACCAAGTGGGGCAGAGCCTGCAGCCAAGGCCACATGCTGGCTGCCAGGGCAAGTGGGCTGGCCTGGGGTACGCGCTGATGGGGTCCAGGTAGTGGGCTCTTGGGGAAATACACAGTAGGCACTCAGAAAGGGCAGTGCCCTCTCCAGACACGTACTCGGGGAAAGCAAGGCAAAGCTTCCTGTGAGCAGAGTGAGGCCTTGGGTGCAATGGGGGTGTGGGTGGGTGCTCTTTAAAGACACTATTGGCAATTCAGTTTGCAAAGTGTACAATCAGCTGTGTTTCGTAATCCCAATTTGCCTATCGGGCTTGCTAGTGTTTCAGTAAGCAGTTATGGAGTGACCCGCTCCACCCCAGGGGACAGCAGGGAGATGCAAGGCATTTTCCGTGCCCTCGGGAAGGAATACCAGGACTCCAGCTCCAGGCAGGGTGGAAGCGGATGTAAGACTGTGTGGGTCAAGGGGGACTGAAGCCCTGTAGAACCTCTCACCCCAACCGACTGCCAGGGGGTGGTTTAAAGTAAACCAGACTCCATGTGCTTTGGGCAAATAATGAACAAAGTAACTGGGTCACAAGATGAAAAGCATTTGGGGTTCTGAAGAGAGATTCCAGGTTCTGATGGGAGGAGGAGGGTACCGTGGTGGGGGTGGGGCACTTGAGTCCCTGATCCTGTTCAGTGTCCCTGGAAGGATGTATTCTCCAGCAGGGGTGACTAGCACCTGGGTTGGGAGGTGAGAAGAGATGTGTGCAGGGCCTAGAGGCTGTGCTGTGGGTGTGGCACGTGGATGAGAGGGCGCTCTCCCACCCTACATATTCTTCCCTCTCTGATCTGAGGGTGTGTGCCAGCTTGCAGCCTGGGGACTGCCATGTCCTCTGGAATCAGTGGTCTTGGATGCCAGTCCTTGAGCTGCAGGTGGGTTGGGACCCTGCTATTCCTCTTGGCCATCTCTGCTGGGTTGCATCCCACATGTGCGGGGGTAGATGACTCCCAGGCTTGGGTGGGGGCATGCAGCCACCCTCATCGTGATGCAGAGCCACTGATCCAGTGCCCAAGGGGCTGTGGGATAACATGAAGCCCTCGGCTCCCAAAACATCTAAGAGATACTCTTGGAGGACCCCAGGCAGTCTAGAGGATGGGCAAAAGAAAAAGGCAGGAAAAAGAAGAAGTGTGTATATTAACTGAACCACTTTACTATACACCTGAAACCATCATAGCATTGTTAATCAACTATACACCGATGTAAAATAAAAAGTTTAAAAAATAAAAAAATAAGTACTAAGGATGTAATGTACAACGTGATGCCTGTAGATAAGACAGCTGGGTGATAGATAAGAAAGTTGTTATGAGGGCAAATCCTAAGAGTTCTCATCACAAGGGAAAAAAAAATTGGTTTTCTTTCATTTTGTATTTATATGAGATGATGGGTGTTAATGGAATATTTCGTGGTAATCATTTCATGATATATGTAAATCAAATGATTATGCTGTACACCTTAAATTTATACAGTGCTATATGTCAATTATATCTCCATAAAGCAAAAAAAAAAAAACCATGAAAGGAGATAAAGAGAAGGCAGACTGGGGGTCGGACTGTAAATGCCACTGATTCTTCTCCCCTATCCTGGACATGCCTTCCACCCTGTGTATACACACACACACACACACACACACACACACACACACACACGGAGCCAAGAGCAATGATCTTGTGGCTAGGACACACACACACATACACACACACACAGAGCCGAGAGCAAATGGTCTTGTGGCTAGGACGGGCTTTCTGAAAAGAGAATGGCAGACTTAGGAAGTCAAGGTTGGAAGCATAAAGAACCCTAAATTGGAGGCTGGAGCTAGGGGAACGTGGGCAAGGCATGGGTTAAGTGCCATTTCATGGTGCCAAAGTAGACAGACAGGCTACTTGGGAAAGGTGAGAGTCTGGGTGCATAGCAGACTCTTGGGCAAGAGGGCCCAAGAAGGCAAATGGGACTAGACATCTGGTTTATCACGTGGAGTTCGCATTCCACCTCGAAGGACCCGAGGAGAGGCACTGAGGGAGGGCACCTGTGGGCGACAGTGGGCATCGCCCAGGGAGTTTGCCAAAAGGCACATGTCAGAATTAGCGTCCCATATTGGGGCTTTCCAGGTGGCTCAGTGGTAAAGAATCCGCCTGCCAATGCTGGAGACAAGGGTTCCATCCCTGGGTCAGGTAGATCCCTTAGAGAAGGAAATGGCAACTCCCTCCAGTATTCTTGCCTGAAAAGTTCCGTAGACAGAGGAACCCAACAGGCTGCAGTCTATTGGGTCATAAAGAATCAGACATGACTGAGTGCACACACAGACACACATGGGACCCTCAGGACCCAGGGCTTGGGCATTGGTTTCTCACAGGTGATTCTGATGCCCACCGAAGTTTGCACAGAGCAGTCGCCTCCAAGGTGGGTAACCAAGGCAACTTGGATTTGAGAAGAGAACCTTAGAGATACTTAGAATACAGACTGACAGCAGCGCTTGTGCCTAGTTTTACAGTGAGCGGGTAGATTTTGAGAGTGATGGGCTAGGTTTCTGTTTGGTTGCTACAGGGTCCGTAGCCATGAGACCACAGGGTGTCAGGGTACGTGAGATGCCCTGGAATGCTGGGAGGAAAGGCAGTCAGGAGAAGTGAGGCTGGGGAGGACTTGCAGCCTGAGGGATGGTCAGGGGCACCAACATCTCAGAAAGGGCAGGAATGAAGCTGGCTTCCCCCAGCCCAGGGCCCATAGTCCTGGGACCCCGAGGCCTGGTCTGGCTGGAATCCTGGAGCCTTCGATGCCACCATCACTGCATGGATGTGCAGCTCTTGTGGAAAAGTGATAGAGACCCAGGGGAATCCCATTTTGTAGCTGATAAAATTGGGGTCAGCTGTGTGCAGTTAGCCTCCTGGGTTAAGCTTCTGGAGACCCCAGCAGGATGGACTGGGTGAGGGTTTGCTGTAAAAAATCAACTTGAAGGGCTTCCCTGGTGGTCCAGTGGTTAAGGCTCCTAGTTTCCATTGTAGGAGGCATGGGTTTGATCCCTGGTTGGGAAACTAAGATCCCACATGGCCTGCAGATCAGCTATAACAAATTTTAAAATATAATTTAAAAAGTTTAAAAAGTTTAAAATCAAATTGAGATATTACCTCTATAAAAAAGGGTCCTAACCCGGGGGGTGGGGAGCTTCCCAGGTGATGCAATGGTTAAGAATCCGCCTGCAATGCAGGAAGCACAGGAGACTTGGATTCGATCCCTAGGTCGGGGAGGAGGAAATGGCAACCTGCTCCAGTATTCTTGTCTGGAAAATCCCATGGACAGAGGAGCTTGGCAGGCTACAGTCCATGGGGTCACAGAGTCGGACACGACTGATTCTTTTCATCCTTTCAACCTGGGGGGTATGGACGTGTGTCCCGAGATGGGCCTGAAGGACGCCCTCGAGTCTTGAAACAGTAAGCGCAGCTGAGTGTGTGCCCACGTTTGTGGTTCCAGTGGACGGGGACTGTGGTTTCCACCAGATTCTCAAAGGAGTATGTGACCTCTAAAAGGTTAGCCACTGCCTTAGAAGGCTTTCTTATGGCCTGTGGGGGGAGTAGGGGCTCTGGAACCAAAGGGTGGGCAGCCTTGAGCCCCAGCAGTGGGAACCAGGGTGAGGGTCTTTGCTATCCGCCTGAGAGCTGTTAGACCAGGCAGGGGAGGAAGAACGAAGCTGCAGGCAGGAGAGCCACGTCAAGGGGCAGAGCAGGTACCTGAAGGGGGAGGAACTCAGGAAGGAGGGAGGGTGCCAGGCTGGAGGGGCGGGGCAGGGTGGGGGTTGCTGCCTCTGGGGTCTGACCTCAGGGCTGGGGCCAGGCATCCCCTCACATAGTCAGGTGATCAGCAGGGGTGTGTTCCCTGCTGAGTTCTGCTGGGAAAGAGAGACAGAGGGGTCTCCAGCTGTAGCTCCAGCAGATCATGGGAATGAGTGAGGGGCCTTGGAGGGAAGAGGCAGAGAAAGGGGTGGGGGCACGTAGGTTCGGGGCAGCATGGTCAGGATGGCCGCTCTGCAGCCCAGGCCTCAGTCCAGGGGTGAGACTTGGGCAGGTGCCCTCTGCCTCGGTTTTTCCATTTCCAAAGAAGTGATGATCACTTCGTACTTCCTAGGGCAGAGGTGCAGTGCCTGGGACGGTGCCCATGGAGGCTCTCGGGGTTGGGGGGGTATTGACTTTTTCTGTGCGCGATGCTGTGCTGGGTGTGTAATTCTCACCCCACCCCGAGGGCTGGCCGTGGCGCTCACACAGGTGGGGGTGGGGGGAGTGCAGAGACGCACAAGCTGGGCTCTGGTGCCTTCAGGAGGGCGAGAGCCAGGAAACTGGGAGGGAAACCGCACTAGGTCTGTGATGGAAAAGAGACTATGACAGACAGTAACAGTAGCTGTCAGCATCAGAGCTAAGTGCTTGGAACCTTGTTTCACAGTTTTCCTGCTAATTCATCTAATTTATAATTATCCCTATTTTACAGATGATCAGATTGAGGCACCGGCTGATTCATTTGCTTGGGTCATATGACTATCAAATAGCAGAGTAAGAAGACAGGGTTTTAAAATGAGAGGAGGCGTACAGAGGAAGCTGAAGGCGGCCATTTCGGTGCACCTTGGCTTGGAGGGGGTGGTCTCTCTGGAGCATGAAGGATGGAAGATCATGAAGGAGAACTCCTGAGAGCTGACCTTGTTCGGGAGATTCCCCCCATCATTTGGAGATGAGCTAAATTAAATTAAGCTCTATCCTGACAGCAGAATATTAAGCAGTCATTTTAAACAGTATTATAGATTCATGTTTATGACCTAGAAAAATGTTCAGAGTGCATTAAATTTAAAAGCCCAGTTACATCTGTATGCTTTCACATTTCAAACCCTGTCTAATATAATTTTTAAATGCACAGTGCATAACTGTACACTGTTAACAAAGTTATCAAGCAAATATTCAGGTTAAGAAAAACAAGACCCTGCCACCCTAAAAACTCCCTTAATTCCTCCTGGTCCCTAAGGAAAGGGGGACCTCCTTTTCCTTAGATAACCACTGTCCTGGGTTTTATGGTGAAAATTCCCTGGCTATTTTAATGTATTTACTGATTCTGTATTTATCTCTAGTCTACTTTTTTTTTTAATTAGGCTTATACATACACATGTAGAGAAAAGTCTAGAAGGATGTCTGTCAAAATTCTAGGCAGTGGGTGAGATCAAGGGTGGTTTTTTATTTCATTTTGCTTATCTGTATTCTCTGAATTTTCTGTGATTAATGTGTGTTAGTTGTATAATTATTTTAAAGTGAAAAGGCAACAAGGAGACTGGGGTAGCGGTATGCTCAGGATGGGAGAGGCGGAACAGAAGGCTACAAGCAAGGCCTTGAGAGCCCTGAGCCTAGAGGGTGGGGCTCACTTCCAGGACTGCCTCCCTTTGCCTTGCTTCTCTGAGAAGCAGATTCGGGAAGGGTTTATTGCTTCTTGAAAAGAACTGTTACCATTTTTCTGCCTCAGAGACGTATGCTTTTTATCTGCTCTGTTGAGGTATGGTTCTACTGTTCACCCATTTAAAGCGGGCAGCTCAGGGAGGGACTTCCCTGGCATTTCAGTGGTTAAGACTCTGCGTTTGCACCGTAGGGCGGCACAGGGGTTCGACCCCTGGTCGGGGGAACCGAGATCCTGGCACGCCGTGCAACATGCCAAAATAAATACATTTCAGTTCTCCTTTATAAGTTAATTAATTAAATTATAAATTAAAGTGCAATTCAGCGGGTTTTTAGCACAGTCAGAGCTGTGCAGTCGTCGCCACTACCTGATTTTATATCATCCCAAGGACCCCGGTGCTGGGTTCAGGCTGATACTTCCGATGAGACTCAGGTAGTATGTTTCCATCTGGTGCTGCAGCAGCAAGGCCATGCCCTGCCACAGGACACATGGGATGTAGCCTTTCAGGGCTTGGCAAACAGTACCCCCACTACCCCCCCACCCACCTGTGATCTCCTATTACGGTAAATACGGTTTTACTGGAATGCACCCACACCCATTCCTAATACAAAGTCTGCAGCTGCTTTAGGGCTGTAGAAATGGCAGCCTTGAGTGGTTGCAACAGACCCACGTGAATTACCAGCTGGCCCTTTATGAAAACTTTCCCTCACCCCTGGGTGTGAGCTTCCTAGGGCCGACTCACCTCTCACCTGGTGGCCAGCTCCTTGCTTTCCAGAAAGATTGATGCCTTGGGGTATCATTCTCTGAACTGACCTTGAAGATGCAGTGAATCTTGAACCTGTGAGCCCGAGAGAGGGAGAGATGAGTTTCAAGGCTGTAACCCTTCTGCTGTGAGACGGTCTAGGGTGGAGAGTCCCTGGGGACAGAGCCTGGTTTGGGATGTCTTCACTTGGCCCTTTCTCATCTGTGGTCTGGGGGTCTTGGTTGGGCTTCCTGGAGACCCTGTAGGGTCAGGTCGTCTTCACCGACTCGGCTCAGCTCTCAGGCTCTGCACCAGGCTTTGCTTTGACTGACTCTGATGACAGTCAGGGGCTCTAGTTAGGAGGCACTTCAACAGCTGATTCTTAACCAGGGACAGGATGGGGAAGTGGACTGACATTTAGAGAAAAAAAGATGAAGTAAAAGATATCAGAGGAAAAGCCTGGGTCTTTGGAGCCTACTCGAGCTGGTTCTGAGTCCTGACTCTGTGCCTCTGTGAGCCTCGGTTTCTTCTGTAAAAGCAGGATTAAATGTCTCGGGGACTTCCCTGGTGGTCCAGTGGCTAAGACTGTGTGCTCCCAGTGCAGGGGGCCCAGGTTCAATCCCTGGTCAGGGAACTAGATCCCACACGCTGCAACTGAGTTCACATGTCGACACTAAGACCCAGCGCAGCCAAATAAATTTAAAAAATATTTTTTGAAAAAAGAAACTCCTCAGGGCTGGGCCACAGCAGATGGTGAGTGAATTTCTGATGAATGAGTAAAGTGTGTGAAAGTATGGGAAGGACTCAATAAATGTCAACCCCGCCCACTCCATCTAGATTTCTGAGATCCTGAATAATGCTTCCGTGAAACCTTGTGGGCCTCTGTCCCCAGAGCTCCTCAAGAAGAAGGTCATGTGCATAAAAAAAGAAATAAACCTCCTCTGACATTCCTGGCCCCCTCTGGTTTTTTTTGGCTCTTCCTTGTTGTTCAGTCGCTCAGTCATGTCTGACTCTTTGCGACCCCATGGACTGCAGCACGCCAGGCTTCCCTGTCCTCCACCATCTCCCAGAGCCTGCTCAAACTCATGTCCGTTGAGTTGGTGATGCCATCCGACCATCTCACCCTCTGTCATCCCCTTCTCCTCCTTCCTTCGATCTTTCTCAGCATCAGGGCTTTTTCTAATGAGTCGGCTCTTCGCATCAGGTGGCCAAAGTATTGGAGCTTCAGCATCAGTCCTTCCAATGACTACTCAGGATTGATTTGCTTTAGGATTGATTGTTCTTCTTACAACGTGGGAAACTCAGCCTGGTTTTTCTCTTCAGCTCAGCTCACTTCTGCAGCCCTTCCTTTGGTCCAGATCAAGAATTCAGGGCCCGTGGATGGGTTTTTAGCGCAGACATGTGATGTGAGAGTAGATGAGAATTCACTGTGCAGAGTTGGTAGACACGCCCCAGGCCACTGTGACCTCACATGGGTCACGTGACATGTGAGGTCCTGAAGAACAAGGACCGGGAGGAAAGGATGCCAGGAATGCATTAGACATGGAGACGCGTAGGAATGATCCTACAGGGCCCCACGTCTAGAGCGTTTGCACACACACAAAGAAGCGGGTGCCCCAGGCACTGGAATCCAGGAGGCTGTCAACAGCTCTCCAGGGACTTCCTTGGTGGCCCCTGGACCACCAGGGAGCATGGAGTCTCCCAGTGCAGGGACCGGGGTTCAATCCCTGGTCAGTGAACTAGACCCGCATATCACAACCAAGAGTTCGAATGCTGCAGCTGAGACCTGGCACAGCCAAATAAATAAACAAATAAAAATAAATATTAGACAGTGTTCTGTGTAGCTGGGAGAATAGACTGGGGGTCACTCATGGACTTCAGGTCCGTGTGGATTTTTCCACTCTCAGGGAAGCATCCCTTTTCAGAAGGACTGTTGACCCTGTGACAGGACGGCTTTGAAGGCAAACACAGTTCTCTCCTGGGGGCTTTTCTCTGCAGCCCCTCCAGCATTTACCCTTCAATCCTCAGAAGCCCCTGGGAGAAATGGCCCCGCTAGGCTCTGCCCAGACAGAAACCAGGTGTCTCAGGAAGAGAGGCCTTGGAGTAGAGAAGTGATGAGCACGGCTGGTCTCTGATTCTCTGTTGTGACATCTTGGCCTCTCGGGCCCGTTGGCTCCAGGAGGGGGCTTCCCTGGTGGCTCAGACGGTAAAGAATATGCCTGCAGCACAGGAGACCTGAGTTCGATCCCTGAGTTGGAAAGATCTGGAGAAGAAATAGGCTCCCCACTCCAGTATTGTTCCCTGGAGAATCCCATAGACAGAGGAGCCTAGCAGGCTCCAGTCCATAGGACCGCAAAGAATCAGACACGACTGAGCGACTAACACCAGGGAACAAAGGAACACATTTAAGGAGGTGTTTATTTCTTATGCACCAGTTCTGGAAGGCAGGGTAAAATGACCAGCAAATGGTCGCCAATCAGAAGTCCCTTACATAAAAACTACCACTTTTTGGTGCAAAAGGACTTCCGTCTCTTCCTGTTGACAGGACTCATGAGGTAGGTGGTAGGTCAGGCAGGTGTCCTCCCCTGTCTGGATGGGGAACAGTCGATGACTCACCCAAGGTCTCGTGGTCGACGCGGTGCCAGGAATCTAATGAGCCAGAACCTGGCTCAAGTCTCTGGAAACAGGTTGGACGTCACAGCTACAGCCTTTCCATTGCTCTGTTCCACGTGGCCAAGAAGTGTGTTGTCCTTGGAAGGGCTGACTCTAGGTGGGTGTGTTTTGTCTTAACCTGAGCAGTTTAGAAGTTTGAAGGACATTTTGACAGCGCCGGTCTACAACTTTAAAAATAAGTCTCCCCTTGAATGTAAATTGGTACAACCACTATGGACAACACTGTCGAGGTTCCTTAAAAAGCTAAACATGGAGTTACCATATGAGCCAGCAATCTCATTCCTGGTTGTATCTGGAGAAGCTCTGGTTTGTAAAGATACATGCACCCCAGTGTTCAGAGCAGCACTATTCACAATAGTCAGGACATGAAAGCAACCTAAATGCCCAATAGATGAATGGATAAAGATGTGGTTTGTTCATACAATGGGATACTACTCAGCCATAAAAAGAATGAAATAATGCCATTTGCAGCAACACGGATGGACCTAGAGATTATCATACGAAGTGAAGTAAGTCAAAAAGAGAAAGGCAAATATCATAGGATGTCATTTATATGTGAAGTCTCAAATATGATACAAATGTACTTACTTACAAAGCAGAAACAGACTCACAGATATAGAGTGCAAACATGGATGCCAAAGGGGAAAGTGGGTGGAAGGATAGATTATATAAACCACTATATATAAAGCAAAGTTCTATTGTACAGCACAGGGATATATTCAATATTCTGTAATCATAATGGAAAAGAATATGAAAAAGAATATATGTATAGTTTAATCACTTTTCTGTACACCAGAAACTAGCACAATATTGTAAGTCAACTATACTTTAAGAAAAAGAAAGAAAGGGAGAAAATAAGTCTCCCTTTTGATCAAGCAACTCTAGAAATTTTTCTGCAGAAAATAATAAAGGACGTGTGCTAGCATCTCATTACAAGGATGCTCACCTCCATCATGTTTATCTCAGTGTTAGATATAGCAGCAGGGCAGTGGTCAGATACTTCACAGCTACAGATGATCTGCAGGACCAAAGGTTGCAGATTTTTTTTTTTTTTTTTTTTTTTGCCAAGCTGAGAAGCATGCGGGATCTTAGTTCCCGACCAGGGATAGAACCTGCACCCCCTGCAGTGAAGGCACAGAGTCTTAAACTCTGGAGTCCCCAAGGACTCTTTACTGAATTCTAAAATGTTCAGGTAAAGGAGGAGGAATTAGACTTGCTTCTGCAAGTATGGTTTTCTAATTTTTCTGTGTTGAACTTGAATGACATGTGTTGCTTTTAAAAGTCAGAGTTTGCTGAAGGATGGGTCTGACTGTGGGCAACAGTAGGATGGGGCCCAGACTTTAAAGCTGGTTTGGTCCACGTTCAGCGATGGGCCCCATGAAGAAGGGCCCAGTGAGCAGAGCAGGTTCATCCAGAGGATGGGAACCGTGTTCTCAGAATCACTAAGGTGGTGTTGGGAGAGCCTGGGCTTGGGAGAAATGCCTTCAGTGCAGGAACATCTGGAAGAGGATGGCAGTGGTGGCTGAGCTGGGACATTCTGGAATGCCAACAAAGGTCTCACAGGCTGTAGGTTTGAGTCATATTATCTGCCCTCCCCCCGACCCCACTCCACACTTGTCCCATGCTGAAGATGAGTGTCCAGACCTTGCTGAGAAGAGGCTAAGACACTGGGGGCTGAGTATGCTCTGGGGGAGGAGAAATAGACTTAAGGTTTTGTATCTAGGGGGCCTGAAAGGGGGGCCCAGAGAGTGGGTAGGGTGGTCTGTGGTTGAGGGGTTCAGGGGCAGAATTCCTCCCACGACATGCCAGGTCAGGGACCAGATGACCTCTCCAGAACCCTTCCAGCCCCACACAAAAGAGTTTCATCCTTGGATCCGCTCTGCTCCCAAGATTCCAAGTTCCTGCTGTTGACTTTCTCAAGAAATGAAACCCTGAGATCGGTTGCTTTGACATCTCAGTACCAATATCACGTCCCCCAAACTAAAGTTCTCAATTGTCAAATTTGTGGAGAGTGCCCTTAATCCTAGCCATGAGATCAGGCATGTATGATTTCTTAATTTGGGTGTGCAGTGGGAGCCCCAGGCCAGCATGCCCTCCCCCCACCTCCAGTCAGCTCAGCTCAGCTCAGCAGTGGATCCTGGAGGGGCAAACGTCCCCAACCCGAGTGGGACCAGCGCCCTGCCTGTGCGGGGAGGGGTGGCCAGCGTTGTCAGAGAGCCCCGACCTTGAGGTGCCACAGCTCAGAAGAGAGACGCCCTGACAAGGACCACTGTGACCGGGCTGTCAAGCTGGAACAGGAAGGGTTTTCTCCCTGCCAGGCCGTCTTTAAACATCGAAAGCACGCTCTCAACAGGCATCTTCATGGTGCCCCTCTGCCGTCCCTCTGCTCATTACCAAGGGCTTCCCAGCTGGTGCTATTGGCAAAGAACCCACCTGCCAGTGCGTTTAGACTTAATAGACATGGGTTCAATCCCCGATTTGGCACGATCCCCTGGAGAAGGAAGTGGTAACCCACTCCAGTAGTCTTGCCTGGAGAATCCCGTGGACAGAGGAGCCTGGCAGGCTACATTCCATATAGGGTTGCAGAACAAGTCAGACATGACTGAAGTGACTTAGCATGCACTCATGCTGCTCATCGCCCCAGCCATTTAAGCCAAATCTTTTGTGATCAGTGGACCCATAACCGGTGTGCGGACAGGTGCTTGCACTCTGGCTGGCTCGTCACTGTCCCTGACTTCACCCCTGCTCTGATGTCACAGCACAGCAGCTCTGTCGTTTCCATGGCAGCGGCTGCCAGAGTTCACCAGGTAGGGTGGGTGCTGGGCTGCTGGCAAAGGTGGGGAGCTGCGATTCCAGCCAACTTTGGTCAGTGGGCCCCGGAAACCCTATGCAGGCCACCCCGGGCCGAGGTTCTTGGGTCCGGCACCTTATCCATTGTGGGGGTGGGGTTCTTTCTGTGCCCAGTGGTTGGTGAGGCTCTGAAGGGGGCCCTAGGAAGTGGGCCAATAAGGATGTCCAGGCCACATGTCCAGAGGCTAACTGAAAGTCCTTGGCACCACGGGGCTCTATACCTATACAGCTCAACTGGGGAAGATGGACAGTGGAAGCTAGTGGGACAGGGTTGGGAGTGAATATGGTTGTTTGTTGGGGGTGGGGATAGATCATTATACAAAAAGAACAGTTGCTGGCATTGAGGACCCCTGACCTAGGTGGGGTAGCCTGTCGTAAGGTTGGAGGGAAAGTGATTGACATCGTCAAGAGACATTTAGCTGGATCTGCCATAAGCAGCCCCCCATGCAGCTAGCCTGGGGTCTCCCGTAATTTTGGAAGAGTCTATGCCTCATGTCTGTCTGAATGAAACTGGTTGGGAAGGTAACAGACACAATAACATAGGCTTGTTCTCCTAAGAAGTTGTCTGCCTGGCCATCTCGGCTTTCTAGAACTGCCCTGAATGTGCATCAGGGAGATGGTTAAACATACAGGTTTACAAACACCATGCCAGGAGAAACCTGTGGTGGGGCCTGGCCAGGACTCATAGTCATGATCTCTGTCCACAATCACGTCCTTGCCAGGTGATTCTGATACAGCTGGTCTAACACCCAGCCGGCTTTAGGAACCACCACTTAACTGAGGGAGAGTTGGGGGTGAGTGAAAACGGAAGCCAGGCAGGGAAGTGAGCACAAAACGGAAACTCTGGGCAGCACACGTGGTGTCACAAAGTGTGCTTTTAGAGGCTAGAACTCAGAGAAATGGAGTTTGAAATGTTTCTGATGTTTGTTTTATCCCGGCTTGACTTGGATGTTTCCAGTGATGGGTGTCTCACTACCTATCAAGTCAGCCAAATGATTTCAAGACAGCCCTGTAGAAAGTGCTGCTTTCCACCTGGGCCAGTTTCTGCCTCCCTGTAATGTGTTCTCAGCGGTCTGGTCCAGGCATCTGGAGACGCTCACAGTAAGTACCATCCTCTTTTCTAAACAGCCCACCCAGCTTGTGGGTGTTTCTGATGGTGATGAGCATCTGCCCAGATGGATGTTGCTGTTATCATCCCCATCTTACAGGTGAAGAAACTGAGGCACCTAGGTTTAAGAAACATGCCCTAGGTCAATACTCTGAACCACCAGAGTGTACTGCTCTAGACTTCTCTACCACCTGCAAGCGTCCCTCCAAACATTCTTGGTTCTGTAGGACTTTCCTTCCTATGACCTGTTTTTGCCTATTTTTTTCATTCTCCTGAACTTTGAGGCCCTCCTCATCCTTTAACCATTCTCTGTCTTTCTGAACCCTGTCTGGGAAGAGACAGCCTCTCCCTTACTCAGATTTTCTCCTTTTCTAGGAAATGTGTCGTTCTTATTTAGTATATATTTCCTTTTTTAAGCACTGTTTTATTTATTGATTTAGGCTGTTCTGGGTCTTTATTGCTGAGGGCGTTTCTGTAGTCGCGGTGCACAGGCTTCTTACTGGTGCATGGATTTCTCACGCGGGGGCTCTCGTTGCGGAGCACGGGCTCTAGGCATTTGGGCTTCAGCAGTTGCAGCACGTGGGCTTGGTAATTGTGGTTCCTGGACTCTAGAGCACAGGTTCAGCAGTTATGGCGCGTGGGCCCAATTGCTCTGCAGCATGTGGGACCCTCCCAGACCAGGGATCGAACCTGTGTCTTCTGCATTGGCAGGCAGATTCTCCACCATTGAGCCACCAGGGAAGCCCTAGTGTATATTTTCTATTAGGTGAATTCCTAAAAATTTCAATAATTATATTTTGATTTCGAAACTTCCAGACTATTTTGTTTGGATCCTCATGCATCCTGTGGGGTGGGAATGGCATGGATAATCTTCCAAGTACCTGTTTCATGTGGCTGGGCTGGACCATTATCCTGCTTGTTTTTGGCACTTGTATCAACACAGGTAAAGATCACGTTGGTGTTTTGGTGGCCACAGGTCTCTACTGACTCTGAGCTCGCAGCTGGCTCAGACCTTGTCATTTCCAGCTTTGCTTCTTTAAGAACTATGGTCTCCCGCTTGGCCCATGCAGGGTTGGACGTGGAGACCCATGTGTGGGTTGTCGATGGTTCCCAGTACACTTGACCTTGTTAGATCTGACCAGGTGTTCAAACCTGTGAAAAATCTGAGCTGAAGCCTTGCATTCCAGCATCATGGCTGGTTTTCCATCTCCCTGTGGGTGACTGTGTGCTGGGGATGTCACATTTGGAGATAATGGACTTGGACTCAGGCGCCCGTGCATTTGACTCATGGAAAGCCCAGCAGGACCCCAGACTCTGTTCATTCTCCTGGCTTTAGACACAGTTTTAAGACATTTCTTTATGGGAGTCCCAGTCAGTCCAGAGCAGTTTAGAAGCCATATGAGAAAAGGGGGATAGGATGCCGTCAGACCCCCCAGAAAGTTACAACTATGGAGGAAGCTATGAAAAGTCGACTTAAATTATATTCTGGGGTCATTTAGTTCAGAGGAATTGTGTCATCTCTGTATGGTTTTTGTTGTCGTTCAGTTGCCAAATAGTGTCCAACCCCACGGACTGCAGCCTGCCAGGCTCCTCTGTCCTCCACTATCTCCCTGAGTTTGCCCAAATTCATGTCCATTGAGTCAGTGATGTTATCTAATGAGCTCATCCTCTGTTGCCTCCTTCTTTTGCTTTCAATCTTTCCCAGCATCTGGGTCTTTTCCAGTGAGTCAGTTCTTCTCATCAGGTGACCAAAGTACTGGAGCTTCAGCTTCAGTAACAATCCTTCCAATTAATATTCAGAATATTCAGAAATGAAATGTTTTTTGAGGGGTCCTATATATCTTAAAAGCCCTTGAGGGATTTTCTATATTGTAGTCCCAAAGATAATCCAGAGTTCTAAAAAGGTCAAGTTATATCTTTTCTGTGTACACTCAGGAGACAGGGAAATGTTTAAGAGTAAGCTTTAATTACATGGAAATGTTCTCGCTGGCCATGCCACTAATTGGGGGCCCTTTTATATCTATTTTTAAATGTTTCAAAGAAAATGTGCTAAACCGTGTTACCTGGGCACTGAGTCTGTGGGTCTTGGGAGAAAAGCCAGAGCATTTTTCTCATTGCTGCGGAAATCAGGGGCCGCCTTGTCCGGGAGGAGGAATCAGACCAGGTCTGGGAAAGGTGGGTGGGTGGGATGAGGAGGAGTTCTGTTTGAGGAAGAAGGACGGGATTGAGCCCAGCGAAGGCACTGGACCTGCGTGGGGGACATTTGGGATGGCATGGAGCCTGGCCAGCTATGCCTGGCTGGGGAGAAGGGGGCAAGATCATGAACTACTGGAATGTTCTCAAGCCTGCAGATCAGGGATCGACCAACTGACTCTGGTGAGATGGTTAACCGAGCACATTCCTGGGCCCTCTTCCCACTGAGGCTGGGGTGGGATCATCAGTCTGAGGCAGGGCCCCAGAATCTGCATTTTAGCCAGTAGCTCAGGCGACCGTGATGCAGGTGCCCTCTCATTCTGCTTGGAGACTTGCTCTGCAGATCGGGGGGCCGGTTGCAGATGCTGAAGGGACATAGCTGGCTGAGTCAGGACAGTGGCTGTAACCACGGTGCCGGGGAGGAGGGCTGGGGTGGAGATGGGGGAGATGACAAAAGCCTGGTTAGGAGGCTCAGGTGAGACCCTTTGATCCAACCTGCCCGGCATCAGAGCCTCACCGCCTCCTTCGTGGTCACTGTTCCTCCTCGTTGGAGTGGGGTTGCCCTGGAGGCTCCGTTGAGGGGTCAGAAGGCAGGAGGGCTGCTGTGAGCCTGGGTGCTTCCCGGTAGCCTGGGAGGGGGTCTGCCTTGGCTGAAGTGTCATCTGAGCCGCTGCCCAGGTGACCACCGAGAGCTGGCTCTGCGCGCCAGGGGCAGCAGAGGGCGAGAGGAGAATGGGCCCAATGTTCCTCCCAGCGGCCGCGCTGAGCGGGCCTTCTGTAAGGACGGGGCTGCGGCTTCCTGAGGGGTTGAGGGTGGCAGTCACAGCCCAGCCCGTCCCCCTCTCAGGGAGCAGGAGCAGAAGACCCAAGGGAGAACCGGACACCCAGAGCATTCTGGTCTGGTCAGCGAGCAGGGCAGGGCTTGGAGGTGAGGGCCCGGGGGAGCTGGGGACGTGGGCAGAGGGCCCCGGTGCATCTGCCCATTGCTCCAGGGTTTTCAGTTCCTGGATGATTTCTGGGCTTTCTCCCCAAGGTCACCATCCGGATGTTACAGGTTTTCACCCATTTGCATGTCTCCAGGAAAACCAGCTGGACTGCACTGGGGCGCCTGCCCCCAGCTGACCTGGCTTGGGCTGTAATGGGGTGATTGAGTGGGAGATGCTCGTCCAGGTGATGCTGGTTGTCACCCGTTAGCAGTGCAGTTTACCCTGTTCTCTCCAGCCATCTTCCAAGACAGACAGAGAGACCTTCGCAGCTCTGTCTCTCTCCTCGTCTGTTTGGACACTCTGTGGCCATTCCTGTGTTGTGCTCAGTTGCTCGGTCATGTCCGACTCTCTGATCCCATGGACTGTAGCCCGCCAGGCCCCTCTGTCCATGGGGATTCTCCAGGCAAGGATACTGGACTGGGTTACCATGCCCTCCTCCGGGAGATCTTCCCAACCCAGGAATCGAGCCCAGGGCTCCCTGACTGCAGGCGGATTCTTTACCATCTGAGCCCCCAGGGAAGCCCGTGGCCATTCCTGGGGTAGAACAAACTCCGTCTCTGACGTTTGGGACTCAGATTCAAACCCAGCTCATCCCGTGAGCTGGGACAGTTACTCAGTTTCTGCGCTTCCTTGCACTTCCAGCTTTCTGCGCTTCCTTGGTGTAGGGACATGATTTCCTTTTCCCTGGGCGTGTACCTAGGGAGATCTACTTTTACCTTTTATTTATGGCTGCACTGGGTCTTCGTTGCTTGGCATGGGCTTTCTCTAGCTGCAGCGAGCAGGGGCTACTCACCAGTTGCAGTGCTCGGACTTCTTACTGCAGTGGCTTCTCAGTTGTGGCACGCAGGCTTGGTTACCCTGAGGCACGTGGAATCTTCCTGGACCAAGGATCAAACCAGTGGCGCCTGCATTGGCAGACAGATTCTTAACCACTGGACCACCAGGGAAGTCCCATACGTTTACCTTTGTATAAAACTGCCAAATTGTTTTTCAGAAAAGCTGCAGCATTTTGCATCCCCACCAGGAACCAGAAGCTTGTGAGGGTTCTGATGTCCCCACACTCTCACCAACACTTGTCATTGCCTGTCTTTTTCATTGTAGCCATCCTAGTGGGTGCGAAGTGGTATCTTCAATTTGCCTTTCCTTGGTGAGGGTTGACGTTGAACATCTTGTTATGGGCTTTATTAGCCATACATAAATCTTCTTTGGTGATATCTATATTTCAGCCTTTTGCCCATTTTAAAATTGGATTGTTTGTTCTTACTGGGTTGTGTGAGTTGTTTATACCAACTGATTCAGGTCCTTTGTTGGACGTGTGACTTGCAGGTATTTCCTTCCAGTCCGTGTCTTGTGTTTATACCTATTAACAATGTCTTTTGAAGTGCAAAGGTTTTTAATACTGATGATGCCAAACTATCAATTTCTTATATTGTTTGTGCTCTTGGAGTTGTATCTAAGAATGTGTGCGCAATCTGAGATCATGAAATTACACTTCTGCTTTCTTCTAAGTGTAGCTTTAGACTTTACGTTAAGGTCTATGATCCATTTGCATTAATTTTTGTATATGATATACAATTTTGTATATGGTAAGATAGGGTCTAAATTAATCTTTTTTGTATGTGGATACCCAACTGTCCCAAGTACATTTGTTGAAAATGAACAAAGAATGATTTCCCCCATTGAACTGCTGTGGCACTTTGGTTGAAAATCTCAGCTGTTGTGTTTAATGCTCTAGCTTTCTCTTTCTCTTCTTATCATGGGGGTTGGCAGACTGGTAGACTATGGTATTAACCAGGTTTCCACGTGACTAACTGCATGATCAGTTACCAAAAGCTGGCGGCTATGTGACCATTGGTCAAAGACATGATGTCTACCTGAGCGGCAGCTGCCGCTTACCAGCTATATGATCTGGGTCAAGCTTCTTAGTTGCTTCCTGCCTCAGTTTCCCCACCTGTGAACCAGGAGTGCTGATAACTCCTTACCTCCAGGGTCACTGGAAAAAAGATGAGTGGAGGGCAGCCCGCACAGTTCACATTAGTTGTCTCAATTGATGAAGTGGGATTTGGGGGAACCACCATTACTTTGAGCTAAAATTTGCTCAGCCTGACTCCACCCCGTGCACCCTACGATGAAAGAAGGGAAGGGAATCCCACACAGGTGAAGCAGGCTCTGTTCAAACTGCAGTGTCCAGGAGGCGGCTCATGTAACCCACAAATAATGGTGGTTTTGGACATCAGCTGTGAGTGGCCACAGGCTCCATACTCTTTTTTTTTCTGGTATAAATGCAGGTCCTTCTTTAGGAAGGTCTGGTGGAGCACATGTCCCTGCCTGATGCCAAAGAGATGTGAAAAAAGAGATACCACCAGCTTAACCTCTGTTTGCACTGAATTTTAGAACAAACATTCGATCCGCAGTCACCTGCACACCTCCCCCCACCCACGCGTGCACAAACACGCACACACACACACACACACCTTTCTTGCCAGATTCTTCCTCCTACACTCCTTCCTCCTTTCACTTATAAGTAGCACCCTCCAGAGGGCCATGCATTTGCACACACACCCCCCTCTACCTGAGCCCTAACTCGTCTCCTAAGGTGGGGTCTTAACCTCAGCACTGTGGACATTGGGGCCCAGGTCCCTGCTAGTCGCAGGGCCGTCCATCCTGTGCATCACGGGCTGTTTCATAGCAGCCCTGCCTCCACCCACGAGACACCTGTAGCACTGCCCCACTCCCCCAGTTGTGACAACCAAAACTGTCTCCAGAAATGGCCACACGTACCCCTCTGAAGCAAAACCACCCTCTGCTGAGAATAGCTGCCCTGCAGGTCTTGTGTGGAGGCGTGTGAGACAGAACTCGGGAGCTGAGCATGGGCCCTTGCGGGCGGGGGTCAGGAGGGCAGTCTGAAGGGACGCGTTGCCTCCCCTAGCCACCCCCCACGCTCAGAGTGCCCCCTGTGCCTTGTCTCCAGGGCCTCGCTCTCCTCGGAACGCTCGGGGCAGCGCTGTGCGTCTTCCTGCCGGGTGGGCTTGACCCGGAACAGCCGTGGCACCTGTGGCCTCTCGGCCCCTGGTGCCCTTGAATCCCCGCTGTCTCGGTTCCTACCACCTTCTCTCCGAAGCTGTGTCCGCAGAGGTCCCCGACATGCGAAAAAGCTTGGAGAGAGCCGCTCGACGGAGCCCCAGTCCCGACAAGGAAGCCTTGCTCTCAAGGCAGAACCTTTTGGACAGATTGCTGCAGGTCCAAGAGAAGGGAGATCTGGCGCCGCAGAGAGGACAGAAGGACCCCCAGCAGCGGAAGACCCAGCTGCTCCAGCGCTTGGTCGAGGAGCTGAAGGCAGAGTGGCCGGAGGCCTTGGACCAGCAAATTCAAGGCCTGGGGCGGCTGTACTTAGCACATCTGTTGGGCTCGGGGGGCGAACGGGCCGAGGACCATGAACCCTACTCAGAGGGCTCGGCCCAGCGAGGAGCAGCCAGGTTGCCCAGGGCCAAGGGGAAGCACAGAGTGGCTGCGCGGGAAGAGAAGGGACGCAAGGAGGAGCTGGCCCGACGGCAGCCCTGGTGCGCCACGTCCCGGAGGAGGGCAGTGGACCGAGAGAGGCAGGGGGCCTCCAGAGCCACGGGCCCGTGTCCCCCTTCCCTGAGCCCCCCAGAGAGGAGTAAAGGAAAACGAGCGCCTACCACGAAGACCGGTGGGGGCTGCCGTCATGGGACAGACGTGGAGAAGCTCTTGGCTGCCACGGAGGGGATCAAGCGCCTGGAGGAACGGGAGAGTGACACAGCCCGGGAGGGCAGGAGGCAGCTGGGGAAGCGGCCAGCTCGTCGTCAAGGCCCGAAAAACAACTGTCTGGATCAGAGCCCCGAAGGCAAAGCCGACCACCTGGAACAGCTGTGTCCAGTCGGCTCGACCCACAGAAGGGGGGCCTCGCCGCCCGCGAAGCTCGGGAATAAGAGCAGGTGGCAGAGAGAGCTGGAATTTGCCTTCGAAGAGTTGTTTGATACCAATAGGAAGCTGAAAAAACACCTGAACTTGCAGATGGATCTCAAGCCCGGGGTGGATCAGAGCCCTGGTGAAGATCAGGGCTTCAGGGAGGAGACGCATGCATGGAGAAGGGAGGGTCAGAGAGACAAGGCGGAAAGAGATGCAGAGATTCACGTGGTGCCCGCCAGGGAGCCCGCAAGTTCAGTGGGGATGGAAGCCCACCTGGCGTCGTCCAGAACCAGCTTGCAAAAGTTTCTAAGCAAGCTCGAGAACCAGAAATACCATAGGATGGCCAAGGGCGTGGTTAAGAGCGACAATACACTTTGGTCTCCCGAGGCAGGAACCTCTCTGGATGAAAAGGACCGGCTCTCGTGCAGCCCTGGATCCGGATGGGAGCCGCCCCAACTGGATGCTCTGGTGCAGGGCTCCCTTCAGCTTCACCCGCAAGAACAGGCAGACAGGGTTGGCTTGATGGCATCAATGCAGAAGCAGAAAATGCAGGTGGAGCAAAAAAGACTGAAGCAGCTGAACTCCCTTGAGCAAATCGAACACCCCAAGGTGAACTTGGAGGCCGATCTCCAGACGGAGCTGAAAGATGGGAGGAGGGAACAGAGGCAAGCTCGTCTGGCTCATCCGAAGCCTGACTCCCCTCCAGACCCGGAAAAGGAAGGCGGGTATGACCGCAGCCCCACTTCCCCCTCGGCCGCCATCGTCGACGATGACAGGCATAGTCAGATGATCCGTGACATTCAACAGCAGATTCTAGAGCAAAACAAGTTGCACAAGCAGTTTCTTAAAGAAGCCAGGAAACGCTTGCTGGAGTTTCAGAAAATATGTTAAAAGTGAGAGTCCCACCCATGGTAAATACATCACTGATAACTGGGCATTCTGCCGGAACTGGTACCCAAGTCTGTGCGATTGTATTTGCGTCATCTGCTCAGAAACCCGTAGCCTCTTTAAAATGGGCCATCAGTCATCCTCCTGTGCTTTTGGCGCGAGTTCCTCTGCAGAAATCCTACTCACTCCCAATCTTGCCTTTAAAGACTAAGTCCTATTCGGAAAGAATCCTTAGCACGAAAATAAGAGCCCGTGTAGGGCGCGGTACATGGGTCTGGCCAGTGTTAGCCCAGAGGTGTGTCCTGGAGCTGAGGCTGTTTTCATGTACTGCGAGCACAGATGGAAGCGCCAGGTACATTTAAGTGCTTCAGATGTTTTAGTCAAATAAACACTGGATTTTGAGGGGCATCCAAGGTCAGACGGGCGCAGTTTCAAAAGATACATCATTGGTCGCTTAGCCAGTGGCTGAGACGTTCGTGGAGAGGTTTCACGAAAATCTTTCAGTCTTTTCAAAGCAACGTCATTTCATAGGACATCACTTGGTAACATTCTTGTAAATTTAATATTAGAAAATGGGAGGGAGGGAGAGAAGGAGGTGGGAGCAAGAGGAAGAAAGAGGAAAGAGAAGAAAAGAAAGGGGAAATGATTCTCAGTGACACAGCCCTACAGGCTCCTTTGGGGCTGGCAGTGGTGGGGGGCAGGGAACAGGGTGTCTGATCTGTTGCCTTTTTCCCAGCTTTACCCCTGACCCAGAAGCCTCAGCAGCCACGGAGACCCTACACTAGATGGGCTTTTGTCTACCAGTTGCATACTTAGGGATTGGAATGGAGTGGACAGACCTTTTCTGCAAGGAGCTGAGAGTAAACAGTCTAAGCTTCACTGGCCATATGGTCTCTGTGGCAGCTACTCAATGCCTGGAAGGCAGCCATAGACTAAATGAATGGGTGTGACCGAGTTCCAATAAGATTTGATTTACAAAAATAAGGGGTAGGCAGGCTGTGGCCCTCAAGCCAGCATTAGCTGACCCCTGGGCTTAGCATATCAAGGAGATGGTCCTCCCTCCCTCCCTTCCAGGAACCTCAGCTGTCCTGAGTATGTGGCCTTTTTAACCGTATGTATACTTGGCACCATAGCCTAGCTATAGTGACCGACAGGGACTGAAGGCACGGTCTGTTGGGACCCCAGTCTGTCCATATATAGACGGTGTAATCATCACCTGTGAGCCCACCATTCAAACCTAAGATCTGAAATATTTGCCCAAAACCAGCTTTATCTGTGTGCCCCTCCCCTCTTCTGTACGCTGTTCCTCCTTAGCTATATTGTGTATCCGCAGAACCTGGGAGCTGTCCCCACTTCACACACCAGAACACACCCTATATTGTTCAGCTTTACTTATGCTTGACCCCTATAAAAAGGATGTTACAGCACATGTGGTCTTTTGGAAGCTTTTTTGGACCCAGTGTAGTGAGTTTGCCCATCTCACAGGCAGGTGTCATTTTTGCCGCTGCGTCACGTTTTCATGGGACCCTCTGAGCTTTCTTCCCATCACTGCTTGTTTTGGGCCAGTTCCCGAAACGAGAACAACATCTCTAATGCACTGGGGTCAAAAGGCCTGGCATCAGAAAGTGCTTTGGGAATGTGTGGACACCCCAGCTGGGACGGAGGTGTGGGAAAGGTCTCCTTCCTCCTTTTCTTCCCATTTTCACCTCTTCTTTGCCTCTGGAAAATGTTGGCCTGACCTTAGACCATTCTTCCTTTGCAAATACTGACTGGCAGACACTGCCTCACAAAACTGGATGTGAACAGTGAACACACACATGGACGTATTATACCTGAGGATACAGGTAGCAAGTGACCACAATGACTTAGATGGTGATGGGAGAATACTCAAAGAGGTGGGGTGAGTGACCTGATGCGTGTCTCTGAGCATCCAGCCCCCAACCCCTGAATATGCCCATTTGTATGGAGCAGTAATGGCATCCTACAAGGTGTTTGGTTTTGTTTGTTTGGTTTTTTTTTGGTTTGGGGTTTTTGGGGTTTGTTTTTTGGTTTTGTTTTAAAATCAACAGTTTTTTGTGAGGACCCTTCCACCATCTCATGTCTCCATCATGTGAGTCTCTGTTGTCTGTGGCTTTTACGTTTGAAGTGGAGAAAATGTTTGATCCCAGCCCCGTTTCTGTCATCTGCTTCTGGAAAGTCATGGGTCAGGGCCGCAGAGGCAACGTGAATAAAAACAAAAGTCCTGGGGCTGGGAGAGCTTTGTCACTCCCGGGCCAAATGAGGGTTCCCCACGGGGAGGGGCACAGGCCTCTAGCGGGAGCTCAGCTGGAACTCCATCTGTCGCCATGGGATTGCCTCAGTCTCAGTGTGGAGGGGCCGCCCTGGGGTCACCAGGTTTAAAGCCGAAGCCACGATGGGACCCAAACACTGAGTAATGAGGTCCTCCTGACTCGGCCTGGAAGCCACAGTCTAATGAAGGGGCAAGCCTGCCTTTGAGTGCGTTATTTTTGTTTCCACTTTCAGAGGTCGTGTTTGCGCCCCGTGTGTTCTAGGTAAGGAATCGTCCCGTCTTGGCCACACTTGAGCTAAAAGTAGGTGTCGGGGAAGGGCAGTGAGACATGGTGGAGGGTGACTCATCTCTGCCTGGACGGTCCCTCCCACACTGTCCCCCGGCAGTACGGGGGTGTACGGGACACCCTGCCCTTCTCCACCTGCCCGGCCGAAGACCGAAGCAGGGTGGTCTGGAGCACCCCCTTGCCTGGACCAGCAATGTGAGCAGTGGAACAGCCCTCCAGGACCACCTCCCCCCAGACAGTCGACCCTCCCGTGGTTCCCAACAGAGGCTTCACCCGTCACTTTGATCTGATGGTATCCCAGGGGCCGACTGTGGCATCCCCGAAGACGCCGCCTTCACTCCTTGTTGCTCATGTTGATGTGACTGGACCCAGGGGCCAAGGACCCTGGGGCAGCGCCCCCAGGAAGGTTTCCACCCAGTCCTGCCAGAGGGCAGTGCAGACCCCAACACGGTGGCTCCTCCTGCGGGGTCCTCCCTCCTTCCCCCATGGGCCCTTCCTCTCTGAAACTGCATCTTCTAGAACGTTTCCCTGGTTGTGTGCTTCCACCCCCACACTTGGGGCAGCTTCCCTGTTCCTGTTTCACTCTGGGTCGTCAGGTCATATCCTTGCAGCCAGATGGCGGCCCCTGGGGAAGGCGTCCGTGGCCGATGGGCTGGTGGACAGGCCCCTGTTTTCCCAAGAGATCTGCACGGGGCAGGCCGCCCCGGTGGCACCTGCCGCAAAGTCCACTCTCCACAGGCACGTGTGGGCCAGCAGTGACAGACAAGAGCCGGGACAAGGGACAACGGTTCAGCTGAGATGGCGGGACAGGTCCTGCCCCGGTGGGGTCAGGGGGGCACCCTTGGTTTTGGATGTGTCCCCGTGTTCCGTGGGTGCTGCCCTGGGGGTCCTCACGCCTGTCCCCTCCCGCATCCAGCCAGGTGCCGGGTCGCAGCGTGAAAGAGAACATCCAGAAACTCAGAAATGTAAAATGACGGGAAAATAGGTTTTTAAAGTTGGGGCATGGGGCAGGGGCGCCTCTTCCAGTGAGCAGGAGGCAGCCATGAGGTGCGGCCACTTCTTGCCTCCACCCTATTTGCTCTGTAACAGGCTGGAGAGTCGATGGCAGAGTGTAGCCCACCGTCATTCTGACCTGGACACGAGGTTGGGGGGTGGTGGATTGCACCCCCCACCCCACCCGCTCCAAGGGACAGGGGAGCTAAGCTCACAAGGACTAGCCGAGGAGTGGGCGCGTGACCTCCCCGCCCGCTCACCCAGGGTCCCTCCACACTGACAGCTGGGGTTGTGGTCCTGGGATTCCCGCCTTCCCATCCCTGCCCCTGGCTCCTGAGCAGTGCTGTGCGCCAGGGTCAGCCCACAGGCCGCATGCTTCAGCATCCCATGCCAGGGCCGTTGCTGCTGCACTGTCCACGCAGGTGGGGACCTGAGCCACCGCCTGGCACCCTGTGTGTGTTCACACCCTCAAATGAGACCTGCCCAAGGTCCCGGCCCACCAGTGAGGATGGGACCTTTGCCTGTTGTCCATCTGGCCCCTTCCTCAGCCTGTGGGCGGGGAGGGATGAAGGCAAGGGGGGGTGGCCGGGAGTCCTCCCAACGTCTCTCCCAGCCTCCTGCTGCCCCCTGCCCCGCCCAGTCCTGCCCCTGCCCCCCGCTCCGGGCTCCAGGCTTGGGTTTGCAGGGCTGAGCTTGGCTCCTTCTCAGGGTCTTGGCGGAGAAAGTGCAGAGCAGCAGTTCCCTCCACAAAGCCGCACTGTTCTCAGCAAATCCTCCCAGGAGCGGGATGCATTTTTTTCAAATGATTCAGCAGCACGTGAATGGGAAGGGCCCGGAGCCCAAGGCTTCGGAGACCGTGATCCAGGCCTCTGGCGTGAGATCCCGCTGGGCCAACAGCGAGAAGGGAGGAAGGGTGGTGGGGCTTGAGTCAGGGTTCCATCTGAGTCCTGGGATGGGGGCTGGGGGTGATCAGGAGGGCAGCTTGAAGTGGAGTGGTGAGGCCTGCAGCGTGTGTCTGCATGGCATGGCTCTCCTAGAGATGCTTCTCTCCTGCTCCCCAGGGGAGCTGAAGCAAACGGACAGAAAATGGAGATGGGCGAGCTGGTCTCCATGGAGACGGGGCATCCAGTGGACAGCCGCTCACATGTGTGTGCTAGAATCTTGAGCAGCAAGGGCAGGCCTGGCAGATCCTCAGGTAGCAGGCTCACGAGCAGCGTGGACCCGGGCTGGGGCTGTGCTGCTATTTCCTGTTTTCTGTCTGCACCCTCCCTGCCCCACCCTCGATTCCCGGATAAACACATCTGCGCTGAGCAGTTATCATTCTGGGCGTTTTTGACCTTGGCCCGAGTCATGCTGGCCAAGTCTTGACCTCACCCTGGACAGCCCAGCCCTGCCCTGGACATCTGTTGGCTCCTGGGGTTGGGGAGGTCTGGGAAGCTTTGGGGGACCTGGTGGCGGGGGGAGGGTCCGGTCTCTCACAGCTGCTGCAGGGACAGACGAAATCCTCCGTTGCCTGCAGCATCCCAGGACTGTTTCTAATTACTTCATTTCCCTGAAAGCAACGAACTTGGAGGTCTCCTCCAGCCCGACTGAAAGGGGCCTGGCCTTGAAACCAGGGAAGGCAAAGCTGAGTGCCCAGGGAGAGCCCCCAGGGCCGTGTCCACCAGAGGGGCCGCTGGGAAGGTGAGGGCTGGGTGCACAGTGAGGCCGGAGGGGAGGTGGGGCTGGATGCTCCCAGGGCCTTCCAGGCATCAGGCCAGCGCTGACGTCATGCATTCCTGTGACATCTCCCAGGACCCGCAGCCACACCCCGTTTTCATGTGCTGTTCTGTAGGGAGGGGCGTGGCCCCGAAACATGGGGCATCTGCGCGGTCTGCAGTCCGTGAGCAGGACGACCCTGTCTCTCAGTCACCATCCACCCCCACCCCCGCCACTCCAGACAGTGAAGTTTGCCTCCCCCGTCCCCACCAAACAAGCAGATGCAGCCCCATTGCCAAGGCTCCCAGTGTCTTTACCACACACCCCATGGCCCCCTGAGATGATTTAGTTACATGCAAGCAGTTAGGAATCCTTCAGTAATACCAGACCACGGCTCTGAAAAAATATAATCATTCCATTACAGCTTTCAGAGGGCAGAGCAGCCGACTGTGTGTCTGGGGTGGTAGATGCAGGAAGTGGGGTGCCCCTCACTCTCCTGACTCTAGCCTCAAAGTTTAGTGACAGCTGGGATGGAGGTGCCCCCGTTTCACACCCCCCCAGATTTGGGACACGTTCGTCAATCAAAGGTTGAGGGGCCTCAGCCAGGTCGGCCAGCCTACAGTGTCAATTGTGTTCACCCAAAAGGGACGAGACCCTCAGCCCAGGTGGCAGCCCCGGGATGTTGCTGCAGGGAGTAAGCAAGACTTCGGTGGCTCTGTGATTTGAGGGTGTAGATGTTTACACTTGAGGTGCCCATTCTCCAGTGAGTGTAGACAAAAGTATGGAACCCTCCAGCCCCCCACCCAAGTACCCCAGCAGAGCAGAGCACACCCGGAGAGTGGGGGTCTGGAGCCCGGCCTGAAATAAGTGGAGGCTAGGAAGGACTGATGCTGAAGCTGAAGCTTCAGTACTTTGGCCACCTGATGCTAAGAGTTGACTCATTGGAAAAGACCCTGATGATGGGAAGGATTGAGGGCAGGAGGAAGAGGGGGCAACAGAGGATGAGATGGTTGAATGGCATCGAGACTCAACGGACATGAGTCTGAGCAAACTCAGGGAGGTCGTGAAGGACAGGGAAGCCTGGTGTGCTGTAGTTCACCGGGTCGCAAAGAGTCAGACGTGACTTAGCAACTCAACAAGGTCCTGTCTGGAACAAAATTGTTTCTATCTGAACTGTTCTGAAACGGTTGGTGTGTAATTCTTCCCAGAGACAAGCAGATGGACCAGGTGACCCTCCTGCTCTCAAACCAGGGCTCCCATTCCAGGCACGGCAGCAGAGCGGCCCCCCCACCCACTCTTGACTGGGGCCAGTAAGGGTCTTTGGTTGATGTGCTGGCCAAAGTCCGCTGACCCCTCCCCTGCAGTAGATGACTCTCAGGCCGTGTGTCCCTCACCAGGGGGACCACTGGGCATTTTCCATGTGACTGTGAGCGAGACTGAAGAGCAGGGCAATGGGGTCCTGGTTAATGCCATCTCCCTGGGCACCCCTTCCAGGTCCAAGCAGAGGCTGCAGGAGGTGCACTGGGCTGGGAGGGGACGGTGGCTTCTGTGGATGCCGAGCCACCCTTGCCAGCTTGAGTCAGTAAACACGTAAGGTTCAGATGGTTCAGGGTGGATTTTGACCTTGTATTTAGATGGATGTTTTTTGGAATCCTGGAGATGCCCACACCTCTTCCAGGCAGACCCGTGATTTTTTTCTTAAGCCGGAAGCTGTACCGGGGTTGGCACTGGGCGCTTGGGATTCAGGAATGTTGAGTCTGTTGGGACAAGGTCATGAACATCTACAAGTCAAAGTCCTAACATCCATGGGTTTACCGTGCTCTTGGGTCGGAGCCCATGTTGACAGAGTGGCCCCATTGGGAAAGGTCCTATAGGATATATACTTGGCATATGGGGTTCCTCCAGAGAGCATTTGGGCCCATGGCAAGACAAGACAATTCAGTTTATTTCAGTGTGAGATAAATGAACTTTGGAAAGGCAGTTCTCCTTGGGGGGTCTGGTTTCCCCACAGATGATGTCCTTGGCTTGTTCTTAGCCTCCATCGTTTCCCCAATAAGGTCCGCAGGCATGGGAGGACTCACATGTCAGTGGGGTATGGGAGAGACTTGAATCAACACGGGCTGATCAAGTGTGCTGTCCTTCCAGGCCACACCATGTGCTGGGGACACCCAAGATTTCCTGCCCGTCCCCTCCCCGCCTCCCCACCCAGGGCAGTAGCACAGTCTGGCCTCCGTTGGTTTTGCCTGGGCTGTCGTCATCTCTCAGAGTCTGAACGTCGCCTGTGTTCCTTGGATCGTCGTCCGCAGCCTTGACTTTCCATCCACTCCGTTCTTTTCCATCCCAAATCTGGCTGGGCCGACTAAGGATTGTTTTTGCAGGCTCCTAGTGGGGGAAGTGACGTCGTGTGCTGTCCACAGCCCAAGGGTGGGGGTGGGGGCTCTGCGGTCGCGTGTGCTTTGAATTAAGTCCACGGTTGTGCATTCCAGTAGCCAACATCTGGCAGTGAATTCATCAGCCAGCGAATCACCCTTGATCTCAAACCCAGATGTTGTGTTCACGGCCGAAGGGAAAGAAACAGAAATCTGAGCAGCCCGGGGAGAGGCCATCATTTTGGGGTGCAAAGCAGTCAGAACAGGGATCTTTGTAAAGACCCTCCCTCCTGCCACTGCCTTTGGTTCTTGAAGGGTGGGGTGGTGGAGCAGAGCTGTCTGCTCGTGGGGGTGGACAGGAGATAGCCTGATCCCCAGCCCCAGGGCCAGACACCGGGCTCAGCATGCAGCAGGTGTTTGGTAAACATGAGTCCATGCCTCGATTTTTATTTCTTCCCAGATTCTCCAGGTCTCTTCGCTACTCCCCATCCCTGTCCTTTAAATGGCCTGGGTGTCAGAGAGGCCCGTCCCTCACTTGGAGTGACTTCAGTCTAGAGTTCAGGGTGATGGCCATCGTGCTGGGTGCAGGAAACGTGTTTCTGGAACGTTCTCCCTGCCTCCTCCTCCTCCTCTATCTGCCATTGGCAGGTGGAAACAATGTGCTCCTCTGTTTTCCAGTCCATCATCCATCCTTCTTGCCTGGATTGTATCTCCTTGAAGGCAAGCTCTGTTACTGAAGACTTTCCCATACCTTGCGCCTTTTTCCCTTTGGGCAACAGAATCGGGCCCCTTCTCTCCGGGTTTGTACTTAAAAGATAGCCCAACTCTGAGCTTGGCAGGGAAGACAGTCCCCACTCTGGCTTGTTGCTGGGGCAGAAAGCTGAGGGTCGGGATGTCTGTGGCTGAGCTGGCTGGGTTCCACCGAGGTGCCATCTTGCCCTCCCTTTCTCATGGGGCCTAGACATGTTTCCCTTTGGGTCTGCTATCTGTAGCTTGCCCATGGGATCCTCTGGCTGTGATCGATTCCTTTGCCAACACTTACATGTGTCCCCCCACCCCCACCCCGTGCAGAGGGTGCTGAGCCCAAATGGACAGGAGTGTGCCCAGCCCCTCTCCTTCGAGGCTGGAGGGTGTTGATGCTTTGGGGAAGGTTCTCCATAGAACTGAGCTCTCTTTTCTCTCTTCCTTCTCACTTTCTTTCCTTCTCTTTCTGTTGCATGCTGTAAAAAAACATTGAGACTCAGTTCGCAAACCCTGAAGAATCTGAACTCCTGTTCCTGGGCGGTGACAAGCCCCATCAGAGATCCTCCCCACCCCACCCCCGACCTCCCTGCAGGCAACTTGCAGCTCAAGGGCCAGTGAATGTTCTAGGCTTAACTCTCTTCTTTTCTGACAGTTTTTGAAGGTAAGTGTGTGGTCTGTAGCCCCAAAGCAGGTCCTCCAGGAAGCTGTTAGCAGCCCCAGAACTGGCGTCCATGATGCCCAGGGTGGGGTCCCTGGGCCTGAGCAGTGAGTCTGGTGCATTTCTTCTAAGTCCTGGTCGCCCTGGGGAGAGGGAATCGGTGCCATTCTCCGCGGTGCTGTGTACGCTCTGCGCTGAGCTGCGCACGCATCCTGTGTGCCAGGCATCTCTTAGGCCCAGCTCTTCATCCCCTCCATCTCCCTGAGGGTGCGCCCGTACTGGCGGTGGTGGTATCTCTCTGTTTCAGAAATGAGTAACTGAGTCCCAGCAAGGTCAGGGAGCTTCCCTGAGGCTGTGTCGCAGGGAGGGGCTACAGCAGGATGGAGTCCTGGTGCTGCCCACTTTCAAATAAGGACCCAGACTGCCGGGGAGCTTTAGGAGCTTTTACGAGAGAAAAATGCATGCACCTTACTGTGTGGAATTGAATGGGGTCTCTTGGCTCTTTGGGAGTAGTTTTTGATTATTTTCCTTTAAAAAAAATGGTTTCAGTGTCGTTGATTTAAGTGCTGTTAATTTCTGCTGTACCGCAGAGTGATTCGGTTATATTATATACATTCTTTCTCATCTTCTTTTTTTCATTATGATTTATCACCAAATATTGATTATAGTTCCCTGTGCTGTATAGTAGGACTTTGCTGTTTATCTATCCTACATATAATAGTTTACATCTGCTAATTTCAAACTCCCAGTTCCTCCCTCCCCCCACACCCCTCCCCCTGGACAGCCAGAGCTCTGCTCTGTCTGTGAGGCTGTTTATATTTCACAGATATTGTTCATTTTTGTTTTTTTGGATTCCACATGTTAGTGATATCACATGGCATTGATCTTTTTCTGACTTGCCTCACTTAGTGTGACAATGTCTAGGTCTGTCCATGTTGCTGCAGATGATATTATTTTGTTCTTTTTTATGGTTGAGTAACATTTCACATCTTCTCCATCCATTCCTCTGTCAGTGGACGTTTGGGCTGTTTCTGTCTCTTGGCTACTGTAAATAGTGCTGCTTTGAACACGAGGGGGAGTCTATGTATCTTTTTGAATTATAGTTTTATCCAGATATATGCCCAGGAATAAAATGGCTTGATTATAGGGCAACTCTAGTTTTAGTTCTTTGAGGAACTCCATCCTGTTTTCCATAGTGGCTGCCCCAGCTTGCATTCCCACCAGCAGTGTAGAGGGTTCCCTCTTCTCCACACCGTCTTCAGCATTTGTTATTTGTAGACTTTTTAGCGATGGCTGTTCTGACTGGTGAGTGGTGCTACCTCATGGTAGTTTTGACTTTTTACTTGTTTTCTGATGGTCAGCAGAGTGTTTATTGAACACCTATAATGCAGTAAGCGTTGTGCAGAGTGCTGGACCTCTGAAAAGCAGTACCAAAAAGTTTCAAAAAGCATGCAGGATTGGGTATACCATAATAGTTTGGCAGCATTGCTTCTTCTAGACCCGTGATCTCCTTCGGATGGTCCTGGTTCGTTTGATAGCATGCGCTGAGGACGATACTGCGGAAGAGCAAACTTAGGATAGACTGATCTAATGTTTACTGATTCGCATAAAAACTTTTGGGCAGTGTTGCAATAAGGTATAGACTAGGCAGGTGGTAAGAGGGACTGAGACAAAACTCACCTGTGTTGCCATCCAGGTATCTCAGGTTCAGCTCAGCAAATAGTGCTAACTGTTCTGTGGTTCGAATGTAGCTTCTGCCTGTAAGAAGCTCCCTGGGCTCTGAGTAAACAAGGCTACAGGTGTTTATAGCAAAATGGATGAGAGGTGTGGAATATATCAAGTGCCAGGAGAGGACAGGATTTCCCAGAGAGAAGATGGACAAGGGCTATTTCAGCTGGGTCTTGAAGGATGAATAGAAGTTCTCCAGGCAGAGAGGAGATGGCATTCAGGGCTGAAAATTTGGACACCTGGGCAGGTTCAAATTCAGGAAGTATTATGGACTGTCAGGACAAACAAGAGTGGGTGACCACCAAGGCAGCTGAAATAGTCACTGGCTGGTACCAGGTTGCAAGGAGTCTTCTGTTTTAGAGGACAGTAGTGGGCAGCCAAGGAAGATGTTGAGCTGGATGGGGTGTGACTGTGAAAAGGTAACACGTGCTGGGGTGGGAAGATGGGTGGAGGGGTGGGAAGGAACACTGAGATCAGGATGACCTGCTACAAGGGCACGGCCTTTTGTTCTGGCGTGGCCCACCGCTTGGCATTTCCTGGATGTGGCTTTGTAGGTTGGGGCCTGGCTCAGCCTGGGAAACAGGAACCTGTGGCCTCAGCCAGTCATGACTCAGCGCCAACAGAAGGAAAAATAAGGATGGCTTTGGGTCGGGGCGGGGCACTGGAGCTGTGGCGTGGGGCTCTGGTGCCAGGCTGGGGTCCAGGGAGCATTTGGGGGATCCAGGGGGGTGGGCACAGATGGGGGTCCGTGTCCTGGACCTCCCTGCTCTGCAGGAAAAGACAGCCCTGGCCAGGGGCTCTGAGATTCCAGCCGCTCACTGGGGTGGAGGGTGGGAAGCTCCTCCAAGCCAGGCCCTGTCTGCGCCTTGTTTCTCTATTTTGCTCACACCCATGCTCACGTGACGCTTGTCCACAGGGACCCTGAACAGCCGAATCTTGAAGGACAAAGCTTTTAAAGCCATTAGGACAGCCTGTGCCACCAGCTGATGAGCCTCAAAATGAAAAAAGGGAGGGAGGGCTCTACCCAAGTGACAGCATGAGCTGCTGACCCCTGCCCATCAGGTTACGGGGCAGAGCAGGGTCCCGGCTTAATTGCTAGTAGGAAGCCCTGGGTTGCAGGCCCCACGCGCAGGCTCAGACCTCAGGGAACATTCCAGAACCTTCCCAGCCTGACCTCTTCCCCTCTCCTCCATCTCGTGTCAAGGTCCAGGACCATCCTTCTTTGTGTCTTGGCCTTTTCCCTCGGCATCTGTCCCTTTTGTCTGCCACGGATGCTCTCAAATGTCTCCTCCTCCCGTTCCACGCCCCTTTGGGTTAAAATGTTTGACCTTCCTCTGCCGTTGCCTCTGGTAGAATGTGTTATTACAAAAAGCAGCCCCAGGACTTTTCTCAGGGACATGTAGAGGACGGATTCAGAGGCTGGCAGGATAGGCTTTTTTGATGTCAGACCCCCAACCTAAATACGATCGGACTCTTGCAGGAAGGTAACTCCCCCTCCACCTTCAGCCTGAAAAAGCCTGATTGACCGAAGGCTATGGGAGGAGGAGGGCAGGGTAGGACTCTCACCACCCTTAACTGCGTGATCAGGATGGGAGGCCGGTCAGTGTGCTTATCTGCTTTCCTAGCCACCGACACATACCCATTGGAGAGAAAGGGAAAAAAGCCCCAGAGTCCCAAAGAATGAGATCCACAGTGATCCTTGTTCAAATCAGTGATGGCCTCAGCAACCCCCAGGTCTTGAGGGACAAGAGCTGCTCCAGGGTCTTGTCAGCAGGGGACTCTGGCTTCATTCCTGGTCTGCCCCCTCTGGGTGGAGTCCAGGGCAGTGCCCAGGCTGGGATTACCTGGCCCCTCGCCTCCTGCCTCCCTGCTGCCACCTCTCCCCTGCCCCAACCTCGGAGCCAGGACGGTCTTGCGGGGGACTCTGCTCACCTTTGCGTCTTTGTTTTGCAGTGATCAGGGCCAAAGCGGTCAGTAAGAAGGAGGTGGACTCTGGCAACGACATCTACGGCAACCCCATCAAGCGGATTCAGTATGAGATCAAGCAGATAAAGGTACCAGTGACCGTCCTGGGGTTGCTATGTCCGGCAGAGCTTCGGGAGGTTTGGGAGCATGGCAGGGTGTCCCGCCGTCTCATTGCACCTCTAGGCCCCTAGAACTAGTCCGACCACGCCAGGGGCTGGGGGCGGACAGTGAGGAGCAGGGGCATCAAACTGCAGGTAGATCTGATTTTCCTTAATCTGTAAATGCCAGAGAAATTGTGTGCATGTGGCATGTTCCCCTCGGCTCAGTTCTTTCAGAAATGCGTTGTCTTCATTCTGATGGATGTAAGTCAGTGGCAGAGCTTCAGCATTAAGGTACCAGCTTCACAGCTTCTGTGGAACTTTCCATGAGTGCCTGTCCGCCTCTTCCATGGTGGGTGGGTTCAAAGGCAGTGGGAACTTGGCCATTGTTTCTGGGAGCCCACAACTAATGGGGCAGATGACCTAACTCCCCCAAAGTGCGAGTGGGCTCCAGTCTCACCTGGTTAGCTTTACCTTCAAGAGGAGTGAGGATTTGGAGAGAGGACGGCTCCTATGGAGAGGTGTGCTGGGACATTACCTAAGAGAGGGGAGTTAGGGAAGACACGGACTTGGCAGCCCAGCTGATGATGGAGAAGACGCCTTGCCAGGCGGGGTAGGACTGGAGGTGTTGGGGGCTATAGACCCAGGGGAAGGTGGCTGGTATTTGTCAGTTTTTCAGAATGTGGGTATTGTTCAAGGTCATATGGCAAGGAGCCCGTATTTGGGAGGGAAGGAAGGAAGACACAGGGGAGGGTGGGAGGACAGGACCAGTGCTAATGGAAGGTTATTGTTGTTGATTGTAACTCACTTGGAAAAGACCATGATGCTGGAAAGATTGAAGGCGAAAGGAGAAATGGGTGGCAGAGGACAAGATGGTTAGACGGCATCACCAACTTAATGGACGTGAATTTGAGCAAACTAGGGGAGATAGTGAAGGACAGGGGAGCCTGGCGTGCTGTAGTCCATGGGGTCGCAAAGAGTCGGACACGACTTAGCAACTGAACAACAACAAAACTTGGTCTGTAAGAGGGAAGAAGATTCCAGGCTCTAGCTGGAGAGACAGCTTTGTGACCTGGTTAGTCATTGTGGCTGTCCATATTGTTGCAAAAATAGAATATACATGTTACCAGAAGGTCACCAAAATGCTTAATCATTAAGTCTGTGTCATTTAAAGGGGTGCCCCGGTCTTTCAGTGCCAGCGTCTCTATTTATGAAGCAGTTAAGACAGTATCTCTGCTCTAATGACCCACTGTGGGGTTATGAAAAGGGAGGTGTTGACACCAAGGAAGCACCGAAGCCCTTTGGTGACAGACGTCATTCGTGACCTTTCTTGGCATGGGTTGGGGTATAGCTCTTGCAAAGTTGGTTCATCGTGACATTGGGATGACCCTGTTCCATTTGGGTTTGCTTCTTGAAGCTCTCCTCCCCCAAAACCAACCAGTGCTGTTACCCTGGGTTTAGCCACAGCGAGAGTCCTGATGAGGTTCGTGTGGATCGTGGAGCCTCGGTTGTGTGTGTTCCATGGTGCTGTTTGGCCGCCTGTATTGTGTTGGTCCTGGCGCGCGTGTGCCCGCCCCTTTCCATTACCTCCACCCCCTCTCGCCTGGCTGCCAGCGAGCTGCACCCCCAAAACCGGAGTGGAGGGCAGTTCTCAGCCCATGCTCATGTCCCCGCCTGTCACTGTCCCTGGTGGGGCAGAAGGAACGCCCTGGCTGGGGCTTTCTCACTTCCTGCCCAGACGCTGAAACAGTGCACCGCTTCTCCTGAGCAGCAAGTCTGTTCCCAAGGGGCTCTAGGGGAATCTCAAGTTGAACTCCCCTTGCCCAGGGGGTTACATCCTAATTAAGAGGTGCCTCTCTGCTCTGGCATCAAGTAGCCAGTACTTGATCAGAATTCCTGGAGAGAGACGAAAGTGGCTGTCCTCTGTGGTGGGTCAGAATCACCTGGAGGTATCCAAGCCCCTCCCTGGAGATTCTGTGATGACCTCACTCGCTGTTGGGAAGGCAGGTGTGTCTGAGGCAGGTCCTTCTGGGTGACCAGGTCATCCCCAGCCTGGTGACGCTGCCACCCTAGGCAGTGAATCACAGTGATTCCGAAGAACTCTATGCGTTAGGAATTGTCATCTTCCAGCCTGTCTGACCGGTGCGTCCCCATCCCTTTTCCGTGCTGGCAGTACCCCGGGTGCAGGTTGGGGCACGTGTTCAGGGAGGCATCCGGATTCCTGGCGGTGCCGCCCACGTTCACTTACGTTCCTCATCCTCCTTTTTCCAGATGTTCAAGGGACCTGACAAGGACATAGAGTTTATCTACACAGCCCCCTCCTCTGCGGTGTGTGGGGTCTCGCTGGACATTGGAGGAAAGAAGGAGTATCTCATTGCAGGTGTGTACACAGATATGGGCATGGGATGCTCTTCAAGGGTGTCCAGGGGAGTGGAGGTGGGGCGGCTGGAGGTGAACCAGAGCCTTGACGACATGCATGATGCACACAGTGCTACTCAGAAGTCTTGAGGATTCCCTGCTTTTTCCCATCAGAGGACTGATAAATTTTCAACCGTCCTCCACATTTTCCTTGTTAGAATAGTGGAACCAATGTGACTTACAAGAAAGAATAGAGTAAACCAGTATTCATAGGAAATCTGAGGCCAGGTGGACACAGAGAGGTGAGAGGCTGGAAGTGCTCAAGGCTGGGCAGAAAGCGGAAAGCAGAGTTGAAAGCTGGTTTTATTATTTTTTTAGGTAGTTTTTTATTTATCTGGCTGTGCCAGGTCTCAGTTGCGACCATGCAGGATCTTGGATCTTCGTTGCAGCACATGAGATCTTCAGTTGTGGCATAAGGACTCCTCACTGCGGCATGTGGGAGCTAGTGCCCTGACCAGGGATTGAACCCAGGCCCCCCCTGCATTGGGAGCTCAGAGCCTTAGTCACTGAACTGCCAGAGAAGTCCCAAAACCTTGTTTTAAATCTCTTAACATTACTGTGTGTGCTACTCACCCATTCCTTTGTTCGTCATATCCCTCTTTCATTTATTGTCATAAAATATACCTAGCATAAAGTTTACCATTTTAGCTGATTTTAGCTCAGCAGCATAAAGCACAGTCACATTGTTGCGCAAGCATCACCACCATCCGTCTTCAGAATGCTTTCATTTTCCCAAACAAACTCTGTGCACATTAAACTCCCCTTCCCACAGCCCCTGGCAGCCGGTGTTCTGCTTTCTGTCCCTGTGAAATCTGACTCCTCCAGGGACATCATAAAAGTGGAATCTAGCACTATTTGTCCTTTGGTGATGGGCTTATTTCACTGAGCATAATGTCCTCAAGGGTCACCCATGTTGCAGCAAGTGTCAGAATTTCCTCCTTTTTTTCAGGCTGAATAATATTCCGCTGTATGGATAGACCAGAATTTTATCCTTGCATCTCTTTTAAAGTTTTTATTATTTTAGTATTACATAAAATGACTTTACTTTTTTTTTCTTATTATCACTAGACTTTATTTCTTAGAACAGTTAAAGATTTACAGAAAACTTGAGCAAGTTAGTACAGTATAGCCAGCTATCTCAGGTCTTCCTATAGCTTCCTCTGTTATTAACATCTTAACATTAGTATGGTATATTTATTACTATGGATGGACCAGAATTGATACAGAAATCCCTTTACTTCTTTCCATTGCCTCCTCTGCCTGCCCCACTAGCTTGCACCCCCAGGGTCCAGAACAGGGCTTCTCAAAATCAGTACTCTTGATATTTGAGATCATTTTTTGCTGGCAGGCTTGTCCTATGCATGGAGAATACTTAGCTGCATCTGTGACTTCTTGGAGTAGGAAATGGCAACCTACTCCAGTATTCTTGCCTAGAAAATCCCATGGACAGAGGAGCCTGGCAGCCTTATAATCCATGAGGTCGCAGAGTCAGACACGACTGAACGTGCATGCATACATGGGTTCTACCCATTAATTGCTGTCACATCCTCCCCCCAGTCATGGGGTCTTCCACATCACCAAATGTTCCCTATGGTGGGGAGCAGGATCACCCCGAGTTGAGACCCACAGGTCTAGCCAAACCTCCACTGATGCCAGAAATGCCCTATATCTGAGCTGGTCAGTGTGCTACTGAGCACTTGAGAGCTGTGGCTGGTGCAACTGAAGAACTGGGGCTTTAATTTTATTTCTTGCAGTTGATGTAAGTGTGACGGTGGGGCCTTCCCTGGTGGTCCAGTGGCTAAGACTCCGAGCTCCCAATGCAGGGGTCCAGGGTTCAATCCCTGGTCAGGAGCTGGATCCCACGCGTTACAATTTAACATTGAAGATCCTGCGTGCAGTAACTAAGACCCAGCCCTGCCAATAACTAAACTAAATAAAAATAAATATTTAAAGAGATTATATTTAAGGAGTTTTTTTCCTTCCTTTAGAAAGCCTTCTGAACTTCCTAAATATCTTATTCTGAACATCTGTTATTTAAAATGTATTAATTCAAGGGTCAGGGTATATTTATTATTGAATGTATGATTCAAGGGTTAGAGTGCAGTCATCACCATGGTCTAAAAGAAACCCTGTACCTTTTAGCTATTACCTTCCTAACTGCCATTCTCCCCCCACCCCCAGCTCTCAGCCACCACTCATCTCTAGATTTCTTTATACTGGACTTTCTTATAAATGGACTCGTGTAATATATGGTCCTTTGTGTCTGGCTTCCCTCAGCATAATGTTTTTCTTTTCTAAGTTTTTAATGTTTTACTCACTGTTCAGTTCAGTTGCTCAGTCGTGTCCGACTCTTTGCAACCCCATGAACCGCAGCACGTTGGGCCTCCCTGTCCATCACCAACTCCCGGAGTTTACCCGAACTCATGTCCATTGAGTTGGTGATGCCATCCAACCATCTCATCCTCTGTCGTCCCCTTCTCCTCCAGCCCTCAATCTTTCCGAGCATCAGGGTCCTTTCAAAAGAGTCAGCTCTCCACATCAGGTGGCCAAAGTATTGGAGTTTCAGCTTCAACATCAGACCTTCCAATGAACACCCAGGACTGATCTCCTTTAGGATGGACTGGTTGGATCTCCTTGTAGTCCAAGGGACTCTCAAGAGTCTTCTCCAACACCACAGTTCAAAAGCATCAATTCTCTGGCACTCAGCTTTCTTTATAGTCCAAATCTCACATTCATACATGACTATTGGAAAAACCATAGCTTTGACCAGACGGACCTTTGTTGGCAAAGTAATGTCTCTGCTTTTTAATATGTTGTCTAAGTTGGTCATAGCTTTTCTTCCAAGGAGTAAGCGTCTTTTAATTTCATGGCTGCAGTCACCATCTGCAGTGATTTTGGCAGTAACACCCTTTAAAAGGAGAGCCTCTGCCATCCCTCTGGGTCTCCACACTGCCCTCTAGGGGCTATGTGGCCAAACTGCAGAGCTGCAGAAGCCCTTATTCAAGGAGTGAGAGCCCGCATCCTGTTGCTGGTGGCTCCTGGTGGGAAGGTAACTTTGGTCTGGGCCAACGTCTGCTTGCAGACATGCACAGGTGAATCCTTACCCACGCTGAGGCTCTGTCTTAAAGGATTCTACATCAGGCCCCACCAGCTTTCGTTAATAGAAATAGAAGTGCCCTTTTCCTGGCACTGATGTTCTCCAAATGCTTTTCATGTGGGTTCCATTTAATCCTCACTACCCCCCATCATGACCCCATTTTATAGATGAGGAAAACTGAGGAGTAGAGGATGGAGCCGTGTGCTCAGGCCCCATGGTGTGTGCCTGAACCCACTTTCAGACCGGTGACTAAACTTTGGTTGATGTCATGTTGGTAGCTTGAAGTTGGCCAGGGTAGGAGTATTGACACCACAGAAATCAAATGCTACACATTTAATCCCAGGAGAACTACTGGTTAGGCGTTTCTCAACACATCCCAGCTGGCCTCACACTGCCAGGGAGTGGTGCTGCCAGAAATTAGACCCTGGTCTGCCTAACCCTGGGCTTCCCTGGTGGCTCAGCTCGTAAAGAATCCGCCTGCCACACGGGAGACCTGAGTTCGACCCCTGAGTTGGGAAGATCCCCTGGAGAAGGGAAAGGCTACCCACTCCAGTATTCTGGCCTGGAGAATTCCATGGACTGTATAGGCCATGGGGTCGCAGAGTCAGACACAGACTGAGCGACTTTCACTTTCAGTCTAACCCTTGGTGGCTCAGTGGTACAGAATCTGTCTTCCAATGCAAGAGACACAGGTTACATTCCTGGATCAGGAAGATCCCCTGGAGAAGGGAATGCGACCCATTCCAGTATTCTTGCCTGGGAAATCCCGCGGACAGAGGAGCCTATTGGGCTACAGTCCGTGGGGCTGCAAAAGAGTCGGACACGACTGAACAACCAAACAACAACAGCCTGACTCCTGGGTCTGTCACACTACGCTTCTCCCATCACTGGTCCAGGTTTAGCAGTCTCGCTGCCCTGACACCTAGCCCAGCGGTCCTCCACCTCCCCTGCTCTTTGGAATTCCACAGTGAGTTTGCAAAACTCCTGATGCCCAGGCAGCTCCCCAGACCAATTCAAGCACCATCTCTGGGGGTGCCTCCCACCCCCAGAGCTTTGGTAAAGCTCCCCAGGAGAGTCCAGTGCACAGCCAGGGCTGAGAACCTGCCCTGCTCTGGGTCAGAGGCAGACCTTTTGTTCTAGAGGTGCCAAAGAGCCAGTCTGCACAGGCTCAGGAGGCCTGAGCCCTAGCAGCCAGGGTCAGTCACCCCCTCGCAGAGTGGTCTCTGGACATGATTTTCATCTGCTGGGGCCCTTCCCGGGCAGTCAGACCTGCCTTTTGCCCAGAGATCCTGAGGAGTGTGGCACTGCTATTTATTCCACAAGATGGGTGGTCCAGACCGCAAGGCCCTCTGGCTGGATCCCAGGGCAGGACGGGGAGAGGTCTTATGTCCAGCAGTCAGGAGCCCTGGCAAGGTCTCTCTGGAGCATGGGGCTTGGGTCCTATCCTTCCCTGCTTATCCCAGGAGTGCAGGGAAACCATGGGGCTGCTCAGAAGGTGGATCCAGGACAGGCGTGGAGGGTGGTGCAATGATTGTTTTGCTGGTAGTTGCTTTTCTTCCTTTTGGGAGATGTGATAGGAACATCTATTGTGCTCAGACCCTTTTCTGAAAGGGAAAGGCTTCATGTCCAAAGGGAGCATGGTGAGTCAAATGCAGAAAGCCTCATAATTTCAGTCACTCTCTGATAACATTTATTTTCACTCACGTGTCATCTCAGCTGTTCATATCTGCCATCAAAGACTATTTAACATGTAATATGTACATGACCTGTGAAACTGCTCCCACACCCAAGCCCTTTCGATTGTCCCCAGGCTGAGAAAACAGTTATACAAGTAACTGCCACACACATTTCAGAAACTTACTACCCATGAAATCATCCAAATTGTAGCTCCACTTATAAGAAAAACTACAAATGTTTGAAGATGCTCTCAGTTGATAAGTGTGTGCCTGTCACCTTAGCGCGAGCACGCTCAGTCATGTCCTACTGTTTGCGACCCTGTGGACTGCAGTCTGCCAGGCTTCTCTGTCCATGGAATTTTCCAGGCAAGAATACTGGAGCGGGTTGTCATTCCTTTCTCCAAGGGATCTTCTGACCCAGGGATTGAATCTGCGTCTTCTGTGTCTCCTGCATCAGCAAGCGGATTCTTTACCCCTGTGCCACCCGAGAAGCTATCGTCTTAAGCTACCATACATTTCACATTGGAAGCAAGCAACAGGGGGCACATTTTAGTTTCCTAACTGGCCATGGAGCGTAAGATTAATAAAAGGCCCTTCCACTGGCTACTGACTCACACCATTACAGAGGAACCTCTCTAAGCCAGCTTCGTTCCCTGGCTCAGTGAGGCGGCTCTGGATTCAATCTGGTGTTTACTTTCTGAAGCACAGAATCTAGATCTTGTTTTCCTGGAGTCACAACGGGCTAACCAAGAATCACGGGGCACAGAAAACCACTCAGCTAGTGCTGGCTGCAGCCCCACGAGTGACCACACAGCCTGGGGCAGCCCACCTCCTCCTGGGCTGATGACTCAGCTTCACATGTCGAGTTGGCACCGTGAGACGCTTGTGTTCAGGAACTGTTACAGAGTCGGCCCTGTCATTTTCTTCTCCAGTCCTCATCTCCGGAAAGAAAAGTAAACATACAACCCTCAGTTACAAATTTTAATTAATTCCTGCTTTTCTGTGTCCAAGAAAGACTTTGCTTTTTTCCAAGGCAGACAGATGCTCACGTACCAAATCAAGTCTTAATTATCTCTATCGAAAGGCATCTCTTCTTAACATTCTGAGATGCTACACCATTTACACATGACATTTAAAGCATGGGAACTGGGAACTGGGGCCATTGAAAATACACAGTTTCAGACTTCCCTGGTGGTTCAGTGGTCAAGAATCTGCCTGGCAATGCAGTGGACATGGGTTCTATCCCTGGTCTGGGAAGATCCCATACGCTGCAGAGCAACGAAGCCTCTGTGCACAACTACTGAGCCTTCGTGAACAACTTTTGAAGCCCGTGCTCTGCAGAAAAGAAACCACTGCAGTGAGAAGCCCATGCACTCTCTGCAACTAGAGTAGTCCCTGTTCGCTGCAACTAGAGAAAACCCTCACGCAGCAACAAAGATCCAGCACAGCCCAAAATAAGTAAATGAAATTTTTTTTAAAAAGAAAAAAATTGCATTTCATCTCCGTGCTGTGCCTTTGCCCACTTTCTGTGGAAGCCTGAACTGGTGGTGAAAAGGCTTAAAAAGGAAAACAGCAAAAAAAAGATATTGAAACACATTGTTAGAACAAATAACCATGTCATCATCAGTAAACTTCTACTGAGCCATTATTATGTTCAAGGAACTATGAATAAAAAAGTATTAAGACACAACCATTACCCTTTGTGCTTATGACCTGATTAAAGAACACGATATGCAAGAAAGGCAAAGAACAATGTGACGTGGGAGACTAATGCCAGTCACATGATGCAGTGGAAGTTGCTATGTAAGTTTGGAGGGAGGGACTGGAATGAGTACTCTGCCTGCCTCTAATGAATGACCAGGCCGGGCAAGGTCAACGCCAGAAGAAACCAAGATATAGGAAACAGTTACTTGCCATTGTCCATTTAGCTCCCTGTCTATTCTGTACTCTTTAGAAAATGGCTGTGTGTGTGTGTTCAGTTGTCAAGTTGCGTTCAACTCTTTGCAACCCCATGGACGCCAGGCCTCCCTGTCCCTCACCATCTCCTGGAGTGTGCCCAAGTTCGTGTCCATTGAATTGGTGATGCCATGCAACCATCTCATCCTCTGTCGCCTTCCTCTCCTTCTGCCTTCAATTTTTCCCAACATCAGGGTCTTTTCCAGTGAGTCAGCTGTTTGCATCAGGTGGCCAAAGTATTGGAGCATCAGCTTCAGCATCAGGCCTAGAAAAAATTACAGCTGTTTTTGAAGCTTAAGGTCACCCAGACACATCTTTTTTTTAGCTATTAGGATCAGAATGAATGCAATCAAGGAGTCCTCCTGCTTCTTGATCCTTTTCTTTACCTGGAATGTCAGACAAGTCCAAGAAAAAATAGAAGGCTTGAAGGTTAGAGGTGTGGTTAAGACAGAAAGAAGAGCAGGAGAATTCACACCTGGGGAGTGCTGCCTGCCACCTGCCCAGCACAAAGGATGCCATTGGTGCCACGTGCAGCCTCAGGCAAGCTGATGTCTTTCCCCTGATGACAGGTTTCTGTTTCACTTCCTCCTGACGGGATGCAGTGGATAAGCTCTCTGCATCAGCACTTGGCTGAGTTGTGTTTCTATTAGCGATTGTTGGTGGCCAGGGCTGTGCCTGAGATCATTAAGTTGGAAGCGCTGCAGCTTTGTCAAGCCAAGATGCCCAGGGTGCAGCCCGGGGCTCCTGTCTGCCTCTCAGGGAGTCGCGTGTCACTCTCTGCCAGGCTCTGGTGTCATCACTGGGCATCTGTGTGTCTTGACAAGGTGCCATTGTAACAGGAAGGACAAGATTTTAGACGACCTCCCCAGCCCTCATTAGGTCCTGTCATTCACCAGAATACACTGGTCTGTCTTTTTCTTCTGCTCTGCTAATGCCTGGGCTGTCACCAGTGAGAACTCTTCACAAAAGGAGGAAGGGGCCTGAGTTAGGAGTCTAAGGAGCGAAAGGTGTCTTATCAAGCATCTCATCATGCCCAATACAGGGAATTTAGGGCAGATTGCTGATTTTATAAAATTCTGCTCTTACAGTTCTTCGCACTGTTCATAATGGAACAACCCAGAATTACAGGTTCAACATCATATGGAGGAAATGCTTGTGAATAAATATTTGGTGGAAAAAAACACAAGAAACAACATAATCTACATACAACAGTGACATTTTTCACTTGAATTCATGTGCATAAAAGAATATTGAAAGGAAATGCATCAGAATGTTAGCTCTAGGTAATGAAAAGAGATGTTTTTAAAAGTTACTTTCTTAAGTTTTCTACAGTGAGCTTGCATTCTTATACTCCGAATAAATATTCCATGGTGTATGAGTCTGCTCAGGCTGCTATAACAAAAACCACAGACTGGAGGCCTTAAGCAGTAGAAATGTATTTTCTCACAATTTTGGAGGCTGGAAGTTCAAGATTAAGATGTTGACAGAGTTGGTTTCTTTGGAGGCCACTCTCCATGGATTGTAGATGGCCAGTTTCTCCGTGGTCATCCCTCTGTGTCTGTCTGTGTCCTAATCTCTTCCTCTTACCAGGGCATCTACTGGATTCGGACGCACCCTAATGACCTCATTTTAATCAATTCTTTAAAGACCTTCGCTCTCAATAGAGTCACACATCCTGAGGTGCTAGGGGTCAGGGCTTCAATCTCGGAGCTTTGGAGGGGACACAAAATAGCCTACGGCCCAGGGTACTGTCAGAACTAACCCTCCCTATGCCTGAGTCTCATCCAGATGCAGGAAAAAGAAGAGAACCCGTAATTTCATTCTGAGCTTGGTGACCCCTGTCTCCTCAGGGAAGGCCGAGGGGAATGGCAATATGCATATCACCCTCTGTGACTTCATCGTGCCCTGGGACACCCTGAGCACCACCCAGAAGAAGAGCCTGAACCACAGGTACCAGATGGGCTGTGAGTGCAAGGTAAGCTGCCACCACCTCCTCCAGGTGGACTGCCGGGGGTTGATCCCTGACTTTCCTAGGGCCTCTCAATCCACAGGGTCCTGACTTAGGACAGGGCTCTGAGGAGGTGTGGTCTGCCCACAAGTGAGGGTGTCCAGCCTGGGACTTTTGGGAGCTAAGGGGAATCTGACCACGTGGGCTGCAGCTTCTAGGAAGGGAGCCTTCTAGCAGGAGGAGTTTTGTGGGCAGAACATGGGCCTCAGGAATGTCTTTCTACAAATGTACAAGTGCAGAGACTTGGTGTGCCTTGGGAAAGAACATCCCAGGTGTTATGGTTTTGCCAGTGTACCGCCATTTCCACACATGGGTCCATGTAAATATGGGGTCTGTGTGTTGAGAACCCCTGAAGCCCCTGCCTTTCTTCTTGAAAGCACCCCAGAGGTGGTGCCAAACACAGTTACAGCAGCGCAAACGCTTAGACGCAGCCATAGAAGGTGAGATCTGCGTGGCCCCCAGGGTCCCATTCTGTTGTCTCCTAATATCCCCCGGTCCCCACCGCCCCTCCCCCAGCCCCAGCATAGGATGTGAGTCTGGGCCCAAGATTGTGAGTCTGTGGCCCGGAGATTGGCCTGTGCCAGTTCACACTGCTTCTGTGGCCTTCCTGCCCATCCTGGTAGATGCTCGCTAGCCCAGCCCTTAGCTCGTTCACAGTGTGAATTCTGACCCACAACTACTTGTAAGTCTAGCAAACTCCTCTGTGCCCAAGGTGAAGTTAAGAAAAAAAAAAGTTCCTCCTTTTTCTTTGCATGGCCTGAAGGTTTGCACCCTCTGGTGGACTCAGGTTCTTTTGCCAAGACGCTATTCATCCTTGCTGATCTCCTCGAAGCGTCCGTGTGCTTGGGAGCAAGACGCTGTTCTTTTTACTTGAGTTGAACCTGTCTGATAGTCAAAACTCTATTGCTTTTTGTTTTATTTATATATTATGAGATGCCCCCTTCCTTATTTTTGGCCGTGCAATGAGGCATGTGAGATCTTAGTTCCCTGACCAGGGATTGAACCCATGCCCTCTGCCGTGGAAGTGCAGAGTCTTAACCACTGGCCCATGAGGGAAGTCTCTCAAGGCCCTTTATTGTTGTTGTTGTTAAACTCTCTGGAAGGTGGGGCTAAGCTGAAGCCGGTTTGTTGTGCTCAGAGAAGGTAGACCAGATGGCACAAAGTAGAAGGCGTGCTTACAGTAGCTAGGGGGTACAGAAAGGTTTCTGTCCTATCTTGGACAGGCTGCCTGCTGCCATTTGGAGAGTCTGGGGCTCAGGAAAGCCTACTGATGGAGCAGGTTCGACTGCAATCCCAGCTCCCTCCCTCCTTCCCTGCTGCACATACCTGGTCATTCATTCTGCACACTGACCTTGAACACCTTCACCAGGTGAAGGCCAGGTTCTGGAGACGCCCCATGAGTGGCCTTGGTCCCCAGCTGAATCCACCTCATGTCCCCCTTCCTAGATCACACGATGCCCCATGATCCCATGCTACATCTCCTCTCCGGATGAGTGCCTCTGGATGGACTGGGTCACGGAGAAGAATATCAACGGACACCAGGCCAAATTCTTCGCCTGCATCAAGAGAAGCGACGGCTCCTGCGCCTGGTACCGCGGAGCAGCACCCCCCAAGCAGGAGTTTCTGGACATCGAGGACCCGTAAGCAGGCCACCAGCACCCCTGGGGCCAATTGACAGCGTCCAAGAGTTCAGACTGGTCCAGCTCCGACATCCCTTCCTGGAAACAGCATGAATAAAAACAGTCATCCAAGTGGCTTTAAGTTAGTGTGATTCTCCTCTCCGCCCCCATCTTCATTTTAAACATACAGGTGTGGGTCTGGAGGCAGAGATGGGTCCCACACCCCATCCGCCAACCTGGGCACTGTGCATCTTGGTCTCCCGTCCCTGGGTGCGGGCAAGGGCCGGACGCACAGGTGTCCCTCCCGGGCCCAGCCCTGGCACTGTCACAAACGCTGAGCAGACAGCACTTGGGGTCCCCAAGCCTGGTCAGGGCAGAGCCTGGAAATGTACATTTTGCGGGAACTTTCGAGGGTCATTGCCGGACTGTGTAGCAGGCCTACCAGGTCCCTTTCATCCTGAGAGGGGCATGTCCCTCAGTTCCAGTAGTTTCCACACCTCTGGCCCTAGGGTGGTGGCCCCTGTGCACCCCCTGTCTCCCCCACGCCCACCATGGACTCCCAGCGTCTGTGACTTCCGGGAGCAGCCCTGGACCACTGGCTTGCTCTGGAAGGATCCCCAGTTAATCATATTAATCTGCAGGATTCCAGCAGGAGCTTCCCTCCCTGGCCTTGTAGAGATGTGAGGGCGGCAGGCTTCAGCTCCAGCCAAGTTTTTTGGGTCCCATCCCCGGCCCGCAGGACCCGCCCCAGCCCTTGAGGGAGCCTGTGACATCCTGCCCTGGCGTAGATGTTTGGCAGGGAGGCCTGGCTGCCCCTAGAGTTCATTCCTGAGCTGCTAAGTCCCCTCTCACACCCTCCTCTGTCTGGCCTTGGGCACCCAGGTGGAGGGGCATGAATTGGCTTTGCGAGGGGCTCTGTGTGGCCAGTGGCATGAACTACCCCTGCTGTCTGGCACATCTTGAAGACATCAAAAGCTGGGTCCTGCCCTGTCCCCCAACACACCTCAGAGCCCCCCAAGCAGGTGCCAGAGTTTTAACAGTGTGACTCCCTGGAAGACTGACCGTCAGTGTGCCCCGGGGGTGCAGGGGTTCCCCAGAGTGAAGTCAGCAAAGCACAGAATGAAGACCTCCCTTGGGAAGGATGAATTTTGGCGGGGAGGTGGTGTTAGTAAAGCGCTCGTGGCTTTTCTGGGCCTCCAGAATACTGTGGCCGGCTTTAAGAGACATCTCATTCTGCTAAAGATGAATTCTTAGGGAATATGTGAACCCAAATTTACCCGTGTACCCACCCTCCTCTGCTTATATTTCTTGTGTTACAAAGATCTCCAAGTTAAGAAACTTCATAGGGAGCTAAGGAGCCTAGCTGTTCCCTAAAGATAGTTTCCTGATGCCAGTAAATTGGGGGTTAATGGAGTCAGAAATTTCTCAGTAACAGTAAAGATAATCTCCTTTTTCTCCCCACTTGTGCTGTAAAGGTCAACTGTCCTAAGTTTATCATGCACGCTATGCAAACACACAATGAAACTGGAGTCTGTTGGCCTGGGAGTAGTCGTTCTGCAGAGTTTTCCCAAAGTCATCTTCTAAGCCTGCTCTATTCTGTGGTGACCCCAAAGCACCTCTGAGACTCCTGACCCTCCCCCGCTGTGACATGCACCCCCCCATGCTCACCCGGGGGCCTGGTCAGCACAGATTTTGATGACCCCCTTTCTAGGGCAGACTAGGGGACTCTCCAGGAATTCAGCCCGCTCCAAGGGCATCTTCATGTTGTGCAGTGATAGAAAGTTTGTAAGATGTCATAATGGACCAGTCCGTGTGATTTCAGTATATATAAGAACACCAGACCCTCCAGTCAATATAACACCCTACCCCCGTCTGCTTCCTGTACGGTGTTATCATATGTAACATTTACTCCTGTTTCTGCTGATTTTTTTTTTTAATGTTTTGGTTTGTTTCTGACATCAGTTGTAATCATTCCTGTGCTGTGTTTTCTATTACCCTCGATAGGGGTTAGACTCGCACCTTTTTTTCCCCAAAGGTTTCTGCATCGTGGGAGCTTTGGATCCAGAGTGGAAATGGCATGATAGCTAGCCTATGATGGTGATTCCTTCAGACCTTTTCTTCCGTTCTTTGAGTATCATTGCTTTTCTGTCTCCTATTTTTTGTTCTCTTGTTCCAGTTATTACAAAGCAAAGAATCTTTGTGTAGGTTGGTTCTAAAAAATGGCCTTTATATTCAATCCACGCACATTGGTCTTGTAGCCATGCTGAGTCAAGATGAAGAACACAATGGTGGCCAAGAATCCACTCAAATACTCTCACAGTCAATAATTGCCATATATATATAGTTTAAGAAGGCTCTCCATTTGGCATTAATTTATATGTTATGTTCTAAGCACTGCTCTTTCCTCCCTCTATTCTTGTCTTCTGCAAGCGACTCAAAGTATTTAAAATAAAGTTTACATTGTAGTTATTTCCAAATCTTTGCTTGATAAGTATTAAGAAATATCGGACCTGCCGCCGTAATTTAAAGCTTTGTTGATCTTGTTTGTTTTTGTTTGGATTTTTTTTTCGTTTGTTTGTTTTCTCAATTTTGGGGCAATGTGATTTTGCTGGAATATGAAGTCTTGAGACCTTCCTTTGCTGGGAACACGTGAGAGTTGTTGAAAGTCGACAAGCAGACAGCGCATGTCTCCGATGCTTTGTGTCTTTCTCAAGTGACCGCTCGGTCCGTGGACAATAAACAGTATTATCAGTGAGAACGCTGGCTGTCTTCATGTGGTCATTTCCGACATTCCGAGCTGCCCCTTTCTAACTTTGGAACAGGGGAGGGTGGGAGTTGGTCTGGTGTTGGTTAGTCACTAAGTCGTGTCCGAATCTTTGGGGACCCCACAGACTATAACCCACCAGGCTTCTCTGTCCATGGGATTCTCCAGGCAAGAATACAAGAGTGGGTAGCCATTCCCTTCTCCATGGGCATCTTCCTGACCCAGGGATGGAACCCATATCTCCTGCATTGGCAGGCAGATTCTTTACCACTGAGCCACCAGGGAAGCCTATAAGTTGGTTTATCTCCTAAGAAACAGGCCTGGGGGCTTGGAGGTCTCCATGGGATGTGGCCGAGAATTAGGGCAGGCGACAGTGAATGTGGTTTCTTAAATTGGCCAAGAGGCAGGACAGGGTCCCTTCATTTGGTACATACATCTCCCTTTCTGTTATGGAGCATATCTCACACTCACACACACACACACACACGAAAACAGACCTGCATCCATTTTGCATCTCCCACCATCAACCCACTGTTTTCTTTCCCTGCACCTACTTGCCCAACCACCCTACCCAAGGTTATCAGGAAGTTTCTAGACGTCAGTTCTGTCCGTTTTCAGTACGTATCTCTCAAAACAAAAGAAAAAAAAACTATTTTAAAAACCTTTCCAAAATACTTAAATCACACCTTGAGAACATAATTATAATTGATGAATGTCATGGACTAGTCGGTGTTCAGACACCGCTGATGGTCTCATAAATGCTTTTTTACAGTTTGTTGCTTTGAATCAGGATCCAAATAAGATCCACACGTTGCAGCTGCTCCCTCAAGTCCCATGTTTACAGCTCCCCTCCTTGCCCCCTCCCTCCTTGGCATCGGTGCCTGTTCTGACCTGCAGGCCACATTTGGGGTCTAGACACAACCATTTTATTTATTTTATGTATTTAGGTCAAACGTGACTTTTTAAAAAGCACTTCTTATGGAAATTTTCAAATACATACAGAAATGCAGAGAATGACATCATAAACTCCATGCACCCATGATCCAGTTTCAACAATCTTTCCTTTTCTTGATCTTTGCAAGTACTTTTCAGTCCATCTGAAGACCCACATATGGGGTGAGCAGATTGTTAGGGATCCTACCAGACACCACTGTTCCCCCACCTCAGCTTTATTCATTCTGTGAAAGAAAAGCATTGGGGGCAACTGAGGACAGCCTGGCGCTCGGGTCGGAGCCCACAACAGACATGTGGGTTCAGAGTGGAAACACAGAAGCCTCTGCAGGACCCGGTTTAGGATAAGGGTTGGGGGTGGAGGGTGGCAAGGGGGTGGGGGAGCCACCCGGGCTGGTGAAACCCTTCAGATATTTGAGGGGCACTCTCTTTTCCCCCCTAAGTTATTGCTGGACATATTTATCTGATCTAACTTAAAATCAAGCCAGGAGAGCAGAGCTTGAATAATATTTTTTTAAATAATTTTATTTATTTATTCTTGGCTGTGCCTTCCATTTCTAGGAAGGGCCTTGTAGTGAGTGGTTTGTTTTTAACGTGTTTGTTTTCAGAACAAAGGCAAATTTCTCTCCTTTATTTATGAATTTTGAAGCAACGATGACAGCAAAATCCTAGTCTCAGTGAGGACACTTGATCACGTCAAGATGCCTTGTTGCGAGCTGTAATTTCCAAATCTAAAGGATAAAGTTCAATGATGTGGGAAATTCACCTCTATATTCTGTGTCTTCCAAACCAGGACACTTTTGACAGAGAAAAGGGGGTGTCGTGAACGATGAGTGGGGCCAGTCGGTGTCCAGCTGCCTGTCCTGGGAAGCTGGGAAACTGTGATGCAGTGTCACCCTGCCTTTAGGGGACATCTTCCAACCACACAAGGAATATCACTGTCCGTCCCCCCCCCCCCCCCCCGCAATGCTGTATTCCCAGGTGCTAGGGCTCATCCTCAGATGTAGCACTCCACAACCCTGGGACTGAAAAGCCTTGCCCTGTGGTCTGGGAGCAAAGGTGTACCAGCTCAGGCAGCTCTGGATGCCAGAGCAAATGACCCCAGCAACCCAGGGACTAACACAAAGGAGTTGATTTCTTGCCAAGACCAATGGAGACGTTTGGTGGACTTCCTCCATGGCTGATTCGGAACCTGGACTCCTCCCCTTGGTTGTCCCCCACCACCTTCCAGAGCCTTGGAGTCCTCTGTTTTCAGCCAGAAGGAGGAGGGAAGGAGGCAGCATAGATTCTCAGACTCTTTGGCTTGGGGGTGACCCCTCCCACCTCCTCTCGCAGGCACTGGATGGATTGAGTCACCATTCAGCCATTCAACACTATTCAACATGCAGCTTCTGCCCATGGCCCCTCTGTCTCTACCCACCTGCTTCCCAAGTAAGCCCAGATGGCACAGAGAAGTCTGGGTGGGCCTGCTATATGTTCCCTGGGCAGTGCTGGAGGTAAGGGCCTGCCAGCAAGGTGGTGTCAGGACTGAAAAGGCAGGGTCTTCAACACTCTTGAAAAGTTAATGCAATCTAGTCCTGAGGCCAAAGAGATACACGCAATGCTTTGAGGAAAGGAACAGAGCCATGCAAAGGACCACTGTGCTACAAAGCCGCCCAAGGGGAAAGGAGCGGACCAGACCAGACCCAGCAGCAGGAGCAACACTCAGGCGGATGAGGCCTTGTGGGAGAGTTTGGGAAAGGGAGGTGGGTCTGCAGAGAGGAGGAGGAGTCGTGATGAAAGCCATGGGGACTGGGGATCGCACAGCTTCCTTAAAGATTCAAGCAGGATTGCAGTATTGGCAGCTGAGGGAAGCTACTCCCAAACACAGGGAAAATACACACCTGTGGCATTTACTCTGGGTGAATTTTCCTTTTTATTTATTTATTTAATTGGCTGCATTGGGTCTTCGTTATGGCACACAGGATCTTTGTTGTGGCATGTGGAATCAAGTTCCTCAACCAGGGATCGAACCTGGGCTCCCCCTGCATTGAGAGCTTGGAGTCTTAGCCATGGGACCACCAGGGAAGTTCCAGGATGAGTTTTCTTAGAGAGGAAGCTTTGCCTGGGAAGAGAAGGAGGAGGCAAGCGTGTGTCCACGGCCAGCACAGGGATTTAAGGCCCATCAGCTACTTTTTGGCCAAACCACCAAACACCGGCCCAGTTCCATTGCAGGACATCTGCATGCAGGGGAAAGAAGGCCTAAAGCAAAACTCTGGGAGCCCTGCCACATGGCTTTTCCTTGGTGAGTTCAACCAGACCGGGTTTAGATCTAATTAGGCAGTCTCTAGAAACTGGAAATTGTAAGGGTTGTGTAGGCCCAGTAGGAGCAGCTCATTGGAACCAAAACTTTACAATGACTGATGTAAAAGAAGAACAATGATTAATTTACAATTAGAAATGCGATGTAGATATTTGCGTAAATTAACATAAATCTTTGGTCATCTACAGGTTGTGAAATGGGGGGTTGGAGGGGGAGGGGAGCGTCTAGTCCCTTTTACCCCAACCTCCAAGGTGAGAAACCCCCAGGTGACTGCTGGGCAATGATACTGTTAATTTGTTAACCCACCTCTTTTTTAAAAGTGAAAGTGAATGTCGATCAGTTGTGTCCGACTCTTTGCAACCCCATGGACTATATATAGTCTGTGGAATTCTCCAGGCCAGAACACTGGAGTGGGTAGCCTTTCCCTTCTCCAGGGGATCGACCCAACCCAGGGATCGAACACAGGTCTCCTGTACTGCAGGCAGATTCTTTATCAGCCGAGCCACAGTTCAGTTCAGTTAGCTGCTCAGTCGTGTCCGACTCTGTGATCCCCACTAAGCCACAAAGAATGCCCTTTTTTTAAAAAAAAGGTAAGTTCTAATTAGATTCATTTCAGTTACAGCTTTTTTTTTTTTTTTAATTGAGAATACTTCATTCTTTCATCTTCAGTGTTTCTCTGGTTTCCTCCTTCAGGATTTAGAGATTATTCAGTTATCTCATCTCTAGCATTTTATTTGCCATTTAGTTGGATTTTGCATTTATCCACTGTACCTTTGTTCACCAGGCCCAGGGACACACAGATGAAATAGGTCATGGTGGGGAAGGAAAGAGAAATTCAGAAAATTTCTAGCTGAATGTATAAGTGGAATGTTCTGCCAGCCAAACGCAGCAACAACCGAGTGACAGGGATAGGGGGAATCCAGAAACACTTCTCGGAGAAGGTGGTGCCAAAGGAGGTGGTTGAAAGACAGGCAGGCAAGAGAATTTTATGCCAAAGACCAGCCTGAGCCTGGAATAGAGATGGCCTGATTGGGGCCTGGTGTGGTGGGGGGCGGGGGGATCGGAAGGCAGGACTAGCTCTACTGAAGGAAATCAACCCTGAATATTCTTTGGAAGGACTGATGCTGTAGCTCTGATACTTTGGCCACCTGATGTTACAAACTGACTCATTGGAAAGGACCCTGATGCTGAGAAAGAATGACGGCAGGAGGAGAAGGGAGCGACAGAGGATGAGATGGTTGGATGGCATCACTGACTCAATGGACATGAGTTTGGGCAAACTCCAGGAGACAGTGAAGGACAGGGAAGCCTGGTGTGCTGCAGCCTGTGGGGTCACAGAGAGTCAGATATGACTTAGTGACTGAACACCTGCTGAAAGATCCAAGGCAGGGAGTGGCTGGGGAGGAGGGGAAAGGCCTGCAGGAGCCAGCCCCCACCCCCATCCCCAGGCTATTAGAGACTATGCTAGTGAGCTTGATTTTCCTATCAGCAAGGGTAGGGGGTGGCAGGGAGTGAAAAGGAAAGGATTTCAGACAGGCGTGAAATGGGTTGGGGAGGCCTTTTAAGTATATCATTCTGTTTGGCAGTTTGAGCAATGGACTCCGCTATAATCCAGTAAAGTAGGGGAAAGCAGAGAGCGGTTTTCCTTGGGCAATTGGATGGAGTGGAGGGAATGGCTTGAGGAAATCTTTGGAAAGTAAAATTAGCAAAATTCATTAAGAATTTACATGGGGGTGAGGGAGAGAGGGGAACCCAGGATGCTAGCCAGGCAGGTGGATGTTCGGGTTACAGTCTGCATCAGTCCAAGTCCAACCAGGAACCCCCAAACCACTCTGCACAGCCTTTAAAACAGCAGGGATTAAGGCAGGGACTGGTTACATACTGATGGAAGAAACTCTCTGAGAAGCCAAGGGAACAGCAGGAAGCTGTTAGCACCTCCAGGGTGGAGGGGAAGAGACAGGAGGCTACCCTATCACAGCCCAGGGAGAGGACAGGTGGAAGGCTGCAACCGCAGTATGCCTCCCTGGATGGAGCCAAAGCCACTGCTATAAAGCCACTGCCAGTCTCAGCAGTGCCCCCATGTGGTCAGACTGGGAAAACAGCTGAAAAGGGAGAGGATTTGGTCTGAACTCCAGCACACCAGGCCAAGTGGGCAACAGGGCAAAAGGCGAGGAAGCTTAGCGGAGCGTGGGAAGCTTCGTTTCTGGGCATGATGAGTTTCAAGATGGTCATCGGCCCTCCAGCGGAGGTATCCAGAAGGAACTGGATAAGGGCGAGAGTCTGCACGTCTGGAATTTACCAGCCTACAGGCAGTAGTTCAGTTGCCTGGTTACAGCAATGGATGTGCTCATAGAGTAAGTATGTTACATAAAAGAAACATTCAAATTATTTTCCCAAATGGTTGCATCATTTTCCAATCCCTGAAGTTTTACAATCTATCCACTCCACATTCCCTCCAGCATGTAGTCTTTTAGTTTCCAGCAGTTCCAGAGAGTGTGGAATGAGGTCACTGTGGTTTTAATTTGCATTTCTCTGATGACCTTTGAGATTGAGCATTTTAGGAAAGACTTTCATATTGCCATGTGAACACACCTGTAGATTTCACTCAGAAGGCTTCTAGGAGGGTATTTGAAAGGGGAGTAGGGTGGAAATGTGTGTGGCCAAAGGTTCCTCCCAACTTCCAGGTCTCACATCACATACTAAAGCAGCATGTGGGCTTTTCTGGCAACAGGTTTGTCATCTCAGAAAAATTTGGGGATTACCTCTGAGGGCCCGAGCTAAAGGTGTGAACTTGGAGCCTGAGAAACCTGGGTTTAAACCACCACTTGCTTGCTGGGATGCTGCAGGCTCAGTATTTTCATCTGTATAACGGGCATGGTTATCTTTTTGTAGGGTTGCCATGAGGATTAAATCAGATAGTGTGGGTAAGTGGCCAGTTCGGTATCTGGCACATAATATGAACTCAGTTAACAGGAGCAAATGTCACTGGTATTGTTATTAGAATCAAAGATATGCTGGAGATTATCTTTATTTCATAGATGATCATATGGAGGCCTGTGTTAGTTAAGTCTCCAAAGGCGCTAATTAGCACAGAGCTGGGATAAAACTGAGGTCTCCTCATTCTCTGGCTAGTTACTAGCCCCTCTGACCACCTGCCTCCAGTTTTTCATCACTCATTATACACTGTATCAGGCTTGGATTAGTGAAAACAATATTTGTCTGAATCATTGTTTTAGGGCACAGAATGGACTCAGTGACAAATTCCAGCCTGAATCTCTGAAGTTGAGGATTCTCACAGATAGGGCAGAGCTCAACAGCAGGCTCTCACCAGCTTATGCTTGTTTGCTTTTTCAAAATAGCATCACCCCTCAAATGATAACTACAGGTGAATTTTATCCCAATCACACCCAATCTCTCTTTCCATCGCCAGCCCCCACCCACCTCTGCCTGAAGGACTGGGTGGGAAGGAGCATGACAGCTAGCTCAAGGCTTCTAGTTGCTTCACCCAGTATCGTCCATCCTGCCTTTCACATTTGTTACCCAAAGACACAGTAGATTGAGTTGCGTACTCCAGTGCTGCCTTTTGGAAAAAGTAGTTTACTGTGGAGTAACAATATTCCTTTGCTTCCATGAAGTATTTGGAGGTCAGGCCTAGGATCACACTCTCTCTACCCGCCCTGGAGACCAGGATGGGTGGCAACCAAGAGGATTCAGGTGAAAAAGATTTTTTAAAATACGAAAAACAGAAACGTGTTTGCAAACATTCAACCACAACCTTAACGCAGTTGTCACGGGATGAGGGTTCTGAAATGAAGCAAGGGAGTGGGGTTGAGGAAATTGATCAGGGCCCGGGACACTGCGGAGGTCAAATGCCATCACTCCCGACCCCTTCATCCCAAGAGCTCTCGGTCCGCTCTCCGGGCTTTACTGGGCCTGCTACCCTCTTTTGGCCCGATCGGTGTCTCGGTCACTAAATGCCCTGGAGGGTGCAACCAAGCGCCCGCCCAACGCCACCACCGGGACGATAGGCGAAAATGACCGACCCCCAAAAGCAGCCCAAAGCACGCCCAGTGTGCCGGACCCGGAAGCAGGCAGTTCACGTGCTCTGCGGGAAGTCGCCAGGCGCGGGCCAAGAGGGTGGGGCGCCTCCGACTCTGCGTGCTTACGTCATCGCGTAGGCTGGCGGGGCCGCGACATGGGGGAGGTGACGTTTCTGGAGCGTCCAGCGACTGTGGGCGGACCCAGGGACTATGGCGGAAGAGAGCACCGCCTCTTAAAGCCACCGGGGGCCTCTCGGGGTTCCGCCGCGCGGGGCCGCACGCCGCGTCTGCTTTAAGAGTCGCCGTGACACGTGTGTGAGGCGCCGGAGACCCGGATGGTGCGTGTGCGGGGCCCGTGCCGAGTAGACGCCAGCGACGCTGCCCTGTAGCCGGGCCAGCTGAGGGCTGGGTAAGTTGGGACCAGGTTGGGGCGGCGCGCAGCCTGGCTAAGGGACTTCCCCCGGGAGTTTGCCGCCCGACGCGGGGCGCACCCGTGGACACTCGAGGGGAGACATGGGTGTTTGTCTGCGCAGGGCTTGGAGGTTCACGAACGGTCCTCGGAGCTGCGCCGTCCGCGAGGGGCTCCGGGGTCCACGGGGAGGCCCTGGGGCCGTGCGTTCGCCAGGGGCTCTGGGGCCCACGGAGAGGCCCCTTAAATGCCCGTCCACGAGGGGTTCCGGGGAGGCCCCAGGGCTGCGCCGTCCCCGAGGGCTCGGCAGTCCACGGGGAGGCCCAGGAAATGTGCCCTCCGTCCGGGCTGCCCCAGGTCTGCTCTCTGCTCTTTCCTGCGCTTTCAGAGCGACCCACGGTGCAAGGGAGAGCTGGCCCGGTCAGGAGCCCAGGCAGGTCAGGAGGCAGCAGCCTGTGACGGTGTTGGACACGGTCGTTAGGCACAGCATCATTTATGCAGAGTTCAGATTTTCTCTGGAGTGGCTTAAGTTAGAATCAGGGCGAGGGCATTCGGTTTGTCAGCAGGGCTGATGTTTTGTTCCTTTATCTTATTTGTAAGAGATGGAGGAAGGCTCACTCCTGGAGAGGATAACGTTCCTCGTGGTTATAGTGAAGGGGTGGGTTCAAGATGTGAGTTTTTAAAATAGCCATTTCTTTGGTCGGGTAGTATTGGGTCTCCCCTGGGGTTCCCGGAGTTAGAGCAGCCTCCTAAAATAAAGATGCTAGAGAGAGGAAAAACATCCTGGTCCTGCCTCAGTCCACCGCCTGTAAGGGAGGTGGAGAATCAGGTCTCCGGGGAGACGGACACTCCGTTTGCTCTTTCCTGGCTGGGGCCCAGCGCTGGCTTTGCTGCAGAGGCCCCTGTAAAAGTGCCTCAGGGAGGCCCCAGCCCCGGGGACGCCTCCCCGCCAGCACGTGGTTGACCCTGTGAGTCTTGAGCGCAGTTTATGCTGGAAAAATGCATTTACAGGGAGGAGGGGGGAAAATGTGCTTGAATGGCAATCGAGAGCGCTTTGTTTGAGTAGAAGTGTGCATGGATAAGTATGAGCCTCAGTATGAGCTGTTCCTGGACAGTGGGAAAGAGCAACCTGCAGAGTTTTGAAGAGTGTGTTACCTGGTGTGTACATCAGAGGGCTTTTGATGGTGTATTACAAGGGCATCTTTTCTCTAGGTGGCTGCACCTCAGAGAAATCATTTGTAGGTTGTTGCTTAATGTTTCGGGTGGGACTGGCGATGTAGAGTTTTCATCTTTCTGTCAAAACTGGAAAAATTCGATTTGTTAAAAATTTCTTGACTCCATATTGAGGAGTGGGCTATGTAGTGTAGGTGTTCTCTAAGTTATTTATCTCAAATGAAATTGGGTTAAATCTCCCAAGTTCTGCTTATCCTCTAGCTTCAAGAGTTTCCCAAACCCATGTCTCTGCCCATGACAGAGTCCTCAGCGATATGAGGTGTTGACAAGAAGAGGGACATTGTAGGGAGTTTTCATGAGAAAAATCTTTACACATTGTCTTCATTCTGAGATCATGTTCATTGTGTCTTTTTTTTTTTTTTTTGAGTTAATATGCTTTTATTTATGGACATCAGACTTGGTGTAGTATCTAAAACTTGCTGTGAAGTAACATGGGGACAGGAGAGGAATTGCCTGATCCCACCCAGTAATTATTGAAGCTGAATAAGGGGAGCATGGCGGTTCCCTGTGCTGTTCTTTCTACATTGTATACTAATGTTTTCACAGTAAAAAAGTTTTTAAGTGCTTTAATTTTCTGTAATCATAGTGATTGTGGTTGGTAATTCAGGAGAAAAAAACCCGCAGACTTAGCTAGAGTGAAAATTTGGCAGCTGTCATTGCATGTTCGGTTTTCTTTTTTTTCTTTTTTTTTTGAAATCTTACTGGCTCATGAAAACTGAAAGTTGGAGATGATTATCTATTATCTCTCACTCTTTGCAAATGCAGTGGAGATTGGAGTTGACTAGTGAGTATGGGGAAGATATTTGTTCATTGGGCTTGTTGCTGGCGCGAAGGTTAAGGTCTCAGCAGAGGGCAGGGTTTTCGTATTATATCCATCAAAATCGTTTGCAGCTAGTTACCTTAGCTGTCCTCCACTCTTCCTGTGTTTCGCACTATCCATATTGCTTCTGCCTTAATGCTGACTATTAGCGGAAGATGGTTGGCCTTCCTATTTCACGTCCAGGGAGGAGGGCTGGTGAGACATCGGGAAGAGAGGTGGCTTTATGTGGTGTGCTTTCATCCCACAGATCTGATGCCTCTTCCGGACAACATGCTTGTAGCTCTGATGATTTAACGGGCCCAAAGCTGGGAAGCACGTGATTTTGAGGGCCCAGCACTCTGCCTGCCCAGCCCGGCCAAGCACCTGACCCCACGCTGCAGGAACAGCACGCCCGAGTTCAGACACCCCAGGTAAGCCCGCTCTTGGTCCAGCAGCCATTGTTCAGTTTGGTGAGCTCTCTTAGATAATTCTCCTTAGGAAAGCTTCTTTTATTTTTTTTCACGTCAAAGAACTTGTGCTTGCTTTTTTTTTTAATAATGTTTTTACATTTGTGTTCTTTATAGAAATTTTTATAGAAAAAGAAATTTGATCCATATACAGAATTAGGTGCCCCATAACTTAAATCTGGGTGGTTTCATCAGAGGTGCCGGAGGGAGTCTTTTCACTGCAGCAGAGTTTTGGGTCCGCCTGATCAGTTGGGTCTCCTGGGTCCAACCGGAGATCACATACCCAAGGGAGTCATCTTTTTTTCTGATGAAAGTATGTCGTGTAAGGAACCTCTTATCTAATTGTGAGTCAAATAGTCCTTGAGCTTTGGCCAGATGGTTGAGAGGTAGTGGATGAGACGGGAAAGTGGTAGATCCACGTGTAGCGGTCAGGGGTGACAGGGGTTTCTGGTTTGTTACACTGTGGTTCCTCAGCTAGTACTCAGCTCATATCCAGTGTGTGTCTCCCCATTAACCCCACAGGCACCTTTAATGCTGTTCTTATTCCTGTTTTATAAAGAATAGGCTCTGGCAGTCACAGTGATTTTTTTTCCCTGGAGTTTATAGCTATTCCAGGATGGAATAACGCAGGCATTCCAGAGTCCGAGCTGCCGCCGCGCCCCTGCCTGCTACACCGTCTCAAGCTTCAGGGTCTTGTGTATACTTTTCTGGTCCTGTTACTATCATTTGTCTCCTCTCTCACTTTTAAAAAGATAGTCTGCACAAGCACTATCCGATAACGCAAGCCACAGGTATCATTGGGTTTTGCATTGGCCACATTAGAAAATAAAAAGAAGCGGGTAGATGAATTTTATTGAATTTTATGAATTTTATTTAACCCAGTATACATCAAATATGATCATTTCAGGGCTTGTCTGGTGGTCTGGTGGTTAAGAATCAGCCCACTAGTGTAGGGGGCGTGGGTTCGGTCTCTGGTCTGGGAAGATCCCCAGTGCTGTAAGAGCAACTAAGCCCGCGTGCCACAGCTACTGAGCCGGTGCTCCACTGCAGCGCGGAGCCCGTGCGCCACAACTGGAGAAAGTCCGTGGGCGACGGCGAAGACGCAGAGCAACCGTAAATAAATGGATCAAATAAGAAGTGCACTTTGGCATATAACCAGCCTTAAAATGACTGAGACATTTTCCATGTGCAGACTCCAGTCTTGGAAGTCCACGTGTTTTACACTCCAGCACATCCCAGTTTGGACCAGCCTCCTTTCTTGTGTCTGGCGACCCCTTAAGGCTCATGGCCTTCTCGGTTTTGAAGACTGTGGGTCTGAACACAGGGGTGTCCTTATCTCACTCACCTTGGGAATTCCTTTATTATGTGGATCTGTGTGTGTGACCAGAGTGTCTTGCAAGAATTAGCATTTCCCTGGTTTTGAGCAGACGTTAGGCCCACGTGGTCGCCCTTTGAGGGAAATGACACCAAGCGTGATGTCCACAGTCACTTGATGGTATTTCTTTCTTTTTGTTTAAATTTTATGTATGTATTTTACTTTGCGTTGCTGCATGCTGTCTTTCTCTAATTGCAGAAGTGGGGACGGCGCTCTAGTTGCCGTGCACAGGCTTCTTGTTGCGGAGCACAGGCTCTAGGATTACGGCCTTCAGTCGTTGCAGTGCGTGGACTTGATATTAGGTTGGTGCAGAAGTAATTGCAGTTTCGGACCGTGAATTTTAAATCATTATAACTAGTCTTAACCACATCTATATTAATCAAAATAGGAACCCTTACAATCAACACATTTTTGCTGATGAGAAATAAGTTTGTTTATTCCTGTAGCATAAAAAATCCTTGCTTCAGGATTCAGTGAACTCTTGGAAAGCATTTTCTGCCTCCTGCTGGTTGTGAAAAGGTCTTCCCTGTAAAAAGTTGTCATGATGCTTGAAGAAGGGTAGTCAGTTGGCGAGGGGTCAGGTGAATGTGGTGGATGAGGTAAAACTTTGTAGCCCAATTCGTTCAACTTTTGAAGCGTTGGTTGTGTGACATGTGGTTGGTCATTGTCATGGGGAAGAATTAGGCCCTTTCTGTTGACCAGTGACGGCTGCAGGTGTTGCTGTTTTTGGTGCATCTCATCGATTTTCTGAGCATACTTCTCAGATGTAATGGTTTCCCTGGGATTCAGAAAGCTGTAGTGGATCAGACCTGGCAGCAGACCACAGGTGACCATGACCTTTTTTTGGTGCAAGTTTTAATTTGGGAAGTGCTTTGGAGCTTTTTCTTGGTCCAGCCACTGAGCTGATGGTTGCTGGCTGTCATAGAAAATCCCTTTCCATCACACTTCGCAATCCAATCAAGAAATGGTTCATTGTTGTGTAGAATAAGAGAAGATGACACTTCAAAATAACAATTTTTTTGATTTCCAGTCAGCCCACGAGGCTGAGCTTTTTCACCTTTCCAGTTTGCTCCAAATGCTGAAACATTGAGCTCTTAGGCAGCTTCTTCTGTAGTTGTGAGAGGTTCAGATTTGTTGATGGCTCTTAACTGGTCATTGTCACCTTCCGATGGTCAGCCACTGCGCTCCTTATCATCATGGCTCTGTCTTCTTTGCAAAACTTCTTTAACCACCACTGCACTGTACGTTCGTTAGCAGTTCCTGAGCCAAATGCATTGTTGATGTTGCGAATTGTCTCCACTGCTTTACAACCCATTTTGAATGTGAATAAAAAACTGCTTGATTTTGCTTTTTGTCTAACATTTCCGTAATCTAAAATAAATATAAAATAAGATTGAGGGCAGGAGGAAAAGGGGACGACAGAGGATGAGATGGTTGGATGGCATCACCGACTCAACGGACATGAGTTTGGGTAAACTCCAGGAGTTGGTAATGGACAGGGAGGCCTGGTGTGCTGCATGGGGTTGCAGAGTCAGACACGACTGAGCAACTGAACTGAAACAGCAAATAATTTAATTCATTAGCAAAAAACCCAGAAAGCAAGAAATATGCATTAAAATGATGTATAGCATAATCACATTTATGTAAGACTGTATTTCCAGTATCAAACAGCAAAGTGCAGCAATGCAAAACTGCAGTTACTTTTGCACCAAGCTAATAGTTGCATCACACAGGCTCAGTAGTTGTGGCACAGGGGCTTAGTTGCCCCGAGGAATGTGAGATCTTCCTGGACCAGGGATCAAACCCGCGTCCCCTGCATTGACAAGCACATTCTTCACCACTGGCCCACTGGGGAAGTCTCTACTCAGTGCTACTTCTTGAAGAGATGACATCAAGGGGGTAGTCTGACCTCCTCGGGACCGTGTCTGCCATTTAGTGCTGTTCGTGGAGGCACTCTGTCTTTTTTGAGAGGAAAGGTGTGGATGCTCTGTCTGAGCAGTCTCGTGTCTTCCGCTTGCACTGTAGGGTTGGTGGCCAAGCCAGAGCTGCTTTCATGGGCCCTGGAGGGGATTTTCAGAGAAGGGACCGATCCCTAAGGCCCAAGAGGGGTTGTCAGAGAAGGGACCCATCCCTAAGGCGCAGGAGGGGGTTATCAGAGAAGGGACCCATCCCTAAGGCTCATGGGGGGGCGTTGTCAGAGAAGGGACCCATCCCTAAGGCCCAGGAGGGGATTTTCAGAGAAGGGACCCATCCCTAAGGGCAGGAGGGGGTTATCAGAGAAGGGACCCATCCCTAAGGCTCATGGGGGGGCGTTGTCAGAAGGGACCCATCCCTGAGGCGCAGGAGGGGTTGTCAGAGAAGGGACCCATCCCTAAAGCTCAGGAGGGGGTTATCAGAGAAGGGACCCATCCCTAAGGCTCATGGGGGGGCGTTGTCAGAGAAGGAACCCATCCCTAAAGCTCAGGAGGGGGTTATCAGAGAAGGGACCCATCCCTAAGGCTCATGGAGGGGGGTTGTCAGAGAAGGGATGCTTTGCTCCCAGGGCCCGCTTACCCACTGCTCTGTGTTCTTCCTCGTCCCCCAGTGATGCACCATGCCCATCGTGGACAAGCTGAAGGAAGCCCTCAAGCCTGGCCGCAGGGACTCGGCTGACGATGGGGAACTGGGGAAGCTTCTGGCCGCCTCTGCCAAGAAGGTCCTTCTGCAGAAGCTGGAGTTCGAGCCGGCCAGCAAGAGTTTCTCCTACCAACTGGAGTCACTGAAGAGCAAATACGTGCTGCTGAACCCCAGGACGGAGGGAGCTGGGTGCCACCGGAGCGGAGATGAACCGCCGGCCCGGAGACAGGGTACAGATGCAGAGGATGGTGCCGAGAGGGCCCAGCCGTGTGCTGACAGGCAGAGGGATAGAATGCTGACTGGTGGTAGGAACAGAAACACAGTGTGGTCAGTTGTGAGTGTCAGGCATGGGACCAGTAGGTTTTAGCCGCAAAAGTAACAGAACAGGGTTGGCCAGAGGGCGAGCTCTGTCTCGAGAGGTTCAGGAACAGGGCTTGGCGACGTGGGTGGGTCAGCGCCAGGGCCTGCTAACTCCAGCTGTCCTCGAAAACTCATCCACAGAGGGGCTCTGGGGCTCCAGGCCAAGGCCGTTGGGGAGAGCCGTGGGGCCACAGGCTTCCTCCTGGGCTCCAGAGTGGGGACCCAGGTACCCCCAGACGCCTCCTCCTGAGCGTGCGCCTGCGGGGTGTGCTGGGGCTCAGCCGTCAGGCCCTCCTCTCTCTCGTCCCCCACTCCAGGCAGCGAGCATGCCTACGAGAGCTGCAGCGACGGGGTCCCCGCGCCCCAGAAGGTGCTCTTCCCGGTGGAGCGGCTGTCGCTGCGCTGGGGGCGCGTGTACCGCGTGGGCGCGGGCCTGCACAACCTTGGCAATACCTGCTTCCTGAACTCCACCGTGCAGTGCTTGACCTACACGCCACCCTTGGCCAACTACCTGCTCTCCAAGGAGCACACGCGGGGCTGTGAGTGAGAGCGGGGCTGGGGCCTGCTGTTGCACACGCATGGCTCTGAGCGTGCCTTTGCCGCGGGGCCGCTGTGGGTGCTCAGGACCAGACTTTCTCTTATTTGGACAAACCCGCGTGCTCATGGTGCTGCCATTTGTAGCCTGGGTCAGATTTAGGAGTCAGGTTCATGCTGCGTAGTCACTGATAAATCCTAAATTTGAGGTGTGCCGGCTGCAGGATGCACAGTGAAGGAGAATCCAGGTAGAGTAATGGTCTCTAAACTGATCTGAAAATAATCACCTAAACAGAAAAAAGGGCTTTTGGAAAATAACCTCCAAAATACGTACATTCGATAATCACGTTTATTATAGTAGCACCGTTTTATGTGCATTATGAAATGTTCTCCAAAGTAGAAATTGAATATCGGTAAACTAAAGCTGAAAGAAAAGATAACTTCGCCAAACAGGATAGAACAGAAAGTCTGACTAGCCTTTCAACCATTAACAAAATTAAATCAGTGGTTAAGTTTTTTCCCCATGAAGAAAACACCAGGCTGAGACAGTTGACGAGTGAGTTTTATTGAAACTTTTAAGAGATCATTTCAGTGCTTCACAACCTCTTCCAGAGTAAAAGAAAGAGAAACTTCCTAGCTCATTCAGTAAGGTTCTCTTGATTTCAGTAACAAAATTAAACCAGCACAATACGAGAAAGAAAAATTACAGTTCCATCTCGTTCGTGAATATATATGTAAAAATTCTAGGTAAAATACCAGCAAATTCAGTAGTCTTGTAAGCACCGTGAGCAGCTTGTGTTCACCCTAGTAACGCAGGGATGGTCTGATGTCAGGCCGTCTCCACGTGTAAGTGTGGAGCGCAGCAGCTGCGGGAACACCCCAGAGGCCGGCCTGCTGGGTTCCATCCTGGTTCTATCGCCCAGTGGCTGTGTGTCCTTGAAAATTACCTGACCTGTCCCTCATCTGTGAAGTAACAATAATACCGCCTTCACTGTCACTGTAAAGCTTAAGTGAGTTACATAACATGCTTGGAATAATCCTTGGTGCACAGTAAGTTCTGCATGAAAGTATTAGTCTCTCAGCCGTGTCTGACTCTTTGTGACCCCATGGCCTGTAGCCTGCCCATTCCTCTATCCATGGGATTCTCCAGGCAAGAATACTGGAGCGGATAGCCCATTTCCTTTTCCAGGGGATCTTCCCAACCCAGGGATCAAACCCCAGCCTTCCACATTGCAGGCAGATTCTTGAATGTCTGAGCCACCAGGGGATCCCCAAGTTCTATGTACATGACTGCTAATCTTGCTGCCTCAGTTGCTATCACTTTATTAATAGATTGAGAGAGAAAGGTCACTTGAAAATAAATTTAAAAACCTCTTAGTAAAGTAGCAACAGAAAGATTTTTACTAATGTTTATAAAAGATATCTAGCAAAAACTACAAAAAAGCATTCCAGTTAGGAAAATAGCAGAAGCACATTTTTAAAGTAAGGAGAGAAGCAAGGAGGGCCGCTCTGTGCACTTGTGTTTGATGTTTGATGTGCTGGTCCCGGCCAGAGCAGTGACGCAGGAGACGAGGAGGGAGTGATGCTCTCTTTGGTTGAAAATTATGTTCCTGCAGCAGAAGTCATAGGCACATGGGAAGTTTGGAGGAATTCCCTGGCAGTCCAGTGGTTAGGATTCTGAGCTTTCAGTGCTAAGGGCCCAGGTTTGATCTCTGGTTGGATCTGTTTGGGAAGGTCATGCACTATATTTGAGATTACAGTAGCTTGTAGAACTAGAGATGTGCTTCCCTTTGGACCCAAAAGTGTATCTTGTAGGTGTATGCCTTAGAGAAAGCCACACCCATGCAGGAGGTGGGTGCAGGACCGTTCACCCCAGCGTTTGTGACTGCAGGAAGTGGGGTTTGACATGAGTGAGTAGGGGGCTGTGTGGGTGAACTGGGGTCCGGAGGGAGGACTAGAGGGCAGCTCGGTACAGTTTATAGAAAGTGGGCCTAAACGTGCAGCTGCAGTATGCCGGTGAGTGCCACGTGTGGAGCAGGGTGAATCCATGCCTGGGAACAGCGGTGACCCAGTTAGGGTGAGGGTCCCTGCTGCCAGAGGTCAAAGGACGGACAGAGGACGTGGGGAACGGGGGTGTGAGAGGCTGAGATGGGAGTTCAACTGTCACACCAGTGCTTGACTTAAAAATCGCCTAAAGTGGGGTGTTGTCTTTGCTCTTCTCTTTGTATTTAAGATAGTTCGTAATTAGAAGTGTAGCTAGAATCTGCCTGCCAGTGGAGGAGACGGAAGAGACGCAGGTTCAGTCCCTGGGCCAGGAAGATCCTCTGGAGGAAGAAATGGCAACCCACTCCAGTATTCTTGCTGGGAAATCCCGTAAACAGATGGGCAGGCTGCAGTCCACGGGGTCACAAAGAGTCAGACACGACTGAACACGCGCACACAGAGATTCGTGTAACACTGTCTAGCCTAACGCCTGGCGGAACAAACAGTTTATCTCCAGCAGGGGGCTCGCCCAGCCTGAGGGGCACCATCTGGCCAGCAGCCAACCGGTCCCGCGTCCACGTGGGTGTCCTCTGGGGCCGCAGAGTCGGGACAGGTAGACTGGGGCAGTGGGCGCCTGGGCTCTCCCCAGAGCTGGCTGAGCCCTGATGTCTCCTGGGGACAGCAGAAGTTCCCATGCTGAAGAGCGAGTGAAGGGGTGTCTGTCGGGAAGCCCGAAATGTTCTCTGCCATTGACCACGTGATGCGATTTGCAGGTCAGAGGACACGTTCTAAACCAAGCTTGGCGGCTCACACTCCTTGGGCTGGGTCTCACGGACAGACGGGTTCCTGGGTGCGGCCAGCCTTGCAGGGTGTGGGTGGGCTGAGGGGCTCTGCTCTCTGCCAGCCAGGAGGCTCTGTTGTCAGCTCTCCTGGGAGCTCCTGGGGCCCTACCATGACCGCCTGTCCCCACCCGCAGGTCACCAGGGCAGCTTCTGCATGCTGTGCGTCATGCAGAACCACATCATCCAGGCCTTTGCCAACAGCGGCAACGCCATCAAGCCCGTGTCCTTCATCCGGGACCTGCGAAGTAAGAGCGGCTTCCTCCCAGGGCGGGCGGCATTGCCGGGGGGTGCTGGGGGGGGCGGGATGGGGGCAAGCCTAGAGGCCTTGTGCACAGAGAGGTGCAGACTAAAGCTGGCCCTGGAGCCGGATGGACACGGGGCAGTCCATGGAGCCGGTGATGACCCCTGCCCCGGCCCCTTCCCCCAGGATCCTGCGGGGTCAGCCAGGCCAGGGGCTGTGTGTTTTGGGCGGGGAGGTAGGTGAGGAAGTGCTGTGAGGCCTTTTCTCAGCATCCGAGGAACCAGGGTCCATGTGCCCTGAAAGTCAGGTTTCTGTTTTGCTTGGCAGAGGTGGGCCCTTAGTTTTGTTGCTGTTGTGTATTTACGTATTTATCGGGCTGCACTGAGTCTTGGCTGCTGCTCGCAGGTTTTCTCTAGTTGTGGTGTGTGGGCTTCTCCTTGCAGTGGCTTCTCTTGTTGCTGAGCATGGGCTCTAGGGCCCACGAGCCTCAGCAGTTGGGGCCCGCAGGCTCTAGAGCTCGGGTTCAGTTGTTGCAGCACATGGGCTAGGTTGCCCATGGTATGTGGGATCTTTCTGGACCAGGGATTGAACCTGTGTCCTCTGCGTTGGCAGGCAGATTTTTAATCACTGGACCACCAGGGAAGCCCGCCCATTGGTGTTTTTGAAGCCTGTGTATGTTGTATTGGGCCGACGTGGTGGTGATCTGCCATGGTCTGTATTGGCTCCTGGAAAGCCAGCTTAATTAATTAGCGGAGCTCATATCCTTACCCCTGGGCATCCATTCGTGCTTTCTGTTACGTGTAGAGAGTCTCACTGGGAAGATAACGGCCATCAGGGAGGTGCCTGGGACGCAGGGCGTCCAGCAGGGCTCCCTTTCCTCACTGGGGTTTAGTCCTGGGTCTGCTAAGAGATGGCCACAAGACCAGCGGGAATGGGCCGTTCAGAGAGAAGGCAGGGGCTCTTCTCTGCTGGCCTGACGCTTCTTCCTTCCCTTCTTAGAGATCGCCCGGCACTTCCGCTTTGGGAACCAGGAGGACGCGCATGAGTTTTTGCGGTACACCATCGATGCCATGCAGAAGGCCTGTCTGAGCGGCTGTGCCAAGTACGTGCTCCCCTCCCCCGAAGCTGTCTCTGTGGATGTCTACTACCCTGGGCCCCTGAGCGGTCCAGCAGCGGATCCACCGCTTCCCCGGAAAGGGCCTCTCCTGCTGCGGGTCAGGTGGCGGCGTCTCTGCCCCATCAGCTTGTAGAGGCATATGCTCTAATAGATCTCTCCAAGGACTCCTGATAGGGGTTCTCCCCATTTTTTTAAAACCACCTTGTCATTTCAGTCCCATGGATGGGGCAGTGGGAAGTGTAATGTCTTTAGGAAAGAACTTGAAAGCCTGTGGGAAAACTCAAGGGTAAGGAGATGATGATTTTTGAGGTTCGCTCTCCCCAAATTTGAGAGCGTAGACCAGTGTTCCCTTTTGTGAAACAGCTGCTGTCAAGAATGTTTTTTGTATCATTCTTGGGTTTGTGGGTTCAGTTGAGAGGAAGCAGGCAGGAGGTGCTGCCTGGGTTTGGAATGGAACTGAGAATGGACTCTGAAAGTACGGCTGAGGAGTCACGACTGGAATGTCCTTCAGGAAGGTTGAGTTGAGCTGTAGCCGTGAGGCTGGGAAACCTCTGTTTCAGCGGGTGAGACTGATGGAGTTGAACCTGACCTGTCTTCTGGTGAAGCCGTCTGTCTTCGGTGACCTCGCCCTGGCTGGGAAGTGACCCTCCCCTCGGGAACACAAGCTGGCATTGTTTTGCTGGTGTTAGAGGTCCCCTTTCCCTATAATTCCTGGGAGTGCTTCTTGTGTTCTGGTTTATATATTTGTCGGTACAGGTCCCTTTCTGGGTGTTGGGCTGTTGGTCTCACATCTCAGCTGTCCCCGACACACACACACACACACACACACACACACACACACACACACGGGCTGTTGGTCTCACATCTCAGCTGTCCCCGACACACACACACACACACACACACACACACACACGGGCTGTTGGTCTCGCATCTCAGCTGTCCCCGACACACACACACACACACACACACACACACACACACACACACACACACGGGCTGTTGGTCTCGCATCTCAGCTGTCCCCGACACACACACACACACACACACACGGGCTGTTGGTCTCGCATCTCAGCTGTCCCCGACACACACACACACACACACACACACGGGCTGTTGGTCTCGCATCTCAGCTGTCCCCGACACACACACACACCCACACACACACACACACACACACCCTACACACACCCTCCACACACCCCCTGCCTGCTCCCCTTTCCCGTGCCACCCTACACACACACACACACACACACACACACACACACACACACACACACCCACACACACCCTCCACACACCCCCTGCCTGCTCCCCTTTCCCGTGCCACCCTACACACACACACACACACACACACACACGGGCTGTTGGTCTCGCATCTCAGCTGTCCCCGACACACACACACGGGCTGTTGGTCTCGCATCTCAGCTGTCCCCGACACACACACACACACGGGCTGTTGGTCTCGCATCTCAGCTGTCCCCGACACACACACACACCCTACACACACACACACACACACACACACCCTCCACACACCCCCTGCCTGCTCCCCTTTCCCGTGCCACCCTCCACACACACACACACACACAGACACACACCCTTTTTCTTTTCCCCAGTTCAGTGACCTTTCTCTCCTTTTGGTCATGTTATGTTAGTTTTAAGGCTCGTTCACAGTGGTCTTCGGTCTCTCATGCACTTGTTTGGGGTCTTCAGTTCACCTTGGAGTTTTGTCGCTGGCTGTTGCTGCTTCTGCTGCCCCCGGGGGCTGGTTCTCATTTTGTGCTGGAAGCGCCTTAGCTTTCGGATCCTAATGAGGATTTGGGGATTGGCCAGGTTCTTACTTCAGGCGCCCCCTTCTGGCCGCACAGCAAAGTGCACGCTGGAGTGGGTGGCTTTCATTCCAGACTCAGAAGGGGCGTGTGGCCTTGGTGATTTTTTGTTTCTTGTTTGAGACACTCCTTTTCCCCCTTTGTTCTCCTTACACTGCCTCCCCCGCCCCCCGAGGAGCCTGTCTGCCTTTGCTGCGCCAGGGGCTGCCCCCCAGCCACATCCGGCTGCCAGGACTCCCAGGAGCCTCCCCTACAGGAGGTGCCGCGCAGGCCTCGGGTCCCCTTGTCCCTCCCGTTTCCTCCTGACGCCCTCGGGCTCGGTGGGACGCTCGGAGGCAGTGTCTCGGCTGGCTTCTTGACCTGGCTCTGCTGTCCTGCTTCTGGGTAGTTGAATGTCTGCACTGTCCCTGCGTCCCGGCTGGGCCGAGAGTTTGTCCCCGTGTGGTCCTCGGGGTTCCTGTCCTGATGGCTCCCTTTGACCTGGGGGCATCCCACCCAGAGGGTCTGGGTGTGTGTGAGGTTATGTCCTTGCCGGTTTTTGGACCTATGACGTCCCTCCTTTGATGAGTGCTGGTGACAGTAGGTGGCAGTTGATTTTCCGTTTCCTAACTTTGCAGAGCCAGTCTGCTGACCCAGTGTTGGTCCCCCGTGTGTACTGGAGCTGTACTCCTTAGCCAGCTGCCCATGTGGGGGCAGCACAGTCATGAACAGTCCCGCGGCTTGGATGGGAGGCTGAGACCAGGGCGCCCTGGCTCGCTCTGCAGGGGCCGCGAAGTAGCCGCCTACGGAGAGAGGAGCAGGGTTAGCAGCACGCATGCAGCCTCCAGAAAGCGCGGTGTCCGCGCAGACTGAGGACAGAGCGGGAGTGGGGGGCACTGAGGTGGGGGTGGCCTGCAGGTCCATCAGGGCTCTTGCTCCCGGTGGAGGTGAGGCCACCTGCTGAGAGGGCAGGAGGGTGTCACACCGGAGGTGGCTGCTCTGGAGGAGACCTCCGGCAGAGCCGCCGCTGATGCAGGTGATGGCACGGGGCCTGGCGGGGATGCCCACCTGTTTCTCGGCCCCTGTCCTCCACCTGAAGGCCATGGCCTGTCTCCAGGTTGGATCGTCAAACGCAGGCTACAACCCTGGTCCATCAGATTTTTGGAGGCTATCTCCGATCTCGGGGTAAGTGGAGAAACGTCCTGTGTCCCTTCTGGCCGGGGATTAGAGTGTTAACCCGAAACCCTTCGCGTTGGTGCCCAGGCCGACCTGCTAGGCCCCCAAGGCCTCCAGCCTGGTCTGTGCCCTGCAGCCCCGCCTGCAGCCTTCCTGGGAAGGGGTTTGGAGCAAAGTGTCCAGAGCCTGTAGACACGCTGGTGTTGCTTTTCCTTGGACGCCATAGTTAATCAGATGTGGCTGCTGCCCTTGGTGTGGGGGTGAGCGCCCCTGGCCGGGCCAGCCAGGCATCTCAGGGTTTGCCCTCCTCTCTTCCTGAGCACTTCCCGTCCCGGGATCTCAGGGAGCTGGGAGCGTGCCTCCAGTTCTCGGACTTGAAAACCTGGGGGACTTGGGGGTGGTGGCCCGGGGCCCTGCATCCACCCCACCGTCCCCTTGTTCTCTCGCAGTGAAGTGCTCCATGTGCAAGAGCGTCTCAGACACCTACGACCCCTACTTGGATGTGGCGCTGGAAATCCGGGTACACACCTCATGCTGGTTGATGTTCATTTGCGTTAGGACTGGGAGGCCGGAGGGCAGAAAACCCAAAACATGAAAACCAATCAGGGCATGTGATCCAAATAGATCAGGAAAGCTACTTGGAATCCTACATTTTTGTGTATTTCCTGCTAGCCATTTTTCTCTGTGTTCCTTTTTTCTTTTTCCAAGAAGGAAGGGTAAAAAGACAGTTTTGTGCCCTCAGATGTGAATTGCGACCCCACTGAGTGCAGGGCTTGAGCAGGGAGGCCTGTGTGGTGTGGGCAGCTTCCACACAGAGGGCGCACCATTCCGAGCAGCCTTCCTCTGTCCCTGCTCTGAGGCTGCCAGAGCCGAGCTCACCTCAGCCTGAGGTTTGGATCAGACCCGCCGTGGCCGTGGTAAACTCCTGGGGCTATGATCCTGGTCCAGAGAGAAGGGGTAACAGCCTGGCTCCCCGTTGCCTCTGTGATGGGATGCTCTGACTCCCAGAAGGCAGCAGCTAGCAGGCCAATTCTTACGCAAGTGAAGTGCCGTGATTTGCTGCCTCAGCCTGAAAAAGACCTTACATTTGGCATTTCTGGAGTCAGCCTTTTTCTTCCACTGTTTACTGTACTCCCTGTTTCTGTCCTTCTCAGCAAGCTGCAAACATCGTGCGTGCTCTGGAACTTTTTGTGAAACCAGATGTCCTGAGCGGAGAGAATGCCTATATGTGTGCAAAGTAAGTTTCGGTTTGATTGTGGCCAAAAAGATCAAGCCAGCCAGCAAGGTAAAATACGTCACCTAACCTGACCTGGCTGCCGTCCCCTCCCTCGCCCTCAGAGGTGACCGCCATCCGTATTCTGACTCTCTCTTTGGCCAAGCCTTGTGGCTTGTGGGGTCTCGGTTCCCCTAGCAGGGATTGAACTCGGGCCACAGCAGCGACAGCGCTGAGTCATAACCACTGGACCGCCAGGGGACTACTGGCCACCATCCTCATTCTTGAGTGGGATAGTATGTCTTAAAACTAAAAGCCTCGAAACAACACAAATGATAGTTATGGTTGTCCTAGCTGCCACTTGTGTGGCAGTTACCCCAGGCTGGTCTCTGTTCTGAGGGGCTCACGTGCACGTGCGTGTGAGGCAGAGCCTGTTGTTACCCCCATTCCACAGGAGGAAAAACTGAGGCCCAGAAGTGGGGTGATTACACGTGGAGGCCATCCTGCCGCTTCGATGAGCCATGCCCTGCAGCTTCCGTTTTGGACTTGAGTGGTCTTCGGCATTTTTCCATTTCAGCAGACATGACTCTAACCTTCTCTTTAGGGTTGTACAGTCTCTGTGGGTTTGTTACCTTACTTATAGGTCATTTTTTGGTTTCAGCAGGCGTGACTCTAACCCTTCTTCTCTTTAGGGTTGTATAGTCTCAGTGTGTGGGTGTGTTACCTAATATCCAGGTCATTAAAAGCCATAATCACTAAAGAAAGTTTCTCTCCCTGTGTTTTTTTAGGTTTATGATTCTGTGCCAGAACCCTGCTTTTTGTCCCTCTCGGTTCACGCCCCTTAGCTCTAGAGGCTGTTCACTTTGGCCTCTATCTTCTCCCCCTTCATTTCCTCTTCTTCTGGCTTTGCTTTTGGTGATTTCCTGCCTGCCTGTTTATCTCTTGGCCACATCTGCTTAAATTTGTTTTTTCCTGTGTTAGCCCTGTTATTTTTCCATGCCTCTGACTTAGTCTCCCGGTGGGAAAAGTACTTCGTTTTTGTGTTAGAATCTCCGCCTTTTTTCTAGTCCTTGTCCTGCTGTAACTTTCCTTTTCTTAAGTGGTGTTGATTTGACTTTTAGGGGTGCAGAGGGCACAGTCTCATTCAAGAAGACTCCTTGTTGAAGAGCAGGTCCCAGGAGACTTCCCTGGTCCAGTGGTTAAGAATCCGCCTGCAGGGCAAGGGGCAGGGGTTCCATCCCTGGTCGGGGAACTGAGATTCAAGTCTGAGAGCAGCTAAGCCCTTGTGCCACAGCTAGAGCATCCTTGCACCACAACGGAAGCTCCCACTTGCTGCCAGTTGCTGCCACTAAGACCTGAGGCAGCCAAATAAGTAAAAATTAAAAAAAAAAAAAAAGCAGGTCCTGATGTTCTGCTACTAACCTTGTGAAGACAGCAGTTCTCAGAGCACAGGCCAATAGCTCTTCCTCTCCCCTTCCTCGCAGATGCAAAAAGAAGGTTCCAGCCAGCAAGCGGTTCACCATCCACCGGACGTCCAACGTCCTGACGCTCTCGCTCAAGCGCTTTGCCAATTTCAGTGGGGGGAAGATCACCAAGGTGAGCCCTCGAGCCAGTGCCCTGGACCTCATAGTCGGCACTTTTTAAAATTCAGATTCCAGGCTCTGTTTCAGAGAGAGTAGATTCAAGTCTCTGGAAGCCAGGGTCCAGGAGCCTGCATATCTGCAAAAATCCCTAAACGATTGTTAGGCAGTCAAGTTCAAGAACCTCTTTTTTTCCCCCAAACTCTGCCTGTGCTTGGGGTGTTCCTGCAGTGGAGGGTCCAGGTGGCTTTAAGAATCAAGGTGACGAACGCCGCGCTCTGTAGCTCCCGTCTCCCGTGTCCCATTTGTCCCCGGAGCAGGTGCAGCCCTGGCTGTGCTTTGTGGAGCGTAGAGTAAAAGGTTTCTGCGGAGTGGTGGTGCAATAGACAGTGCCTCGTTTCATAAGGGTCTGAAGACCTGTTCTCAGCTGCTAGGGCCTAGCTGTGTGATTTCGGGCAAGGCGCTTGTCTCAGTTTCGGTGTCCTCACTGGTGGTGGTGGGGGCTTGTTTAGGTCGGCATTTCCCAAACTGCTGTTCTGCAGGACAGTAGCATGGTACTCTGAAAGATGTTCTGTGTTCAACTGAGCTTGGGAAACGCCGACTGACGTTAAAATAATTCTTTTCTTTTTTTTATTATTAATTTTATTTATTTTGGCTGTGCTGAGTCTTGTTGCTGCTTGGGCTTTTCTCTAGTTGCGATGCTCGGACTTCTCGTTGCAGTGGCTTCTCTTGTTGCAGAGCACAGGCTCTAGGGCACCCGGGCTTCACAGGTTGGGGCACGTGGGCTCAGTAGTTGAGCACAGGCTCAATAGGTGGGGCACGCGGGCTTAGTTGCTCCGTGACATGTGGGATCTTCCTAGAGCAGGGATTGAACCTATGTCCCCTGCATTGGCAGGCTGATTCTTTACCACTGAGCCACCAGGGACGCCCCTAAAACAGTTGTTTTTAATCGTAGGCCTCCTCAGAGCCTTTATTAAGCTGTGTTGCATTTTGAATTTCCCAGGGGAATTTATTATGATTAATAAAAGACCCAATTGTTGAGGGAGTCACTCATTCCTCCGTTTTACTGACACTCGCGTGTTTACATTGCACTACGCCATGTGAGGCTCTAGGAAATCAGGGGGAGATGATCAGTGCTGAATGAGGTCACGTTGCTTCTGCCCAGAGGAGCTCACGTTTCACCATAACACCTCCTGAAACCAGTTTGCTGTTAGAACACAGTTTGAGAGACACTGGCCTGTGTGATTTCGGCCCTCTGTCCGGCAAGACTAGACTGGGGCTCCTGAGCCTACTGGGTGTGTTTGCCTTGAAGATTTCTGAGACTGTCAATAGATGAGAAAAGACATGTAGGTGAATAGTATGACATTCTGTTGAATTAAAGAAGCCAGACACAAATAGGTACTGACTATATGAGCCCCAGGAACAGGCAGCAGTAACGCTGGCCATGGGCTCGGAACAGGGGTCCCAGGATGGGGGCATTCCCTGGGCAGAAAGGGGTTTTCTGGGCCCATGTCTCTCTCTAGAATGGAGCGTGGGTTGCCATCAGTGGAGGCGGGTCAGAGCTCAGCAAACTGTAAACTCCTCAGAGTTACGTTTTTCGCTCCATGTAAATTGTGCCTCATTTTTTTAAAAAAACCTGTGTGAGCACAGGCAGTAATTGCAGTACATTATACCCCTATCGTTCAAGGCTCACTTTCAATAGTATTTTCTTATGAAAGATTGTTCATTCCTGAAATAAACTTTGACGTGACCTTTGTCCTGATCCATTAAAATTTTAACTTGCCGTTGCAATTGCCCATATGGAGTCAGCCTGTTTTTCTGAAGCCCTGGGTCCCTGCCCTGTCCCCTGCCCTCCCCTCAAAGCCTTCTGTATGGGGACGGGCAGGAGAACGAACAGCTCTCCTCCTGTATGTGGGACCCAGGTAGCAAGAGAACCAGTCTGGGCGTACGGCCGACACAGGAGACCGCAAATCGCTTGCCGGGACAATGAAGTAAGAGTTTCTCAGAGAAACTCCCTTAAAAAGGATGCATTTTCTGCTTTCTTTTTAAACCACTGACCAGAAGAGGCCCCTGCCTGTCACACCACATCGTTCAAGACCCACTGATGGGGAGGGTGAGTAGACCCTTACTCTCAGTGGTGAATTGTAATTGCCTGTTCCTTGGCTCTTCCAACAGGATGTGGGCTACCCAGAGTTCCTGAACATCCGCCCGTACATGTCCCAGAGCAGTGGCGAGCCTGTCATGTACGGGCTGTATGCGGTCCTCGTCCACTCGGGCTACAGCTGCCACGCCGGCCACTATTACTGCTACGTGAAGGTCCGTGGCTCTGGTGTCGGCATCCGGCGGCCTCGGGGGGGTGGTGTGTGTGCTGCCTCCTGGCCGGCGGGTGAGGAGAGGCAGGTTGGCGGTGCCTGTTTGCGCAGCTCCAGGTGGGCCGTCATTACACTCTGGGAAGTGGCCCTGTTTTGTGGTTACGTCCAGGTCCTATTGCTGCTTCTTCATGGAGCACAAAGACATCCTTCTGACCTGTCCCACTCAGTTTGGTCCCACTTTTGAAGGCCTTGCAGTGAGACACAAAGGAGGCTACTTTCGGTACCCTGTTCTTAGACCCTTGAAGAAGTCTCAGAAGGCCAGATGTTGGTGGGAGAGGCTGTGCCAAGCAGACCTTCCAGAAGACCCTTCAGGAGGGAAAGCTTGCATCTTTGGGGTTCCAGGAAGGATGGGGGGCCCAGCACACTTGGGGTGCATATTCAGAGTTAGCTATTCGGCATTTTTGTGGGAAATCATTGGAAAAGACCTTGATGCTGGGAAAGATTAAGGGCAGGAGGAGAAGAGGGCAACAGAGGATGAGATGGTTGGATAACATCACCAACTTCACGGACATAAGTTTGAACAAACTCCGGGCAATAGTGAAGGACAGGGAAACCTGGCGTGCTGCAGTCCTTGGGGTTACCAAGAGTCAGACATGACTAAGCGACTGAATAACAGCATTTGCTAACTCAAACTCAGATATATGTGGCAGTTGAAAGGTTTGTTCCTTCCCTTGTTAAAAGTAAGGATCACAGAAGTGTTGATCATTTGGTTTTCATCCTCACCCTCTGCTGCTTCAGGCAAGCAACGGACAGTGGTACCAGATGAATGACTCCTTGGTCCATGCCAGTAACATCAAGGTGGTTCTGAACCAGCAGGCCTACGTCCTCTTCTACCTGCGGTAACCGATTCCCCACTCCATCCCCTCTCCCCAGAGCCCGCACCTCCACTCTCGCCCTGACCAGCCTCCCTGGCCTTTTCCTGTGTGAAAGTAACCGAGAAATCTGAAGGACGGAAGAGCTGTCCTCCGGCCAGTCATGGGTAATAGAGCGCGGCCACCGGGAAGGATGCTTAGACTGCGTCTGCCTGGCTGCTGAGTCAGAGCCAGAGCCCGAGGGAAGGTCGGAGTGCAGTCCATCTGCCCCACGTGGGGGTGACTTGGCACATAAATGGGAAGGCTGTCTGGCATTTTACGCTATTGCCCCCGATTAACTGCACTCCGTCTGGGTATTGGCTCGCCCCCACCCCGTCCTCTGGGGGGTTGTGGTCCTGGTGGGCAGGGAAGTGGGTCAACAGAGGGTGGAGGCCTCGGGAGGTGCATCTTCCCGGGACTGGTGGTCACCCACCTGGAGGATGAGGACGTGGCAAAGGGTGGTATTCTGCTGCTTCAGGCTGACTTTTTAATAAACTGAGAATCTAGCTTTGGAAGAGCTCTCGAGTGATTTGCTCTCTGCTTATATTGAGTGACCTCCAGAGCTATGTAGTAAGTTCTCGTGGTCTGCCTTTGCTTGGTCCCCACCGCTTTTTTTTTTTCTGGCCGTGCCACTTGGCTTGAGGGACTCAGTTCCCAGATCAGGGATTGAACCCAGGCCGTGACTGTGAAAGCCCGGAATCTTAACCACTGGGCCACCAGGGAACGCCCTGCTTGCCACCCCCCATGAAACTGTAACCTTGACTTTGGTATTCTGATTTCTCCTCTCTCACTTTGAGTCAGGCCTCTGCAGCTTCAGTAAGGCATCCCTGCCTCCTTCTGTCCCTTTGACAGGATTCCAGGCTCTAAGAAGAGTCCCGAGGGCTCCATCTCCAGGACGGCCTCCTCCTTTGCCAGCCGCCCCGGCGTGGTTCCGGACCCTGTCCGGAAGAATGTCAGCAATGGGACCGCAGCCTCCCCAGTGACCGGAAAGGTACTTATTTAAGAGGATCGATGGAAACCTCGCTGTCCTTGCGGCCAGTGCCTCTCAGAGTATCATGGAATGCCCCCCTCCCCGCCCCGACCTCTGCACACTGAGGGACTTGGCCCAATTGAAGGAGAGCACAGATGGCTGTCCTGCTCTGTTCCATGTTCTTTCTGAAGCAGGTTACGGGGCCGATGCTGGTGAGGAAGAGGGAACAGTGGATAGAAAATGCAGCTCAGCAGATCAAGACTTAGCTGCCAGCTGCCTTACACAAGTGCAATGACAGGTCCCCCAAGCACACCTTAAGTACCTGGGAAAAATACTTTATCCCCACATTTTAATACTGAAAGTGTGAGTAGTTTGTACCAGGGTTAATTTCCTGATTTTGATAGTTATACTACGGTTGTGTTAAGAGAACGTCCTTCCTTTCTTCTGAGGAATACTTGGTGTTTATGGAGGTAAAAGGATGTCTTTTGTTTAAAATTTACTCAAGTGGTTTGAAAAATATATATGTATATACACATGCATATGTTGATATGTATATGGAAGGAGAGAGAGCCGGAAACTTAATGTGGTAAAGTGTTAATGATTAAGGGATATCCCTTGAAGTTTTTTTTTGTATGTATTGGAAATTTCCTACTAAGAAAAAGTTAGCTCAGTTTTATTACCGAGGTAAGTAGCAATTTCCTTTATTACAACATAATTCGTAATTCAAAACTGGAACAGCTGTCTCTGTTGACTGCTTCTGTGATCCCAGTCTGAAGATAAATCCAAACCCAGACTGTCAACGGTCTCCACAGCCTGCAAGGTTTTTAGGCTTTTACGAAAATCTGTTTCCCTGCCAGTGTTCAAGAAAATAGAAGTTGAAATAGAAACATTGGAATTGACACAGCAGTGATGAGCTGTGACCCAGTTGCAAGGGTGATGGTCACTCTGACCAGAGCAGGAAAGCCAGAAGCCTCAGTCACTGCTCAGAGGAACAGCAAGGAGTGCAGGGGTACCTGAGGGTGAGCATGGGTAACCCTGGGTTAGGCTGGGTTAGCAAGGCCACTCCACTGACAGTGTGTGTTTTCATTACGAAAGGAACTTTCCAAATACACTGCAGTTGCCCAGAAGTCATTTTACTTTAAATAACATTGTATGGTCCCAGGTACTTAAACGCTCAACAATTGAACAGGTTGTGTAGCACAGTGGGAAGGTGTATTCCCTTTAGGAAGAAGATTAATAAAGAAATCATGATCTAAGTGACTTCAAGTCACTCTGTGGCCTGTGCAAAGGATACGGGTGCTTAATGATTCAAAGTAGTATCAATTTAGCAAACATTTTGGGAATACCTCATTGCTGGTAAGAGGATAGTAAATTCAGTGTGGCAATATGCATCCTAATTTATGAAAATACTAATAGCCTAGTCATTCTATTTCTTTAAAAAATGAGTATGGAGTACTAAATACAGGAGAAGATTCAGTTTTTTGATTATTCATTGACAGGTAGTTACTAAGCGTAGGACCTTGACCTGTTGGGAGGGGGAGGTGACTGGTCACGGTGAGTGGCCCTGGTGCAGGCCTTGGGGAGCGTTTCAGGGTGTGGGTGGTATAGACCCGGGTGTGACGGTGCTGTGGAGAAGGATGGGGCACTTAGCCCCCAGCTGGTCATTTCAAGGCTACCTGGAGCCAGTCTAGTTCCTAAGGTCTTCGCACGGTGAGCTGTCTGCTAGTCAGACGTCACAGACCTGTGTTGAGGGCCCGAGTATGCACGTGCTGCCGTGCATGGTTGGAACTGAGGGGCCCGTGTCGGCAGAGAAGCCCATAGGGAAGGACACTAGCATATCAGTCGGGTTATGTTTAGGGGATGGATGGAACTTGGTAAATTTTTTCCCTTTACACTATTTTTGTATTTCTCAAATCCTGATGAAAATGTATAGTGATGCACACCCATTTGTGCAGAACTCAGGAACTGCTGAAAAGAAGTAGCGATGCCTGTATCGTGTGCCCGTGTCAATAATTTGTTTGGAGTGGCTCCTCCAAAGCTCCCACCTGCTGCCTCCTTGTGGGGGCTGTCCCCGCTCCCTCTAGCTTTGACCACATCCTCTGCTTTGCTCCTCTCTTAGAGACCAGACCCTGTGACGATGAAGAAGCCACAGACCCCCGAAGAACTTGGGGTGCCCATTGCCAGGAACGGCTCCGTGTTGGGTCTGAAGTCTCCTAATGGATATGCTCTTCCCAAGCCCCCACTGGGGTCCCCTTCCCCAAAACTCTTCAAGACACCCACCCACGCGCCAGCCATTCTGGATGAGCCTGGAAAGAAAGTCAAGAAACCGGCCTCCCTACAGCATTTCTCCCCTCCACCCAGCGCCAGTGCGCCGGGCGGCAGCAGGAGCGAGGGTCGCAGGCCAGGCTCCTGGGACGGCCGGGCCGCTGTCTCTACCTCACCCCGGGCCCCAGCTGCAGGGACCCCCAGTGGGCTTGGGCTCCAGGCGGGTGACGAGGGCCCCACTCCTAAGGGGGGGGGCTCCAGCCCTGAACACCCCACCAGCAGGCCCCCCCAGGCCCCCCGGAGCGGAGCCGCCCCCCTCGGAGATTCTCAGGGAACCCACTCCACCACTGCCGGCCCTGCCAAGGTGCTGCCGGCCCGACAGGACCCCGAGCCGGAGAAGGCCAAGTGCCCCATCCCAAGCGGCGCCAGCCCCGAGCCAGCCAACGCCATGTCTCCTCCTCCGGCCAAAAAGCTGGCCCTCTCTGCCAAGAAGGTGGGTGTGTGGGAGGCTCGACCCCGAAGGGTGTTGGTAGGAGCCAGGAAGTGGGGTTGCTTTTAGCTTTGGGGAGGGCGGTGAGACAATGGCTGAGGGCGTCCTGCAGTGTTGGAGGGACACGGGAGCTGTCCTGGTGCGGGCGGGGGCAGCAGCAGTGTGATCAGATGAGACTGGGGGCCGATGGGCCTCCATTTCTGTGGACAGATGTCCTAAGGGAGCCTCGGGGATGGGCCCCAGCCAGGAGCTCTGAGCACAGGGGCACACAGGCTGGCCGGCACCTCTATGTGCAGCTTGATGCACTGTGATGTAATTGTCCTACTGAAGTTTTTGTTTAAACTTCCTTCCTTTTTTCCTTTTTGTTTCTAACCAAAAACACTTCTGATTCTTCTTCTATCATTCCCCCCCTACCCCTCACACTCCCTTTTTTTGTTCTTCTGTCCTCTCATTCTCCCTTCTGGGCTCTTTTTTTTTTTTTTTTTTTAATTTTATTTTTATTTTCCTCCTCACTCACGGCAACCTTTTTTAGACCACCAAGTTTTTATTTATGTCAATAACTGCAGGCCAGCACCCTGCGGAGGGCAACCGGCAATGACCTCCGTCCACCTGCCCTCTCTCCATCCTCCGACCTCACCTACCCCCGGAAAGCCACTCACCCCGTCGCCGCCACCACCTGGCCTGTCAGTGCAATGCGGTAAGCAGGGCAGCAGCTCCTCCCTGTGGGGCCGGTGCAGAGGTCTGCCCGGTGTCTCCTCTGTTCTCCTGCCCAAGGGGCTTCCGTGGGCACAGGCAGCTTGGTCTCTGCGGTCCTGGCTTTTTTTGACTCTGTCTTCATCTCCTGTCCGCCTGTCACGTGCACTTGGTGATGGATGTGTTTGAACTGATTTCCCTGGGGATCCCCAGTGCCGAGACAGGACCCCAAAGTGGAAGGCCGGAGTTGCAGGGGTGGTGGGTGTTTGGACAGGCGCCGTGTGAGCTCAGAGTCCTGTGTTCAGGTTGTGTCTCCTAGCAGCGCTCTGGGGCTTATCTTGGGGCAAGGTGGGGTCTGTCACCCTGGCTCTCAGGGCATTCCCAGTGGGCTCTGGGGGCCGCTGCAGGGGCCGTGGCTCCGTGGGGCTTTTCAGCATCTGGGTAGATGCCCCTCTGGAGGCGTGGGCTGTCGCCTCCCAGCCCGCTCTGCACAGGGACGCTTGAGTCCCTTCAGGTGTTGAGGGCAGAAGGCCCAGAGTTACTGATAAATGGCTGTCTGAGAAGTGAGGCTCTGCCTTTGACAGCTGGGGAGGGAGGGAGGAAAGAAGGAAGGAAGACAAGGCAAAGCCACAAGGTGCTTTGGACGGGTTCAGCATTTACATGGTGCCATTGTGCCCTCTCTGCCCCCCTCATTCAAGGCCCTGCACTCAGGAGCCTGCTATTCCCTTCCCCCAGCCCCCTCCTACTCTCACTGCTGGCACAGGGGTTTTGCACTTGGTAGGTCCTTAAACGGAAATGGCAGTCTACTCCAGTATGCCAGCCTGGGAAATCCCATGGACACAGGAATCTGGCGGGCTACAGTCCATGGGATCGCGGAAGAGCCGGACGTGACTTAGTGACTCAACATACACAGAGACACAAGTTAGCAACACACACATTTGACAGGAAGGAGACCCAAGAGTCTCGCCTGTCCAGTCCTGCCCCTTGCTCATCTTGCTGTATAGCTGGCTGGAAAGTCTGTCTCCCAGATCTTCATAAACCCCAAGTTTCAGAGAAAAATCCTAGGAACGTAATAGCAAAAGACAGGTAGGCTTATATCTGCCTTTCTTGTAAGACTTAACTGCCTGTGCTCAGACACGTGATGCTTGTGGAGGCTGGACGTTTATTGCTTGGTGGAGCTTTCCTCTGAACACATTGGTATTGAAAGTTTAAAACACTGGAGTTTGTGAAAGTACTTTGGACTACCTGGTGACAAGAAACCAAGATAGGTAGTGATTTTTATGAACTTTGATCTTGAGGTTTGAATTTGCTTGTTAGCCTATGTTTTCTAACTGCTCTGAAACATGTACATATCAGGTTTACCGGGGAAAGTCATTGAAAATCCTTACCTGAGAGGGATGGAGCTGAGGGAGGGCAGGGCGGGAGAACTCGGCCTGTCCTCACTGCCCACCTCTCCCTGCAGGGCTGTCTCACCTGCTCCCAGACCCTCCAGCCATCTGAAGCCCCCCTTCGACCCCCGTCCCCCATCACTGTCCAGCAGCCCCCAACCTCTCGGGACATCAGACCCACAGAGCTGCTCGCCCGCCTCTGCACCCCTGCCTCAGGTCAATGGGGCCTTCCGGGCCCCCCCATACCAGCGGCCAGAGGCCAGCGAGCCCCCCCAGAGCCTTGGTAAGAAGAGGAAGAAGACTCGCGTGGAAGGGGGCTGTGTCTCGGAGACCTGCATGGCCGTGGTGGCCCCGCCTGGGAAGAGGAGGAAGAGGAAGAGGAAGCACACGGGGGACGTGGATGCCACCCCACCGCAGGACGAGCGGACACCGGGGCCGCCCTGGAGCCCTGAACGCAGGAAAGAAGGCCGGGCGGAGCCATTGGGGGACAGAATGGAGGAAGAGGGCAGACACCAGGCAGGGAGCAGCCAGCGCCTGGAGAACGGCTGGCCCATGGGATGCATGACCGACGGCCCCTACGCGAGCAGCAGGAAGAGGAGGAGAAAGGGACTGGAGAGCTGTGACGGAGGAGACTGCCTCCCTGGGGACCCATCTTGGCACGGGTGAGAGCGAGGAGCCAGGCAGCCCTGCACCTCCACTCACTCACACACAGTCTGTTCCGGGTGGGTCTGTCTGGAAATATAGGCGCCCGGACCTCTGGGGTGTGACTGTGTTGTCCCGGGGTTTGGTGAGTGGAGGCATGTCCCGAATCTGGCCAGTACCATGTGTGCTGGGAGGTCACGTGACCCGGGCTGGGCTGGGCTCCTGTTGTCCAGTTTGTAGGACTTGCCTCGGTGAGGATTAAAAGCGCACTCGTGTGCTCTCCTGGGCTGCGGCCATGGATCGCTGGTGCACTGTCCTGGTCAGGTTAGGGTGGTGTCTCCCGGAGCTCTTCTCCAGGGCCAGGCTCACGCCACAGAGTTCTCGAGGTGTCTGGGCTTCTGTTTGCTCGGAGCTGAGTGTCCGCTCTGACTTCCCAGGAGCTGTGCACCCTCGGACGTCGTCCAGCCAGAGACCATTGCAACATCACTGAGGAAAAAGAAAAAGAAAAAAAAGAAGCAAGAGCCACGACAGGAAGTAGAAGAGAAGGAGCCTGAGGGCCAGAGGGGCCCGTCTGTTCCTGGGAGCACTCCCCTGCCAGCTGTGAACGGCCAGGCTCCCGGGGGCCCCACAGGTGTGCACGGGGCGGGGAGGGGGCGCTGAGGGTGGGAGCCAGCCTGCCGTGTGTGTCCAGAGGCAGGTGCGGTTCACTGGGGAGCCCTCCGCCCTGGGGGGAGCCGTCTGCCCACTGGCCTTCTCATCTGGTTGATCCTTCAGCCGGATCTACCCCACAGGAGAAGGCAGGACACAAGTAAATGTCTGCACATTCTGTGAGCCCAGCGTTTCTTCTGGTTCAGGGCTGTTCCCTTCTGAACCTTCCCACTGCAGTGTGACTCCTGGGCCGCCCAGCCTGGTGTTATCCTTTGCCATTTGAACCTGGAGCATTGAGTTCAGAAACTCACTTTCCTCTGCCTCTTTCAGTTGTGAGCCTGACTGACCATCACGCAGCTTCTTGCTTTTGAGGTGCTGTGGGTCTGCCCAGGCTGAGGCCCCCGCCAGGCAGCTCATTTGTGTTTTGTCTTCTCTCTCTCTCTGGCTGGCGGGACTCACTGGGCTCTCCTGGTGGCGTGTGTCTGTTACACGAGGGAGGAGACGGTCCTCAGCTCCTCCGGAAGGGGCCCAGATCTCAGGGGATCAGCTGTTGTGTTAGTTCTTTGAGGGTACACTGGCCCCTGGGGATTGACCTGGAGTTTGTACAGGACTCCAGAGAAATGCAGCCATGAATGAACATGGAGTTTTGATAATTACACGGCAAAGCACTAACTGCTAGGCAGTGAGGAGTGGCTGCGGCAGGCGGCCGGAGCATCACTGGAGAGAGGGCTGCAGAGAGTGGCCGTCACCAGACCACGGCATCGTCTGTGAGCCCGCTGGCCCAGCTGGGGTGCCGGGGCTGCGGGGAGACCCAGTGCCGTGTGCCTGCTCACAGTCCCAAAGTGGGGACGGGCCTTGGTGGCCGAGAGTCGGCTAGAGCTACAGCTGTCCGTGGCTCTGCGTGACCACCGGGCCCGAGCTGTGCTGAGGAGCAGCCAGTGGGGCTGGTGGGAACAGGCTGGGGGTGGACAGTGGACGCTGTCCTGCTCAGAGCACTGAGCCTTAAGGACACAAGGTCACTGCCAAGTTGGCGGCCCAGAGAGATGAGGTGAGGCTCGTGTTTAGGACGGCGAGTCCATTCTGGCGGTTGGAGGTGGTTGGGGGGCAGGGCAGAGGCCAGGGCCAGCTCAGATGTCTTCTCTAGAACCATGATGAGGGGCAGTCAGTACTGTCTGTGCAGATGTCCTTTCTTGCTGGCCAGGCTCTCTGAGGACAGGGCCGGCAGACAGGAGCTGCCCCACCAAGCCGCGGTGGCGGTGGAGAGAGGCGCCTCGTCCCTCCAGTTCCCTCCGCTCCGTGTTTCTGCTGGTTCTCTACAGGCGAGGAAGAGAAATCGTTAACTCTCTTGCCACAGGCAGGCAGAAAGAGCTCGCTTTTACACATTCTCAGTAATTTGTGATTAGTAAGTTTTGCAGCGCTGTTGTAAATAAAAGGTGTGTGATCATTTTCTCGGTGATTTAAATGTATGTAAATGTTCCTCTGATTACAGGGCTGAGACTGGCTCCACTTGCATCCTGGGACAGAGAGAGAGAATCCGATGTGGTCCAAGAATTGCTAAAATATTCATCTGATAAAGCTTATGGGAGAAGAGGTACTGTTTTGCGAACTGACTTCTATTTTCCTGCGATTGGGTTATGTAGGAGATACAGGCCTGAAGCAGGCCTTCTATGTTGAGCCTTGTACACAGAGATTGCTTGGCTCTAAAGACAGGAAAAGGAATGTGAACGTCAGTTGTACCCTCTCTGGCCTCCACAGCCATTGCGTGCAGGTCAAGGACCCTGCAGTTGGGTTTAGTCTATGGAAGGATCTGGAACAGCTTCCCCCTGGGGTCTAGGAGCAAGGAGAAGGCGTGTGTGCCTCAGGGTGGGGATGGCTTTGGACAGAAAGGCTCATCCGACTTGTGTGCTGTACGTTCTTATTTAGAACACTATTTTTCTAATTCGGACTTGGAGAAAGAACACAAGGTCTTTGTCTCTCAAATGAGAGCAGGGGTTTTTATAAACTAAATTTTGAGGATTGGTGGCAGAGAGAGTTAACAGTGTTTGCTCACGTGACAGAGTCATTGACTGTCCTGCAAACCAGAGGCCACGCCGCCCCTCTTCTTTTCTTTCTCTGTGGGTCCACTTTCACCAGAAGGCGGCACTCAAAAATGGTGAATCACTGGGAGTGGACCCTCGTATGTAAACTGCATCCTTGAAGTAAATCGCCAGGGCAGCTGGGAGCCCACCCAGGTCCTGACGCACGTGTCTGCCTTGCAGTTTTGACGTGGGACGGTGAGGTGTCGGCCGTCAGTCAGGACGCCATCCAGGACAGCAGGCTGGCCCGCACGGCCACGGTCATTGACGACTGGGACGAAGAGTTCGACCGAGGGAAGGTGTGACACGTGGTGGACCCGGCAGGGGGGACTTGGGTTTTCGGGGAGGTTTGAAGTGGCCGAGGGTGAGTCTGGAGCCTGGCTGCCTGGGAGCCTTGTGGCTGGGTGCATGGTCTCCGTCCCCCAATTGCTCGTGCTCCGCCATCAGTGAAGTCAGGGTCGTGGGGATACCTCCTGAGGGTCACGTGGAGGACATACCTGTTTAAATCACACGTTGAGACTTGAGCTGTCATGCAGTAAGCGCTCGGAAGGAGCCACCAGGACCTGGGGGAGGCCTTGATGGGAATTGTGACACTGATTCTTGACGTAGGAGAAGAAAGTGAAGAAGTTCAAGAGAGAGAGGAAGAGAAACTTCAACGCCTTCCAGAAACTTCAGAGTAGACGGAATTTTTGGTCTGTGACTCATCCAGCTAAGGCTTCCAGTCTGAGCTATCGCCGCTGAAAGTGCTGCTGTCAAGATAGGTCAGTTTGTGTGCGTGTGTGTGTCGGTGGAGGGGTGTATGCATGTGTGTGGAGTGCGGTGTGTATGGTATGGGGTGTGGTGTGCACGCTCTGTCTCTGAGCTCCCTCTCAGTCATGTGTCGTGGCCTGTGTTGGACGCACACTTCAGGGATGATGGTGGGACCCTCAGGGTCTCTTCTCTCTCCATCAAGAACCATGTTCTCTGCCCCCACAGCCTCCAGAGACACGGCATCCCTCCCCGCTGACGGTCTGTCTGGACTGAAGAGCCACTTGCCGTGGACTCGCTGGCCTCTCAGTGTGGGGACGGCCCACAGAGGCCCTGGGCTTCTGCCCAGGTGAACACGACGTGCACTGTGACAGACCGCGTGGTGACGCAGGGAGCAGGGGCAGCACAGCGATGGGAAGCAGGGTGGGGCCGAGTGCCCTGTGATGCTGGCCGGCAGCGTTCAGCCTGGGGCCTGGGGGAGTGGGGAGGACGCGGCCGAGCCTTCCAGGGTGACCGCGAGCTCCAGAGGTGACAGCGTGTGGCCAGTTGCCCTTCTCTGTGGACTGTGCGACGCCCACTTCCTCCCGTGGGGGCTTTGTATGCCTTACCAGTCCACCCTCAGAAAGTCAGAGCCCTAGGCTGGCCCCACGCTGCAGCCTCTCTCTTCTTTTGGAGTTGGGCGGAGGGCAGTGCGTCTCTCCATCTCAAGAAAAAGACTCCCTCTGGAGAGCGGACGGCCAAGCTGGGGCGGGTGGGGGCCAAAAAGATGCGACAACACACCTACTGCTCAGGCTGCTACTGTTCCAAGGTGGCTTTGCTGGACCTCCCCGCTCCTGCCCCCAGCCCTTGCAGCTGCAGTAACCCCGGGGTCCTTACCAAGGTGGTGTTCTTGGGGTAGATTCCTCCTTTTATTTTACTACTTGATATAAAACGTTTATTTTTGACCAGGCCTGTGGCTTCCATTAGCAATATGTCTCCTTTCCCTAATATGCAAATACTGGCTTCGTTTGCTCAATTTTGTGAGTGCTTTTGAATTGAAGATGATTGTGTAACTGGAGACGATCACTGTCCCTTTTTTTTTTTATCCTGTTCAAGCTGTGCCTGCGAACTTGTAATTTAATAAATACGGGAAATCCTCAGTGAGCTGATATTGTTCAGAAAAAAGACCAGTGTCCCAGTGGTAGAAGGTACAGAAGTTAAGTCTGAAGATTATCCCTCAGCACATGTCCTCTTGGGATCACTTGCTGTGGGCGTGGCTCAGTGTCTGGCCTGGTCCTGCCCTCCAAGGGGTCTCCTGGGCCTGAGCCCCAGTGCACTCGTCCAGCCCCTGCTTTCTTCCTCACCAAGCTTTGCCCTTTGTTCTGGGACCTGGGGGACCCAGGTGGTGTCGAAAAAGCATTAAAACATTTTTTATACGGGGAGATAACATTAATTTTTTCATGTGGGTGGTGGTTTTTGTTTTTCCCGGTTTTGTATTTCTCTCTTAAAAGGTGGGGAGGATAATACCCGGTGACCTGAGCTGGGGCTGCTCTGGCCCCAGCAGATGGGAACTGAGCTCTGCCTGGACTGGCCAGGGAGCCTTTTTCTGGAGGCCTGACTCCCACATGTCAGCCATGCCTGCTCAGAACTGAGCGGCCCGCCCCGGTGCCCTGTGACTTTGTCATTTGTCATCTCAGGAGGGAAGGCAGGTGCCTCCATGGGCAGGAAGGATTTTCTTCTCCCCATCTGAAGATGTCAACATTCATTCCTGTGTGAACTGTTTCCCTGACCATATTCTTGTTATGTTTTGTTGGTTGGAAAAAGAAAAATTCTGTTGTCTGCTCGCACAGAATTTATCTCCTTTTCTTTCTCTCCCTCTTCTCCAAATCAGTCTCTCCTTTCTCCACTATATAATTACAACACCTTTTTCTGAGGAGAAAACATCACCTGTTTTCTCCCAGGCAGTGATGAGCATTGGCCTGACTCCACAGCGTTTATCACTGTTAGGTAGCCAAGTCCTCCAAACTGAGGGAAAGGAGTGGCCCAGAATGTGAGCCCAGATCCTGGCTGCATACACATCAAGGTAAAGAACTGAAGCTTTAGGGTGACACTTGTTGACTGAGAACATGAGTTTAATTTAACTTTGTGTTTGTGAAAGGGGCACCTCTCCTGGTGGTCCCAGTCCTCTCACTCCCTGCCTCTCCGCTGGGGTCCCTGGTTACACCAAGGCCCTGTGTGTGCAATGAGCCCGCAGCTCATGGCCAGGGACCGAGGGGCCACAGATGTTGCCAAGATCTCACTGCAATAAAATAATGAGTTTTTGTGAGACCTGCCTGTGTCTTTTCCCTCTAGCTTTTAAAAGGGCTCCCCCTCCCCCCCTACTTCAGTCCACTGGACCCGTTCACACGCGACGTCAGCCTTGGGTGCTTTCTGTCACCCGTCCGTGAGTGGGAGCCAGGCACTTCGGGCAGTCTGGGGGGGAAAGCTTAGAGCAGGTCTTCATTAGGAATAAAGAGATTTATCTGAATGTCTTAATGTTATACATACACTTACCCGAATTTAAGAAGGCAGGAATCCTTTGAAGTGGCTCCCTGAGCTTTGTTGATGATTTTCAATGAGCATCAGATTGAAACATGGAAACAGTTATCATTCCACAGAGGTCTGTTGTTTGAAAATTTTTGTAACCGAATGTTTGGATTTCTGTAGGTAAAGATGAGGGAGACATCATAGGTTTTACCAAACTGAGTTTTTCTGACAGCTGTCAAGGGCGATGCAGGCCTCCAATCTGGGGACACTGCCCCTGCTCCCAGCCTGGCTCGGGCACAATGATGTAGTCAGGTCGCCTTCAGCCTTGGCCTGAGTGGACGTGCCTGGCTACTGCCTCAGCCACATGCTGAAGGCCCTGGTAAGGAAGGCTTGGTTCCTGCATGGACTGGAATTCAGTGGCCCACGTGAACATTGCTGGTCTGGTCAGGCTGGGCCTAACAAGCAGGAAGGTCAGGGTCTGGCTGATCGCATGTGTCCTGGAGGTTGGGGCAAGGCCCGGAAGGGCATTGGGCCCTGCAGAGCCCCCCATGATTGGGAGGTTACAGGCGGCAAGAGCAGCACCAGTGAGTGGGTGACAGTCCAGGGCAGGTTTCTGGTGGGTGGGTTTTGGTACCCAAGCCCCACAGCTCTTCACCCCTTCCTTCCCTTAAGGGATGCCCTCAGACACAGGACTCTCTACCCTGGTCACCGTGGGGGTATGGCCAGATGGCTCAAAATGACAGCAAAGTAGGTGAAGCGAGGCATCAACTGGACCCAAACCAGAGGGGGTGCTCGGCAGGTGGGCGAGAGTTTGGGGTGACTGAGTACAGCTCACAGGCCTGTCCAGCCAGCTGAGCTTGTGTCCAAAGGTTGCACATCACAGGCTGGGTGGCGGCCAGAGTTGCACCACAAATCCGGCGCAGGGGTCATACGAGCCAGACCAGAGCTCTATGTATGTTGTGGTTCTGTAAACATGGCCAAGTTTTCCCTGTCAGCCTGTGGTCTCAAGCTCAGAGCTGCCGACTCCAGTGGGAACCAGGAGGAGGCTCAGCTCTACCAGATGTGGCCTCAGAGACGAGGGGAGCCTGTGAACAGATCGTTGGCCTGTGAGCAGTCTCTGGCCAGCCAGGTTCCCTTGACTGACACGGTCCGGTGACAAAGCGAAAGCCCAGGGTATTTCTTATTTGATAACTTCAGCAGGAACCTCGTCCCTCCAGCCTTTGTGTGTCTTTCAGGCTCTGGTGAGTGCCTGGGCTATTTTCAGCAAGAGAATACAAGGTCTGATTCACTCTACACACCCGAGGCAGACAACTATGTGTGTGCGGGCCAGGGGGTGGGGATGGAGAAGATGGGCAAGGATGACCAGTTCAACACGCCGGTCAAGAAGTGTTCCTGTCTGGAACTATGACATGGCAGTAACTAGACAGGTGGGGCCACCTGGGTACTTGGAATCGAGAGCAGAGGTAACAAATACGGTGGAAAGTTCAGGGCCGGGGGAAGACCTCTGGCTTGGCAAGTGGAGTGGTAGGGCACCGTTGTACCAGAGATACACGTGGGGCTGTGATACAAGCCTGCGATGTTAGCATGCTATCAGAACAGGAAATGGGAAGAACCACAGGTACAAGAAGGATGTGACCACGGAGCTTGGCATCTCCCGACTAAGAAAAAAGCGCAGTTGTCTGAACATCTAGGGAACTAGGCGAGCATCCATTAGAAGCGTGGCCTAACCTCAGGAGTCAGGAGTTAGCAGTGAAAGGCTGGCTGGTGTGATGGAGTGGGAAAGGCCAGGGTGTGAATCCTGCCCAGTCTTGGTAGCATAGATAGCCTCGGTGTAGACAGGACCTGGGTGAAACGAGATTCTGGGAGAAATGAGGTTCTGGGAATCCTCTACCCCTACCAGGGGCCAGCCTGAGGCGTGACACCTGGTAGGAGCTCAGCAACGTGATTCCTTCTTGGCCTTTGGGACCTTGTGGCTAGTCACCTGCACCGGCTCTTTCCCTCTAACCCATACTCACACGTGTTTGATCCCTGGGTTGGGAAGATCGCCTGGAGAAGGGCATGGCAACCCACTCCAGTATTCCTGCCTGGAGAATCCCATGGACAGAGTAGCCTGGCAGACTACAGTCCATGGGGTCGCACAGAGATGGACACGACAGAAAAAACTTAGCAGGCATGTACAGGTATGGAGGGGCCCCTGCTGCACACACCCTGCTGGTCCAGCCCCAGGCACGTCCTGCTCCTTCCTTCCCCACTCCCTCAGGACCAACTGGTTCTGTTGGGGAGGACCATCCGGCTACAGAAGCTGGTGACCATGCTGTTGGGCTCTGTCTTCAGACGGCCCTGCTCTCCCATCTCTTCCGCAGTTATCACATGTTTGTGCCCTCTCAACTGCCTGTGTGCCCCTTACTCTTGCAAATGATTTTCATCCCACTCCAAAGTAAAATAGTGAAACACGAGAAAACCAAAACTGAAACCAGCTGCTTTCCCTCCACTTGTGATCTATTCCCCTTCTAACACAGTGGTTCCAACACTCATGGAGCAGCAAAATCACCTGGGAGAGTTATTTAATACTAATTTAATTGACAGTGAATGTGCCGGAAACGAGACTCTTGAGGGTGAGGCTCAGGCATTGGCGATTGAACCCTTCCTGAGTGATCCTACTGGGCAGCCAGTGTTGAGAGCTGCTGTGCCAGTTCCAGGTTTGAGGGTCAGAATCACCAGGGGGTCGTGAGAACACAGGTTGCTGGGCCTCAGCCCCTGACATTCTGGTTCAGCGGGCCTGGGCTGAGGTCTGATAATTTGCAATTCTAACATGTTCCTGAAAAGTGAAAGTGTTAGTCGCTCAGTTGTATCTGATTCCTAGTCCGTCAGGCTCCCTGTCCATGGGATTTTCCTGGCAAGAATACTGGAGTGGGTTGCCATTCCCTTCTTCAGGAGATCTTCCCAACCCAGGGATCAAACCCAGGTCTCCTACATCAACAGGCAGATTCTTTACCATCTGAGCCACCAGGGAAGCCCCTAGGGACGCTGACCCCACTGCTGGGCGGGGACCACACTCAGTTCTGATCTAACGGTTCTTACATGGAATGGTCAGTAGGACCCTCTGGGGACCTCAGCGTGCTCTCCAGAACAACCTCTCCCAGCCCTTGGGGACCTCACCTCCTAGCTGCCTCTTGTGTCTTGCTCTTCCCCCTTCCTTCTCTCATGAACATGTTCAAGTGTCTGCCGTCCTAAAAAAGCCCCCTTGTTTCCATGTCCCCTCCCTGCCACCCTCTCCCTCAACTTAGCTTTGATTTGCCTTCTGCTTCATTCTCCTCTTAGTCTGCCTTCTGCCTGCGTCACTCCACTCAGTGATCCAATTCCCAAATTTGATGAGCGTTTGCCACGACTTCTTTTCAGGATTTGATACTGATTTCATCCCCCTCTCCCTGAAGAGCTCTTCTTTTTCTGTCCCTTAAGTGTTAAATCTGTTGGATCTGGTGAGCCCTGGATACTTAGATGGAGCCAGGATCAATGTACTCCATTGTCTCATCAATATATCCAGAGGGTGCTTGTGGATATCCTACTGGCACATTCGTGGCCCAGACAGAGCTCATGGCTCTGCCTGCCCTCCTCGGTTCAGTCCAGTCTCTCAGAGCCTCTCAGGGGACTCTGCTACAAGGCACCTTTATGTGGTTCTTTGCTCTACAGTGTTACAAGTGATCCCTGTTCCATGTACTTCCTTCTCCCTTCTTAGGTGTATTCCTCTGTGTTCTGCTTTGCATGGCCTTGGTGAGACGCTTTCCCTTGGCAGAGACCGGTGGGCATTGACTCTATCAGGTCTCAAATTCCAGCCGCCCCCCACCCACCAAGAAGTCTTGGTGGAAGGGATGAATCAGACAGGAGCATGGTTGGTAACCGTGCCCTGGTTGAAAGTAAAAGTTACTCAGTCGCGTCCAACTCTTTGCAGTCCCATATACTGTACAGTCCATGGAATTCTCCAGGCCAGAATACTGGAGTGGGTAACCTTTCCCTTCTCCAGGGGATCTTCCCAACCCGGGGATTGAGCCCAGGTCTCCTGCAAATTGCAGGCAGATTCTTTACCAGCTGAGCCACCAGGGAAGCCCAAGAATACTGGAGCGGGAAGCCTATCCCTTCTCCGGCGGATCTTCTCGACCCAGGAATCGAAACAGGGTCTCCTGTATTGCAGGCAGATTTTTTACCAACTGAGCTACTTAGGGAAGCCCCTATTCACGGCTCAGAATGGAGCCAGCCTGCCTCCGTCGATGTCCTTGGCCCAGAGGCCTTGCCCAGTCCTCCTGACGCTGCCACCTCTGAGCCCCTGCCCCCCACCCCCCCCACACTGTTTTTTTTCCACAAGTGAAAACATTTTGGCAGGTCTGGCGGGAACCAGAGCATTAGCTCCTCTATTTGAAGTGAGAGCCTGGACTATGTGGCACGTGGCCAGCTGTCTTTCGGGCGGCAGGGGAACAGTTGGTGACAGCTGGATACAATCAAGATCCATTACAAACAGATTTCCAAGTGCCATTCACACACAGAAGAAATTGCACGCTTTAGCAAAATAAAATCTGGGGGTTTTCAAAGCAAGACAATGCCCCAGCCTTGGCCCGTGTAAGCAGTCGAGTTCCTCTTCTCTGTAACCACACTTCCTTCCCCAGCCCCACCTCCCTCTCGAGCGCAGGCTAGGGGGATTGGGGGAGGCTGGCGAAGCTGGCAAGGGTTCTCCCTAGGCCGGGGCGCCCATGCCCTGCCTTGTATTATGAAGGACACCCCTGTCTAAACCTGAGTGGGGAGAGGTCCAAGGCTGGCTTCTAGCAGGGCCTCTGGCCAGCCTCAGTCAGGCCTCCCACCTTGGTCTCAGGGAGAAGGAAGGGTTCACAGAGTGGTTGGTGGGTGACGGCTGGCAGGCCCAGCTGAGCGCATTCCTCGCCTATGAAGCAGGTGTTATCCGAGGTAGCTGTCTCTCAAACTCCGGCCCTGGCCTTGGCAGAGCTCCAAGCTGTGGCTCATTAGGCAGCCGATTATGCTTCTGTACGGAGGGGAGGGCTTAGGATGTGGCTCTGTCGGGTCTGTGGTCTGTTGGCCTCAGCAGACCGTGTTCCTTGACCCCATGGTGGTGGGTGGTGGTGGCGGGAGTCGTTCTTTTGGCACATGGAAGGGGTGTTGGTGTTCATGGAGGGGGGCGACACTGTCCTCCCTTTTTTCATGAGAACCTCCAGCTGTGCCGCCCACTTGGGCCCCTGCTGCCTCATCCTTTATTTATTTATTTAACTTTTGGCTGTACTGGGTTTTTGTTGCTGCGTGGGCTTTTCTCTGGTTGCAGCAAGTAAGGGCTACTCTCTCGTTGTGGTGCACAGGCTTCTCAATGCAGTGGCTTCTCTTGCTGCGGAGAACAGGCTTCTCTAGGGCACGCAGGCTTCAGTAGTTGCAGTTCCCCAGCTCTAGAGCTCAACAGTTGCAGCACATGGGCTTAGTTGCCCTTCAGCATGGAGGATCTTCCCGGGTCAGGGATCGAACCCATGTCTCCTGCATTGCAAGGTGGAGTCTTTACCACTGAGCCATCAGGGCAGCTCTGCCTTATTCACCTTGATGGGAGAAGAGAGAGAGAGAACAAATAGAATCATTTGTTTTAGAAAAAGGAACCGGATAAAAAAATACGGGCATGAGGAAGAACAGAAAGGTCACAGTAAAATCCCTTGCCATGGTATCTTATATCTAAGTCCACTCTAAAAGTTTTATTTAAAATAGGTGATAATAGAATATGATATCACTTATATGTGGAATTTAAAATATGACAAAAATGAACTCATTTACAAAACAGAAACAGACTCACAGACATACGTACGGTTAAGAAAGGGGAAAGGGGTGGGTCAGGAATAAATTAAGAGTTTGGAATTAATAGATACTAACTACTATATATGAAATCGATAAACAAGACCCTACTGTGTAGCACAGGGAACTATATTCAATATCCTATAATAACCCATGATGGTAAAAAATATGAAAAGGAATATATATGTATATAAAATGGAATCACTTTGCTGTATAATACCCAAAACTAATACAACATTGTAAATCAATTCTGTTTCAATAAAAAATAAATTAAAAATATAAAAAAAATAAAAACAGGTAATACATGTATATGGTATATCATTTAAAAGCTGTGTGTTTCCCAGGGCCACCTCAACAAAGTCCCACAGACTGGAGGGCTTAAAACAACAGAAATTTATTCTCCCACAGTCTGGAGGCTGGAAGTCTGAAATCAGTGTTGGCAGGACCACACTTTTTCTGACTATCCCTTCTTTGCCTCTTCCAGCTTCTGGTGAGCCAGGCGTTGGCCTCTCAAATGGCCCCTCCATCTTCACATGGCCTTTTCTGTGTGTGTCTGTGTCCTAATCTCCCTTTCTTAGAGGGATACCAGTCATTGGATCTGGGCCACCCTATGATCTCACCTTAACCTGGTTACATTTGCAAAGATCTCATTTCCAAATAAGATCACAGTTCACAGGCGCTGGAGGTTAGGGCTTTAACATACCTTTTTGGGCTCACAATTCAACCCCTAAGAGTATGGAAGGGTATGTAATGAAGAGTCTCCCACTCCTGTTTCCCTGGCAACTGACTTTCCTCCCAGAGGCAGGGTGGCCCCCAGTCCCCCGTGCGTCCTGTTAGCCAAGGTCTGTGCTTGTCCACTAGTTTGGGAGCCCCGAGAGGGCATGGCTTTACAGCTGTTCCCTTTGTCACTGTGTCCTCAGTATTTTGAACAGTGCCTGTCACAGCATTGTCCCCCAGTCCTGAATATATGTGGAATGGCTGAGTGTACAGTATAAATGTACATCACATGTAGATGCATTTTTGCTAGGAATAGAAATACATTATACACCCGTGTTCTGTCCTAGCTTTTCCCACTTCACACAGCTTGGAAACTGGCTCACTTTGGTAAACGCAGAAATCAGCTTCAGTCTTTTAAAAAACTGTGGGTGCTCCCTTGCATGAAAGTACCAGTATCTAGTAACCTGTCCCTTTTTGAACATTGTTTCTAAAAAAGTTCAAAACATCAAGCATGGGGTAAAAAATAGATATATTTTGGGTTACCTCTGCTCAAAATTCATCCTAATTTTTTTTTGGCCGTGCAGCACAGCATATGGGATTTTAGTTCCCTAACCAGGGATCAAACCCTTGCCCCCTGCAATGGAAGTCTGGAGTCCTAACCACTGGACTGCCAATGAAGTCCCTCATTATTCTAACTTTTGAGACTATTATGTAAGGCAAGGACTTCGGAAGGGAGGCGTCAACTTAAAAAAAAGTCAGGCAGATCAACCCACTAAGAACAGACCACTGTGACAGGCTTGCAGGGAGCCCCGGCCCATTTTCAAAGTTCTTGATGTGGGCAGGGGGTGGGTCAGGGGAAGCAGCAGACGGATTCCAGACGCTGGGCCCTCTCGGCATCTCGGTTCCGTCCTCCCTTTGAGGCTCTTGCTCTGAGGTCTCCCTCTGAGGTCCCCTGGAGCTGAGGACACAAGTAGTAAGGGAAGCTGATCTGCTGGCTCCCATTTTATACTGTGACCTCTGTGGGCCTCAGTTCCCAAATCTGCAGTATGGAGATAACAGCTCAACAATGCCACACCCCCCCAACCCCCCGACACCCCCAGCCCCTGAGCCAGGAATATGAGCTAACAGAGGGTCTTTGACAGTCACCAGTGGTCAAGTAGGGATTCCCAGGTGACGCTAGTGGTAAAGAATCTATCAATGCGAGAGATGCAAGAGACCTGGGTTCCATTGCTGGGTCAGGGAAAATCGCCTGGAATAGGAAATGGCAACCTGCTCCAGTATCTTGCCTCGAAAACTCCATGGACACAGGAGCCTGGTGGCTACAGTCCATGGAGCTACGAAGAGTTGGACACGACTGAGCACGCACATGTTGTCAAGTACATTTTACATCCCTACCCAGTGCATTCACTTACAACCAAAACAAACATTATCCTTAGGTACCAGGTGGACGCTGATACTCTTTTATTCGATCTTCTCTTCCTTCAGTGGAGATTGGTTTTTCAACCATTCAGGGTCAGGACCTGCCATTGGAAAACACTGTGGTATTGAAACAATGTAAGTTAAGGGAATTTGTTTACAGTCAAAAACCAGGCTAATCGAAGTGATTAGCATTCATGCCCTTCCCATCCAAAAGTTTGGGAGTTCAGATCACCTGTGGCCTCAGTTGCTTTTCTGCCCAAGTTTTGGTCATCGAGCAAGAGTTATGTAAAATCAGTGAAGATTAAACTCCTAGGTCCACCAGAATCAACCTTTTTTTTTTTTTAAATGTTTATTTGTTTGGCTGTGCAGGGTCTTAGTTGTGGCTCATGGAATCTGCTCTTCATCGCGACATGTGGGATCTAGTTCCCCGACCAGGGACCGAACCGGGGTCCCCTGCATTGGGAGCACAGAGTCTTAGCCACCAGACTGCCAGGGAAGTCCCCAGAATCAACCTTTTATGGCTGATAATCTCTATGAGGGAAGTGTCTGATTTCTGGAGCCATTGGAAAGAAACCCTTGCCTAAGGAAATAAAGCCCATCTTCTTGGACGTACAGGAGACATCAAGCTTCACCATCAAAGCCTGAGTCAGACAGCTCAGGGAGTAACATGGATATTTTTGTTTGTGAATGCACAATTTTCTTAGCCACCAGAAGGGTGGGCCAGAGCTGCGCCCTGACGGAATGTGAAAATTAGGATCCCTTAGACTGATAATGTTGGAATCCGTCTCATCTAACAAAAACATTGTCAGCTGTGCTGAAGTCAAGTAGAAGAGAGCAAAAGATCAGAGATCAATACTGGGCAGGAGCCTGGATTTTATAGGCAGACGCTCCATTTCACCAGTGCGAGACAGGTCCAGGGGGCTGAGGTATTTGCCCAGATCACAGGGCTAATAGGAAGCAGATGTGGAAAGAAAACCTAGAGCTTCCTCATTCATTTACTCCTTTTCCATGAGAGGAAAGGGACTTTTCTTCGTTGTCTCTTGGGAGGCATGTTTTGGAACAGACTGCTGAGGACGGTCACAACTCCCCTCGATGGAGATATTCCCTGACCTTTCAGGGGCATTGCCAGGACCTTGGGCTGAGCTCTTCCCCCGCAGCACCCCCGGTACAGCACATTGTGCTAGGGGGTCCAGGGTCATGCCCCACAGGAGGGTCCTGGACCATCCCTGTGTGATCCTTCCAAATGACACACTCATAATTTTTATGTGTAACACCAAACCAAGAAAGAGCATGTCCATCCAGGAACGACAAGAAAAGCAGCATTTTCCTTTATTTTTCTAAGTTAAAAATTGGTGATGTCCCAGCCTCCACTTGCAGAGCTACTGCCCAGGCTCCTCAAAGGGCAGCTCAGTTAACCAGTGGGTAGGTACTGGTCCATTGGCCCAGTGCAGGCAAATAAAACATGTAAGGCACAGCCTAGAAACGTATGAATCTAAGAGTCGCAAGAATCAAGGTCACCAAAATCCTGACACGCTGTGAGGCTTAGGTACCTCTCTTTGAAATTTGATCGGGGTAAATTCAGAGGACAAAGAAAAGGAAGTATGTAAAGGCAGTGAACTCATGACATTCACGGTGCTAAGGTTCAGACTGCAGAAATAATGAACTCAAAATATTCTGGTCTTCGGCCAAGGACTGGCCGGACCTGCGAAACTAACGTCAGCGAGGACCACCCTGCCCTTGAGTGGCCGGACACGACCTTGGTACCTTTGTAGGCGGCTGGCCGCCGGTCAGTTTCCCAGGCCTGCGCCACCCTTCGGAAATCCGAAACCTGCTGGGCCCCCGGAGGCGGCCGAGGCGGGGCCTCGGGTTGGGGCGTGGTCAGAGGAGGGGCCTCGGGGCCTGGGGCCAGCCGGAGGGGCGGGGCCTCGGCGGGCGCGCGTACGCAGGCCTGGGCAGGGTAGAGGACGCAGCCCCACGGGTGCGCGCGCGGGTGACGGGGCGGGGCCGCGGGCCCGGGGGCGGGGGTCTGGGCGGGCACGCGTGCGCAGGCGCGGGCGGGGATGCGGCCGCGTGCTGAGCTCTGTGTGTGTGTGTGTGCGCGCGGCGCGCACGCAGGCGCCGGGCGGGGCGCCCCGCGGGAGCCGAGGGGCGGGCGGCGGGCGGCGGGCTCGGGGCCGGGGGCGGGGCTCTGAGACGCGCGGGGCAAGCGGGGCCGGGAGCGGCGGGACCTGGGGCGAGCGGCGAGCCCAGGCGCGGAGCCTGGCGCCGGCACCATGGACGAGGACGACAGCTACGGTCAGTACGGCCCTCGGCCCGGCCGGCGGACTCCCCCTCCCTCACTTCCTCCCTTCACCGGCCCGGCGCCTTGGCCGCGCCTCAGGCGACTCGCGTTTCCCGGGGACTGTGGTGCCGGACGCGAGCCGAGGGCGGCCGGGTGAGGCGGGGGCCTCCTCAGGGCAGCGGGCACCTGGGGCCCGGAGTGTTAAGGGCTGAGGGGCGTTGAGGGGCCGACGTCGGGGTGCCCGGGTCTCGGGGGCCGGCTCTGGGGGCCGCCGGACTCGGGTCTCTGGGGCCGGAGTCGTGGGACCGGGGTCTTGGGGCCTGAGTCTCTGGGGCGGAAGTCCTCCGGAGTGAGCGTCTGTCTCGAGGCCAGGGTTTAGGGCGGGGTTCGCGAGGACAGGAGGGTCTCGGGGCCGGGGTCTCCGGCGGGGGTCTCGGGTCGCTGTCCCGGGCAGGCCCGGCTTCTCCCGCAGCCCCGCGGGGGAGCCCCCCGCGAACGCTCAAGTTCCCCCGGGCGTTCTCCGTAGTTTCCAGCCCCTTCCGTGCTGGCAAGTTATGTGCCCCGGTCCATGTCTTTGTTCTGAAACGAAAATGAGAAAACACGGGCAGCGAACCCCGAGTGGACAGGCGCCACCTGAGGGTGCCGTCGGGGCCGGGACCTCCGGCCGCCGGCCACCCGAGGGTCCGAGGCTGACCGCCGCTCCGCGAAAACGGGGCTGCCGGGCCCCCAACGCTTGCGGGTCGAGCCCGAGGGGCGCCGAGAAACCCAAGTTTGCCTTCTCATCCGTTCCCAGAGACGCGGCACAGCCCTCACGCCACACCGACAGCGAAAACTTGACAGAACTACCCACTTCCAAAGCCTCCTGCTGACCTCACCTGGGAACTGTTGGCCATCTGCAGGGCATTCGTCTGTCAAATGGCTTCAGATTGTCAGGGTGGCAGAAGGCTGTGTGGAATGCCTTAGTTAATTTGTTTAACGTTTTAATCCCGAGAGATGAAAGAATGGCAGATAGAACAAAGTGGTTAAGTTTTGTGGTTTGGTAAGCAGAGTACAGACAGCAGTTTGAAATGCTTGTGTGGCTTAGTGGAAGCGAATATGCTTTCTTGACTAAGTGACACAGGCGATGTTTGTTTCTTAAGCTCTGAGGGAGCAAGCTTTGTTGTGGAGTATGTTAAAATGTGAAAGGTGAAGCACCTTGTTACTCTTCTGTTTATTTACGAGTAAGTCATTGAGGAACCGCTGACCGCAATAGGTGGGTTTATGACCCACAGTGGCAGACAGGGGAAAGGCCGACACTTGTGGCCTGAAATCCAGAGCACGTGGGATGGGTATCCATCAGATGTCCCGCGGTTACCTTCCAAATAAAAGCAGTGTGTGCTTTTCCTCTGTGACTGAAAACAACAACAACAACACACACCCATGGATTGATCCCAAAGGACTTTTCGCCCCCCCCTTAGGCCTCTCTCTTTCTGCCCACGTAGGAGAAGCCTTCTCCAGCTTTGCATGCTGCTGTACCATCTCTTGCTGTTTAATCCAGGCTTTCTTCGTGCCCTCTCCTGGTGTTCTACCCAATGCTCGAGGCAGGAAGCTGTTGGTCTGGTTGCTTTTAACACAATGACTGCTTTGCTACCAGGCATGGCATGAATTCGTGCCCAGAAAGGGTGAATGGAAGCAGGGGGTATTTCTTTCCTGTGGTGGCTGTAACAGATTGGCACAAACAACATAAACTTCTTATTTTACAGTTCTGGAGGTCGGAAGTCCAAATTTGATCTCACTAAGCTAAAATCAAGGTGTTTACTGGGCTGTGTTCCTTTCTGGAGGTCCTAACAGGAACGTCCGTTTCCTTGCCTCTTCCAGCTTCTAGAGACTGCCCACGTTCCTTGCTGCTGGCCGCCTTCCATCTTCAAAGCTAGCAGGTAGCATCTTCTCAGTTCTCTCTGACTTCTGCCTCTTCTAGTTAGGGCTCTGTGATGCCATTGGACCCACCTGAATAAGGATCAGCAGCCTTAGTTCTACAATGGTAGTCCCCTTGTTGCCATGTAGGGGCGACATGTTTCCAGGTTCTGGGATTGGGACAGGGCCATCTCTAGGGGCCATTATTCTGCTGACCACACATAAACATGAGGAAGAAGTTCTTTTCTTTCTATTTATACAGTTTTTTTTTTTTTTTTAATCATATTCTTTGTATATTGGAGGAAGCAGAAAGGTTGATTTAAAGGAGATTCCCCCACTCGTTGGGTTTACTACACAAAAAGTACCTAATGGTTCAAGATGATCATAACAAGAAAAAGGTTCCTAGTTCTTTTTAAGGTTTGCCTCGGTCTCCAGAACTTTCCATTTCTCTCCTAGGTTTTATAGAGAATTTACCTCAAAAGATAAGACGACTATTCAGATTCCACATTTCAGAAGAAAGTGGGTGCTATGAACTCGAACAGTGCATAGAATGCCAGGTCTGGGGGTTCCCTCAGAACCTCCATGGGTGGTTCATGAGTCAGCCTAGGTCACTACCATGGTTTTTTAACATTATATCTTTGGGGACATGGTTTATGATTTCCATGCTATCACCTTGCTAGATAAAACCTTTGAAACATAACTCATTTATAATAGGCTAAAGAAAGAGAATGTGTCTTAGAGTTTCTGTATTCAACGAAAAAGAATTTCGAAAACTCACCAGAAGGCTTTTCCTGGCTGCATACTCTCTGATGTGCTGTGCAGACCCAGAGACCACACCACTGAGTTCGACAGCTCTTTGTCTTGTACACTCCCTCTGATCCTGAGTTGTTTATTTGGTCTAGCTGTAACACACTAGATCCGTACAGCGTGGCTCAAACTACACCTGTGGTGAGATAAACCATACTGTGAACACCTGTGTGAAGTGGGGGGACGGTTAAACAAAAGTCATTTTAAAGCTTTTTTTTTTTAAAGGAAAAATGTGGAATTAGTGGTTTTCTAAAAGCTTAATTAACACTTTAAGAAAGATGTTTCTAATGCTTGTGGCTGTCTTTATCCCCCACCCCCAGCTTCTTTCTAAACCCTGAAATAGTTGGGATTTTTGGGGGGTCATTTTACGTTCTTATTAGATGACTGTACTTCCTGGATGTCACAGTTCTCACTTGCAAAAGAAGAGGTATTTTTGCCTTCATAGGGTTCCCTGCCCACGAAAGGATTCAGTGACTGTATTCCTCTTTGTGACTTCTGAATTCAAGCAGACATTTTTAACATGCAGTCTGCTGCTTCATGGGCTTTCAGGCCCCTCTGAGATTGTATGTGAGAATTTGTGAATGTGCATTTTTGGAGAGTCTTTTGCTTTAATCCAGTTCTCGAACAGCTCTGACTCTGGGAATTGCTGCTCCAGAGGTTTGCCTGCCTCTCTCTTACGAAAGGTCTCGAGGTAGAGATGGGCAGGGTCCATCCAGTAGTAACAACGGAAATGTTAGTGGTAATGATTCTATATCACGACTCTGACAAAATAATCGGGATTTCTGAGCATAGGTTCTTAAGATCCTTGAACCCATGGTGCTGTTCAAGACCTTTACTTCTCAAATATAGACCTTACTCCTCTCGGCTTTTATTAGCTTCAGCTTATCCCTTTTCTGCTGCATGAGGGAGAAGAAGCCTTTAAGAAGTAAGCCTCTCTTGAGAAAGTGGAGATGTTGATCTTAACCAGGCGCACCTGCCGTCCTCAGATGATGAAAGTGAGGTGTGGGCAGTGGTATGCTTAGGCAGTGGCATGCATGGGTGCTGCTGCAGGATTGTGCGTGGGAGCCTATTGCGTCCAGGAGAGATTTGCTGTTTGGTCTTTGTGCCTTAAGAACAAGCGTGGGGCCTGGTACCCAGTGGAAGCAGCTCAGTGACTCTTGAGGGAATAATAAATTGAGCCAGTTTCTATGTGGCAAAAGTTAACATTTGCTGAACTTGAATTTTTCTCTACCCCCCATCCCAAACAAACTGGAACACTTTTATGAATGTGCTTGACCCTATGCCAAACCAGTTTTCTTCATTTTTCTATGGTATTGATGACTTTCATTGTTCCCAAATGTAGTTCCACTCTTAGTGATTTGCATTTATTGAAAAGGATACAATTACATAAAGTCAGGGCTTTCTTAGAAAATCTGGAACACAAGGTTACCATAATTACACATTTTGTGGTCTATAAGGTAGATTTCCAGGGGTGACATTAACATGTCAGAGGATATAAACATTTTGGAAATTCTTGATGGGTGGTGTCAATTTGGTTTTTCAAAAGGCTGTATTAAGCTACCCTGTTCTTAGCCATGTATGGGGGTATGTGTTCCAGTATCACTATAAGTGTGCCACTAGTGAGGATTAGCATATGAAAGCTTTTTTAAAGAAAACTAATTTAATGGTTACAAAATGGTTTCTCATTATATCTGTTGATTATTAGCTAGGTTAAAAAAATTTCTTTTGTCTGTTTGTGTATTATGACCTGTATTAACGGCTGTTCATGTGAAATATGGTTCATCGATTTAACTGAGATTAACTCCTTCTTTAAGGCCTTTGTTAAATCAACAGATTTATGTTTTTCTCACTGATGTTTTAAGCATGGGGAAAATATATACTTAAATTTGACTGGGGTTTGGACCATTTGTAGCAGTCGCTTATAAATACCTTTCCTTTGTTTTTCTCTTAAAAATTGAGGATCTCTCAACCCATATATTGTCTTCTGCCCAAATACAGAATGTTTCCTTTAGGGGATAAAATTGTGAGTTCTGTAGTTTTTATTGGTTTGGATGACAGTGATAAATAGTTTAGTCTGTGGGATCTTCGGACACATACTTGCCCCTTTCTGAGAGTCCTGTGTTAGTCAAAAGCCATTTTGCCAAACAGAGTTTTTTCTTGTGTATTTCATGCCTTCAGAATTAGGCAGTTGTCCAGTGTGAACTAGAAGGAGGACGCCTTCTCATTCCAAGGGTGAGAGCAGACATGTAGGTCACTTGGTGGGGGAGGAGAGTGGGGATGTGTATGAGAGAGATGGTGAGGCAGAGGATGGAACGCTTGAGCCTGAGAACCGTGTTGCCAGTGGACTCTCCTCTCAGCCCTTTTCCCGCTCACCCTCCAAGGCTAAGTCTTGGGCCGGGGGCTCCGAAAGAAAAGCACTTTGCCTGAACCTGTCCATCTGCCCCATTACCACACAGCCTCTCAACTGTCTTAATTATTGTTGCTCAGTTTCAGTTGCAATAAGAGGCCTGGAGGAGGTAGGAAATTATTTAGAAATGTTTTAAGAATTGAATCCCACATCCTCTGAAACTGCTGGTGATGTTGTTTTGATTCTCTCTTTGCATGGACCAAAAAAAAAAAAAAAAAAAACCAAACACGTAATATAGGGTGAAGGCTATAGGGGATTTTTGCTCTCTTCATTATCCATGATGGTGCGAGCCTGTTTCTTTGCTGCTGCAGTGGTGAGATGGTTGAGAACTGCTTCCTGTGAGGCCTGGCTCCTTTAGCAAGGGTCAGGATGTCACCTTCCTTAGCTGGGTGCTTTCTGTGTCTTCCACCTCTTTTTTTTTTTAAGTCTTCAGGAAGGATTCAATGGGAATTCCCTGATGGTTCCAAGCTCTCACTGCCCAGGGCCCAGGTTCCATCCCTAGTTGGGAAACTAAACTTCCGCAAGCTGCGAGACCCCCCCCCCCAAAAGTTTCTCTTTCAAAAACATTACTTAATCTGACATTGTTGCAGTCTACATTGTAATTATTAAAGTAGGGTATAAATGATGAAATAGGTTTAATGCTATTAGAAAACCTTCCCCCTCCAGTAGTCCTGGAACTGGTTTGGACCCTGTGAGCTATTTGTAAAGGCTTACTCAGTCAGCAGGCACTAGCGACCAGGTCGTATAGCCCCTATCACAGATGCTTGGAGCCGAGCAGGAAGAGAGAGATGTAGGAGGAGGCTGTGAAGGGGAGTGTCAGAGTGGGTGTGGTAAGTGTGCAGGAAAACGTAGGCACAGAGAGAAGAGCAGTTCAGCTTGGAGCTGGGGTCGGACTGGATGGGGCAGAAGACAGTTCATGCAGGATCTGGCATTTGGGCTGGACTTTGAAAGATGAGTTGGTGCCAACTAGGCAAATATGGCAAAAACATACATTTCAGGCCAAGAATGAACCAGCGTGGCTGGAGAATCTGGCCCCTGTGGGGAGCTGCCGATGGCTCTGTGTGCCTGGACGGGCTCCTGCGTAGAACCCAGGACTTTCCTCTCTGTGCCACAGGGATCCGTAGACGGAGTCAGGCTGGGCTGTTTCCAGGTGATTATTTTGCATTTCTGAGAGATCCCCTGCGGTGCGGTGCAGCCGGAGTCCTTCTGGGAGCTGTTGCAGGCGTCCAGGTGGGGGAGAGGATGGGACCTGAGTTAAGACAGTAGGGGTGGGGGGGAAGAGGCGAACAACCACAAGACACCTGGAATCAATAGGATGTGGTTGCCAGAGTTTGGGAGAGACAGAGCATCGAAGGAAGGTAAGGAAGCTGAATGAGTCTGGTACAGAGTGTGTAGACTGAGTGTGTAGAGTTGAACACAGGAGCTCAGGTGAGGACACGCTGAGTGGAGTCGTGAGGTCTGTACAGACCATCCCCTGGTCCATTTAGGCAGCTGGGTTCGGAACCGGCACTCAGGGAATTACCAACACACTAGTGGGAGTGGAAGCAGGGAGGGGGTCATGTGACGTGCTGAGACGAGGTCCAGGGACATTGTCTTGGGCATGCCACTGTTGAAGGGCTGGGCAGAGAAAGTGGCCTGGAAAGGAGACTGTGCAGTTGTATTATGTGTATAGATGGCTCTTTATAGGAAATCAGAGAGAAGGGGCAGCAGCTAGAAGGCAGTGCAGAATGGAGAGACTTTTGTTTTTAATTTGGGGAGACTTAAGACTGTTTGCAGACTCTTTTTTGAAAGCTACTCTGAATCAGCCTTGGATTAAGGTATTCATAGACTGTGTGCTGTGAACGCCACGTAGGATGGGACTCATATTTCATTTTGTCTATTGAGGCTTTTATACACAGCAGCTGCAGGACTGCATGTGTTTTTGCAACCTTTTTAGCTTAAATTACTTTCTATTATGATCTCTGCCTCCCTGAAATACTGTTTCCAACAGCCCTAGTAATTGAAATTGAGGACATTTTGATTTTTAGCTGTGTTCTTGCGTTTCCGGCTGCCTGCTCAATGTTTCCCTGTGGGTATCCTATCATCATCTCGAATTCAGCATCAGAATGCAGCCTTCTGCCTGTCTCCTGTCTTACTCTCCCCTCCAGACTCCTTTTTTTTTTTTCTATTTTTATCCCCATTTTCTTAATCACTTCAGTTACTGAGGCTTGAAAAAATGTTTGACTCCTTTGTCTTTCTTGCCTTCTAAATAGTTTTCCAACCATCCATCCATCTATCCATCTCATTTTTCATTATCTTCTTTGTGTTACGCATTTGCTTGATGCCAAGGCTATGAAGAATTTTAAAAGGTGGCCCCTGTTTTCAAGAAACTCAAAGTGCAGGGTATAGTTGACAAGTTGAAAAATTTCAGTCAGAATATATGGATATATGACAGATTCTCTGATGGAGACGTAATAAATGCTATACAAGCCCGGAGGGTTCCAGTCTTCAGTGTGTTTTGGGTGAGAGACACTTTTGAGTAAAACACCTAACCTTGGGATCAAATGAGGTGGGAGCATCATAGACCATGTGTTACCACTCTGCCTCCAGCAGGTAGCTGTGTGCTGTGCACTGAACATTTTTCATGTTCTTCCTTAATCCTCACAGTAATCCTGGGTGGGAGGTACAGTGGCTGCGCCCACTTAACAGGTGAGGAGATAGAGGTTCAGAGATTTATTTATAATAGGTGACCTGACTGAAGAGCTGTACAACTGGTATTGGATGCAGGTTTCTCAGACCTCAGAGCCCCTATGCTCACCACTTCTGCTGCAGGGCCTGCTTGTTCTTTTTTTTTTTAATTGAAGTATAGTTGATTTACAATGTGTTAGTTTCAGTATACAGCAAAGTGATTTCGGTTATTGTTGCTGTTCAGTCGCCAAGACGTGTCCACCTCTTTGCGACCCAATGGACTGCAGCACGCCAGGCTTCCCTTTCCTTCCCTATCTCCCAGAGTTTACTCAAACTCATGAGGATTGAGCCGATGATGCCATCCAACCACTTCATTCTATGTCGCCCCCTTCTCCTCTTGCCCTCAGTCTTTCCCGGCATCAAGGTCTTATTTCCAGTGAGTCAGTTCTTTGCATCAGGTGGATAGTGTATTGGAGATTCAGCTTCCGTATCAGTCCTTCCAATGAATATTCAGGGTTGATTTCCTTTAGGATTGACTGGCTTGATCTCCTTGCTGTCCAAGGGATCCTTAAGAGTCTTCTCCAGCACCTCAGTTCAGTTATACAAACATTTGTATGTATATTCTTTTCACCTTATTTTCCATTATAGATTATTGTATTGAATATAGTTCCCTGTGCTATACAGTATGTCCTTATTGGTCATCTGTTTTATATACAATAGTGTGTATATATTAACCCCAAATTCCTGATTTATCCCTATGCCCCCTTCCCCTTTGGTAACCATATGTTTGTTTTCTGTGAGTCTTTCTGTTTCATAAATAAGTTTACTTGTATTACTCTTTAGGTTCCACATATAAGTGATAATTATGATACTTGTCTTTGTCTGACTGACTTCACTTATTATGTTAGTCTCTGGGCCCATCCACATTGCTCCAAATAGCCTGCTTATTCTTATTTCCTATTATGTCACACCCCTGTCTTTACTTTTACATACTTGTACTTTTACATACCTCTTCTAAACATTCTCTTGGAATTAGGAGTTCCAATTCCATGATCCCATGTCTTGATACATTTCGTTTACTTTTTTGGTTAAAACCTATGTTACAGGTTATTAAACAGATTAATATTGAAAGAGCCTGTTGCTCCTGTTAGGGTTGACCTTTGAGGGGTTTGTCAGATTGTACAGTAAAGCCTCTCTCTTTCTTAGTCTGCTGGGTTGTGCTGGCCTCTCCTGGGACCTTTGGTGAATGGGGGCTGGTGTGGCGACAGGAGTAGCGCTCCTGGCCTTTGAAGATTCCCTGGAGCCAGACCCGTCTTGTCGTTGGGCAACCAGAGTTTATGTGGGAAGGCCAGGTAACCAGGTGAAGGTTAATGCAGGAGTCCTGCCTCCTACAGATCTGCCCCGAAGCTGGCCTGTCCACCATTTCCAGGGCCCTCTGGTGTGGCTCTTCACCTCTCACCGTTTACGATGAAATAGTAGAAGCTACTGAGAGAGGAAACTCAGCAGTGAAGCAGGAGATGGCAGTGGAGGCACAGTGTTTCTTCACGAAAGTGGCAGTATTGGCATTCATCCAGCATCCATCTCACCACTCTGACTTCATCATTGTGCCTTCTGTGAGGGGCTATCTGTTAGACTGTCCCCTGGAGGGATCACTGAGGGTTCTGGTGCAAGACTTAGTTAGCTCTTCGGACTGAAAAAGACTTTGGGGCCTAAATTCCTAAGTGAGCATGCTGATTTATGATGGCGTTTGTGAGAAGTTTTTAAAGCCAGCCTTTGGTCATTTGACTGCTCTCAGCCCAGCTGTGGGAGTGCCTGCACGAGGACCGTGTTTCATGGGGACTTCCTAGTGGTCCAGTGGCTGACTCTGCATTCCCAATGTAGGGGGCCAGGATTGTTCCTGTCAACTTGCAAGCTGTTGAAATTAGAATTTGGCCCTCTTACCTCACACGTGCGCTGTCCCGGTTCATTCTTCTGTGTTTCGTGGTTTATTTGGGGGCCTGGTTCTTGCTGCAGCTGGTTATGGTGATAACCAGTTAGGAAGTTTCTCACTGCCGGCTTGCTGGGAGGGTTATGAGTACAGTTTCTAGGCATTCAGAGATTTCAATACAAATCTTAAAAAGGGGATATTTTGAACAGAGCATGTGATTATTCTGTTCTTGAAAGATGACTGGCAAGAAAATTCTTTAAGAGGGCTACTATCACCTACAGTAAGGTGATTTCTGGTGTGAGTTAGGAAGTATTAAGGTATTTGACAAATGTATGCCTCTTGACAAGGATTGGTGTGCACAGAGTGCTTGGCCACTCAGTCGTGTCTGACTCTTTGTGACCTTTGGCACTGTAGCCTGCCAGGCTCCTCTGACCATGGAACTTTCCAGGCAAGAATACTGGAGTGGTTTGCCATTTCCTTCTCCAGGGGATCTTCCCGACCCAGGGGTCAAACCCGCATCTCCTGGGTCTCCTGCTTTGCAGGCAGGTTCTTTACCCACTGAGCCATTAGTAGCTCAGTGGTTTATGTGACAGAGATTAAAAATTGGTCATTGTTCTTTTGTGTGTGATTTAAAAAATCGGAACGACAACCGGACATGTCAGTAGGATGCTGCTTTGACTTGGGCCTTTTCTGGACACGCCGTCTGTGTGACAGACAAAAGAAGTGGCTTCACTGTGTTAGTTTTTTATGGCTAACTGTGTTAGTTTTTTATGGCTATTGTAACAAAGGATCAGGAATGGAGTGGCATAAAACCATGCTAATTTTTTTGTTGTCCTGGGGGTCACAGTCTAGAATGGGTCTCAGGGCTAAAATCAGGGTGTCAGCTTTGTTTCTTCTGGAGGCTCCAGAGGAGAATCCATGTCCTTGCCTTTTCCACCCTGTCGAAGCTATCTGCATCCCTTGGCTCGTGGCCCTGTTACATCTTTTTCATTCAATTTGTTCCTCAAAACCAGCAATGACTGGTCAAGGCTTTCTCACATATCATCCCTCTGATGCCGCCTCTGCCCCACTTCCTCATTTTTCCCCCCCACTTCCACTTTCAAGCAGTCTTGTGATCATATTGTGCCTACCCAGATAATCCAGGATAATCTGTCCATCTGTAGGTCACCTGATTAGCAACCTTAATTCCATCTGCAATGTTAATTCCCCTTCACCATGGAATTTACCAGACCCACAGATCTGGGGTCTGTTCTGCAGACCAGATCACCCTAGTGATTTTGTTCCTTGACTGTTTCTTGTGAGGCGGGACCTCTTTCTTCTCGAGATGTTCCATGTGGATTGAAAGGACTGCCGTGTTGTGTGGACTTTTTCTAGTTGCTTTAAGCATTTCTCGTCCTGGAAGAGAGTTCCTCTTTCAGAGGTAGCAGCCTTGTAGAGCAGCAGCACACTCTGACCTGTGTGTCCCGTTTCTGCTCCTCAGCAGCCCTGTTTGTCCTCAGACTGCTAGAACAGAGAATGTCTTCAGTTATTGCTGCCTGTTCTTGAATGTTTTTGTGTTGATACTTAATTTGGTAGCAAAGAGAACTTTTTTTTTTCTTTTGGTTTCAGGTAATGAAAACATCCCTGAACAATGGAGCTTGTTAGGAAAAAGGAGTTCCTTGTTGTAGAAGATCTTGACATGACATTGGTGATTATTTTTCCAGACACCTGCTTTTGTTCTTCGTGTCACATGATGGGCATCTCGTGTAGAGGAAGCAGGCGAGGTGTGACACTCTTTCACAAATTCATGTTAAAGGCTCATTTGGTTTAATTTCCTACGGAACTGAATTTTTAGCTAAACACTACTGTTCTTTTCCTTTTTTGATCTTGTTGTCTATTTTTCATTTTCTCAAACATATAAATATGTATACGTACAATTTTTTTAATAAGAGGAATTTAAATTTCTACTTTAAAAAATTATAAAAGTAACATTTTTATGGACTTTCTGGGTAACTGAAAGGAATCCACTGGTAAGGAATCCACCTGCGATGCAGGAGACCCCAGTTTGATTCCTGGGTCAGGAAGTTCCCCTGCAGAATAGATAGGCTACCCAATTCAGTATTTTTGAGTGTATCTGGTAGCTCAGATGGTAAAGAATCCACCTACAATGCGGGAGACCTGGGTTTGATCCCTGGTTTGGGAAGATCCCCTGGAGGAGGGCATGGCAATCCACTCCAGTATTCTTGCCTGGAGAATCCCCTTGAACAGAGAAGCCTGGTGGGCTACAGTCCATGAGGTCACAAAGAGTCAGACACAGCTGAGCGACTCAGCACAGCACAGCAACTTGTCGTCCTAGCAAAAATATGATTGACAGAGAAAAGCCTATAGTTAAAAGTCACTTTTGACTTTTAAAGGGTTCTACGAGGCTCTAGGAAGTTTGCATGATTTTAGTTCTCTGTGTTACCTCCAAGGTCAGTTGATTTCCACACAAAAATATGTTGCATATCATCCCCCAATTCCTGCCTGTGCAACCGAAGTGAAGAAAACAGTCCTTGTGAGACTGAATTGCTCTTGGAGATCTGCAGCTTGGAGAAAATAAGAACCTTAGAACCCTTTGGATGCGAAAGTCAGGGGATCTCACATGTAGGAGACCACGTGAGGGAGGATTGTGCTTCTGAGTTACTGCAGGAGTCAGACTGAAATTTAGAAAGTTGCTTGTTTACCTGCCCACCTGAAGTTGGGAATCTAGTAAATAGGGGTTAGAATAGTGCTTCCCATACCTGGCTTATCTACAGAATTGCATGGGTCATTTTAAAAAGCAGTTTACTCTGGGGCCCTGCTCTAGCCATGGCTAATGAACCAGGATCCTCCAGGGTAGGATCCAGGAATGAGTGAATGAGTACAGACACACTCATGCACACGTGTACACATGTATTTTCCAAGCACCTGAATTCAGGAGCCCAGATGTAGAAGACCAATTCTTAGGAAGCTTGTGCTACTCTCCTTGAGGTCACGTTGCTTGGTTCTGTCTTGGGTTAGAGATGGTTCCCTTTATTTCCTGTGTTTGTTTAAAATGATGGTGTGGGGATTTGTGTCCAGGATTATAGGAAGGATTGACTGAGTGTTAAATGCAGTTTTTTTTTTTTTCCAACTGTAACCATCTAATTGATGTGGTTTTGCTTTCGGCCATTCAGAATTCCCCTTAGAGGGTTTTGAGCTTTCAAACAGAGGTTTGTAAGAAAAGGCTTCGCGGATCAAAGAAGCAAAAAATAACCAAGCTTGGGTTTTATTTTTACTCCTCTATTATAGCTACCAAGTTCATGTGCCTCCCTGCTTCAGCTTCCTCAAGTGTCTGTGTGGTTTTAGTTTTTGCTCCTTTTAGAAAGACACCTTCCTTATGTGTTGCTCAGTTGCTGGGCAGCTGCTGGGCAGGCACCATCCCGGAGTCCTGATCTGCACGGCAGAGGAAGTGACCTGAAAAGAGTCTTCCCCTCTCTCTCGGGACGTGGATTGCCAGGCATGTGAGGTCTGCAGAAGGGCTGAGGCCCAGTCACCTGCCAGAGTAGCTTCTGAGTGGCTCTCAGCCTCTCCTAGGGTGTTGGTAGATAGTCTGGCTGTGCTAGGCTGGCTGTAATTGTAATGTCCTTCTTACTTGGATGAACTTTGAAAAGTTAACATTGTGTAAGATTTTAAAACACACGCACAAGTGGATGGAAGAATGTAATGAACTCCTGTGGACCCATCACCACAAACATTTTGGTGTAGTTTCCTTTCAGTCTTTTTCATTTTTTTAATGTATATTCCTACATGTCCACCAACCTTAAGTCCTTCTTGGAAAATGTAGGATTTAAAAAATAAGTTTAAACCTCAGCTTCAATCTTAATAGACTAGCAAAAAAGAGAAAATGAAATCAAAGCAAGCAGAAGGAAGATATAAAATAGCAGAAATCAGTGAAATAGAAGACAGAGCAGCTGCCCAGAAGAGTTCCCACCTTGAAGGGAAGTGGATTAGCAGAGAGGAGGAGGAGGGCATCCACTCCATTGATCACAGTTCAGCAGTCAGGTTATATAGTGCTGAGCAGGTGGCGTGGTAGAAAGAGCACTGGGCATGGAGCCTGGCCTCTGGGTCTGGTACTGTCTCTAAGGGCCCTTTGATCTTGGGCAAGTCACTTGGCATCACCAAGTCCCCTGAAAATATAGACAGTGGTATCTTTTCTACCTACCCTGCAGAGTTGTTGCAAGGTCAAATAAGACAATGCATGTGAAAGTAATTTACATATAACAGCTGGAAAAAAAGTAAAGTATAAAATTTGATAAGGAGAAATTTGAAATTACTAGATCAACTGAAGCTCGGGGATTATATGTGTGGATTTTATTTACAACAATTATAACAACAAAAAGTTTAAAAATTAGTTCCAGTCGTTCTGTGGAATGTTTTGTAGCTTTTTTATTTTTATTTATTTATTTATTTTTTTACTTTTTTTTTTTCCCATTTATTTCTATTAGTTGGAGGCTAATTACTTTACTGTTTTGTAGCTTTTTAAAAAAAGATAAATATTTTTCTCTGCCCTTAAAGTGTATATATGGATGAGTTTTTTGGTGGCATCTGCCGGGGAAGGACCCCATCCTCACAGGGATGGCAGGAGAAGCAAGATTCCAAAGGAGGTGCCGGCAGCTGGCTGTCTCCCCTCGGCTCTGTGGGGGCTGGAGGCAGGGAGCAGGCCTCACTTGGGTCAGACCGTTTGTCACATGGAGCTCAGCAGAAACCGGAACCCAGGCTGGAAGTGCTGCTTCTCCGACACCAAAGCCCATGGGGTGACAAGGTGAGCCCAGATGATGGCCACGCTTGATCTGGGTTAGTCTGCAGCTGAGGAACCAGCTGCCTGGGGCTTAGCACCTTCCACAGCAGACAAGCCAGCCCTCCCCGGGAGCCACCTGGTCGTGTTGTGGCCTCCTTGGCCGACCAGCTGTGACAGAGTATGTGCAGGGATGCTCAGGCCCCATGGTGGCCTGACTCTGCCCAAGGCTGTATAATATGGTTGCCCCATGATTTGATTACTTGTCCTTTCTTGTTGGTCATTTAGAAGTTTCCTCTCTGTTGTGTAACATGTTAACCCTATAATATCATTGTTAGTAAAGCTTTGCCCATGTTTCTAATTGTTTTCTTAGTCTGGACTTCTCTAAGTGAAATCACTAGGCCAGTGACTAAAAACTATTTTTTAGTCTCTTGATATGTACTTCCAAGTGATTTTCCAGAAAGTTCTGTCACATTTACATTTCCCACTATGATATATATGATAATATTTGTTAATTTATCCTTCTAAACATTGAATTGTTTTTTAATATAACTTTTAAATATTTTCTCTCTCTTCACAGTGTTGGTAGGGTAGCTTTATTTCAAGACCTTGGCCTGGTGTTCGTATAAATCAGAATGGGATTTATAGCAGCTTCTTTCTCAGGTTATTTCTTGTTAATTTAGTCAACAGATATTTATTGAGGACAAACTGGAAGCTGGGCACTCTGTGGGTCTTGGGATTTAGACATGAAATCTCAGGGACCTGGCATTCTAGATGGAAGGAGAACTTTGACCTTTAAGCAAGAAAGGGAGCTGGTTTTTCTGGTTAGTGTATGTTTCATCCAACTGTATGTGGAGTTCAGATGAGGGTTTCTTAAGAGTTAAGCAAGGGTGAGAACTTATCTGGTTCCCACCCTGTGTTTATTGGACACGGGTCAGCAGTTGAACTTTGTGTTCCTGACTTTTCAGCACTCCTGTGTCCCCTTGCAACTGACAGGGCCTTTTTATAAGACATCTACATCCACAAATTGTGTTAAAGACTTTTGAAAGTGAGTCTACACAAACCACGATTTAATCTTGAACAGACAGGTTTTGGAATCCTTTTGTGTGAGGATAGGGAGAACAGTGCCTGTTAGGGACTTTCTGGTGGAAAGAAGCTTAAACTTGGCCTGATAACTTTGTCTCTTACTACTCTTTCCAACATGCACTGACTGGGAATTCCTTGGCGGTCCAGTGGTCAGGACTCTGCCTTCACTGCCAAGGGTCTGGCTTTGGTCCCTGATTGGGGAACTAAGATCCCATAAGCCACATGCTATGGCCAAAAACAGAAAAAGAGCAAAATGCATTGTCATGGATCTTTCATCTGTCAGCCTTAATTTTTACCCTTTGGCCCAAGGCCACCTTATGCCTTGGGCAAATTATCTTGTCTTCTCTCAGGGGCACAGACTTGGGGTAAAGACACAGTCTCACCTGCCTTGCAGGTCATTGTGAAAGGTCCAGTGAGATGCTCTATGTACATCAGTCGAGGGGGGTGGGGTACACACAGCAGGAGCCTGGAGAGTGAAGTGATGGCTGTCATCTGTCATCTGTGGCCATCACAGATGCTAGGATACCAAAGGTGATGTTGAAACATCTTACTTAATGATAATAAACACATTCATTTCCACTTATCTTTTTGCTAAAAACTTTTCTGGTTCCCACTTATTGTAGTTTTTTAAAAAATTATTGATGTATAATTTACATCAATAAACTGTATCCATTTGAAGTACAGTCTGATGAGATATATTTGGCAGATTTATATACCATTGAAACTGCTATCACAGTCAAGATACAGAACATTTCTCTGAAAAGGTTCTTCAGGTTCATTTGCAGCCCATCCCTCCCTCCACCCTAGGCACCCTGGATCTTTTTGTCACTACATATTAGTTTGTGTCCCCCAGAATTGTATAAATGGAATCATACAGAGTATTCTATACTGTATCTGGCCCTCCCTCAGCATGAAGTGATTGAGGTCATTGTTGGGAGGTCCATCTTTCCTCTTTACTACGGAGTGGTGTCCCACTGTCTGTATTTATCCAGTCACCTGTCCTGATCGTGTGCATTGTTTCTGGTTTGAGGCCGTTGTGAATAAAGCTGCCATGAGCCGTCATGTAAAGTCATTGTGTGGATGTGTTTCATTTCTGTTGGGTTAATACCTGTGGATGGAATGGCTGGGTTATATGGTAGGGTTTTCCTTTTCTCCTAAAAAACGTTTTATTATATGTAAAATGGTATTATGTGTAAGAAATGGTATGTACAAGTAGTATGTAACTAGTTTAAAATGTCTCAGAAAAGCTTTTATTTAATGTAAGTATAATATGCAAATCAGTTAAAGTGTGTTTTAGAATATTATCATTTTTCATCAATTAAAAAATACTGGATTTTCCTAGAAAAAACAGTGACCATAAAACTTGAAACAGTCACAACGTAAATGAAAAAAATTTTTTTTTCCTGTTCTTGTACACAATTCTGTGCTTCCTTAAAATTGAAGAGAAAGCTTCACACAAAAATTTCTAAGTATAAATTCTTGAGGGTGGGCAAAGGCACCCAAGAGCACAGCAGAGTGGGAGCGAGGGCAGGTGGCCCCCGGGAAGGGCCTCCCTGTGTCCTGTGCGTGCTCTGCAGAGTTGCTCTGTGTGTCTAGGTAAGCTGCTTCCTGGCAGCTCGTGGCCTTTGTCCATGATGTTTGTGAGACAACACAACGTGGACACGCCTTTGATGGTCACTTTATTCCTTCTTCCAGTGCGGCCAGAGGATGGGCGCCCTCTCAAGTCACCAGTCGGGCCTCTGCCACCCACTGAATTGCTTGTGCCACTGCCACTCAAAGTGTAAATCTTTCAAAAAGGGAAGTGGGAGTTAAATATTTATTTTAAAAGGAATTATTCTGTAAAATCTTTTTAGAACAATTCTGTTGTTTAGGGGGTTTTGGCGTTTGAACTACCAGGCAGAAAGTTTTCTACTTTGGAATTAAGGTATTAATTAAAGATTATTCTAAAGAATCAGTGAGTTATGTCCCCAGATGAGTTAGATGGTGGGAGTTAAAAGTAATTTAACTTAGAGCTGGGAAATTGGTCCTTTCATAATTGCAACGTGGCTGGCCGGCGATTTAGTCCACCTAGTACCTTAGTATATACTGTTTTCTGTCCTGATTGTTAGTACTGCTTAATTTAATGGTTGTAATGTGTCAGATTCCCTCAGGTCATTGTGTAAATCCCATGTGAGGAACAAGGGGTGCCAGCAGCCCTCTGAGCCTTCATTTGCAGTCTGTCAGCCTATGGGGTGGGATGAGAGGCTTGACCCCTGTGTCCTCATGCTCCTGTTGACTCATCACCCAGCTCACTCGGGTTCATCCCTGGAGGCTTCCGGAAGGAGGAGTAAACTTTGGGGAGACTGCGTGTACTCTTTTTCTTGATGTATCCTTGGACGTCTTGTTTGCCAACCAGGCCGGACTGTCGTTTATGAAACAAGAAGTTTTGTACTCTACAGGATATCCTTTAGTTTTGTATTTAATTAGACATTTTACATTTTCAATATAGGATTCAATCTGTCCCATCACTTTGTGATAAGACACTTGTGACATTATCTCCATTTACTTGGTCAGTGTTAACAAACTCACTGATATGCTTTTGCATAGTTATCAGTCATCGTCTTAACCACTGACAACATTATTTGTCCTGATAATCCCAAGCCAGTTAATTGATGATATTCTCCTCTGATTAGATACGTTTTAAAGGTAATTTCTATGGAAGTTGCTATTAAAAAGTTGCGAATGATAAAGCTCTTTCCTTTCCAGTGAGAGAGAGAGCAATGAATAACAGCCCCTTCTTTTCCTGCCATGTTCTGAACTGCTGGAAATAGAAAAAGAGGAAACTGGAGATCAAACCACCAGGTGAAGAGAAGGCATCCCCCTAACGCCAGGCATCAGGGAACAGGTTGCAAATTTGTAAAGTAGGTCAGGTTTCTTTCTCTTTCTAAGCCCTAATCGGATCTTTTGAACATTCGGAACCGCAGGCTCCCAGGACCTTCTGCCTCCCGTTTCGGTGCTGAGGTGGTGAGCAGGGGCCCTGGATCCACTCTGCTTAGTGCCATGTTTTTGGTATTTCTCTTGGTGATTTCTCTGTTTAAAATGGCCCCACGCACAGTGCCGAAGTGCTGACTGGTGTTTCCAAGTGCAGGAAGCTGTGATGTACCCACTGAGAACACATGTGTGTTCAGTGAGCCTCCTTCAGGTCAGAGGTGTGTCCTGAAACACACTCACATATTGGCCCATGGAGGAACTGGGGTCAGGGGCTCACAGGAACCTAGCCCTATATTCCCTGGCACCTGGCTTCAGTATTTGGCAGTTCAGGTTTAAGAGTGACTTTTCTAGGAGCCTTTCTAGGATGCTTGAATTAGGAGGACTGACTGTATCGCTAGCCTTCTTTCTCCCCTCTAAGCTTCAGGCTTAGATGGCTCACTGCCTCATTTCTCTTCCCTCCCCACCAAGACATCTAAAGGGGGCCTTGTGCTCGGCATGGCACAGAAGAACCCCGAGATGTCCCCATTCTAGGAAACAGCATGTCCACCCACGTGGTGTGCAAACCGCATGTTGAGAAATCAACCCCGATTCCTCCCTTTCTCTCATTTTCCACATTCAGTTTCTTAGTGGTGCTGTCCATTCCACCTCCAAACATGGTCTGAAGCCCTCTGCTTTTCTCCATTCTCCTGCTGCCACATGAGTGGAGACCCTGGCGTTGCTCCCAGGATGCGACTCCAGCTCCCTCTGTCGCCCTCACTGTGACCCTGTATCCTGTGCCCTCCCCCATATGGGCACCTGATCAGCTGTCCCTTCTCAGGCGGACCCAGAGGGAACAGGCTGAGAAAGATTTTGTGGTTTGAGTCCTGACGTCACTCTGGGTGATGGTAGCTTCTGCAAACAGACCTGCCTCCAAACCTGGTAGGAATATTTTTGAGACTGGAAAGGAGGTTTGCTTTTTTCTTTTTATAGGGAAAATAGACATCAGAACAGTGGTTTAAGAGCTTGAAGAAAATCTTGAAGAAATGCCCCTTCAAGAATAGATTATTAGAGTTTTCTTGTTTTGTATTTCACTGAAACCACCTGTCTTCTAAAACAAGGAGATTAGATTTTAGACAAAACCATGGTTTCCGCTTAGTTTGTTTTTAGAATCAGTGACAGGCACCAAGAAGGAGTTCGGACTGGCTGTGTGTGTGGTGCTGCCTTCCGCCTTCTCTGCCCTGCCCTGTGACGCAGGGTGGGCGTGCTCTGTCCCCTCCTGTTCCTCTCACGTGCTGGCTTCATCAGCAGGGCCCTGGCACCTTTCCATGGGTTCACTTTGCACTCTCAGCTGAGTAAAAGGATGGGTGGAGTGCACCGATTTTATAACGTCCGTCTTGGGGTTTTACGAAGAAAAGGGGTGGTGTATAATTAGTAAGTCAGAAGGGGAGGGAAGGAAACAGGAAGAGAATAAGCAGCACTTGTGCATCAGAGTTGATGTCCGAGGCAAGAAAGAGTGGACAGGCAAGCTCTTGCATTCTCCAGCCCCACCTGTCCTTACTCTTAGAGCTGTCAGAGAGCTTTGCTTTCATAAACACGTGAATTTCACACCATAATGACACTTGTTTTCTTTTTTTTTTAATTTTTTTTTGTCTTTTAAAAAATTTTTTTAAATTTTTTAATTTTTTTCCATTGACACTTGTTTTCATATTTGTTGAAGGCTGGCCACTTTTTCTAAAAACTACTAATTGAATTTGGTTTAGAAGTGCACAGAACACCCAGTGAATTAATTTGATCATTCTCCCTGACATTGCTCATATTCCCCTAAGTAGTAAAAGTATCAGATCATTTCTGGAAATATCAGTTGAATTTATCTTCAATGGCTAGTGCTTTTCATGTATTACAGTTAAAGAATGAACTTGCCTGATAGCTTAGTCACCATTGTCCCCTACAAAACCTTCGGCTTGTTTGATCCATAAATGTTTTCCTTTTGAAGCAGGACAGCATTGAACCCATCCATTCATCCGGTGGATGATGAGTATCGCATTGAGCTGATGGAACACCTAACATGATTGCTCTGTGATTACCTGAGACCATAGGACGCTGGTTCAGCAGACGCTTTTCATCTTTGAGAAGGGGAATCTTAGTTCACAGAGTCATAAAATGTTTAGAGGGGAAGTGAAAAGTGAAAGTGAAGTCACTCAATCGTGTCCGACTCTGTGACCCCATGGACTGTAGCCTACCAGGCTCCTCCATCCATGGGATATTCCAGGCAAGAGTACTGGACTGGGTTGCCATTTCCTTCTCTAAGGGATCTTCCCGACCCAGGTATTGAACCCGGGGCACCTGCATTGCAGACAGATGCTTTACCGTCTGAGCCAAACCTACCATAAGTCTGAGTCAACACCTTCAGCTTGTTTCCTGTATCTGTGGCGTAGTAGGTGACAGTAAGAGGGTCATGGGAGGAGTCTCAGCAGCTGGACTTTGAAGAATTGGTCTTGTAAATTTCAAATAGAAACATTTGCCACCTTGGAAAAAAGAAAACCGTGTTACAGAACTAAAAACAATAAAATGAAAAACAGCAGTTCCCTGCACCACCTTGAGATCCTCCTCCTGAGGGGCAGCTATTTTGAATTTTTTAAGCTGTTCAACAATATTCTTCTCTTGCTTCTTCATGGCCAGTTTCAGACCTGCTCTGTGGACTTTCTGTTGAGCACGACACTGCCAAACCTCGTAGTATTCTGCAATCATTCTGTTTTCCTGGAGCTATTAATTGCCTCAACTTTTCCCTTTGCCCAGCTGTCTTTGAAATTTCAGTTGTTTTCTAAAATATGGCAGCTGAGCTGTAAGCTTATCTGTGATGTGTTTTGTCTGCTTAAGTGCATCAGACAGTTGTGTCCCCCTGGATTGTGCCTGTCATTTTTCTGCTCAAATCTAGATCAGTTGCTCTTAGGTCTGCTGTCTGGCCTTTGTTTCCACTTCCCCCCAGAGCCATTTGGGATTACCTCTCTGTTGAATCACCTTTTCCTTCATCTGTGTCTTTCCTGTTTTTGATTTACCTTAAGTACGTTCTCTAGAAGTTTCCTTCGAAAGGGTCTGTGGGAGGTCTGTGTTCTGAGTCCACATGTTAGAAAATGTCTTGGTCTGTCCTTAACACTTTTTGGACTTGGTATAAAATTCTTCTAGTAAAATTTTCTTCAGATTTTGAAGACTTACTTTACTTTTTTTTTTTTTTTTGTGCTTATCATTCTGCTTGTGAGATTTGTCCATGTTGTTTCACATAGTTATATTCACTTTGACAAACACATGATGTTTTATCTTCTGGATATACTGCAATTAAAAACTGTTCCACTCTCACTGGACATGTAGGTGGTTTCCACTTGGGGGTTATCACTACAAGTGCCACTGGGACCGTTCACGTTCGTGTTTCCTGGTATTCATGTGAATGATGTATTGCCAGCAGCATTTATAGGAAACTCAGTCTGTGATTTTTTTTTTCCCCAGCTCTGTCATATGTCAAATGTTTATATCTACAAGGGTTTCTGTGCTTGTATTCTGTTCTGATGATCTGTCCTATGCCAGAACCACCCATCTTATAACCCCCAAAACAGAGGAGTAAAAACCTACTGGGATTGTGCTTCAGTGACAAATCTACATTGAGCCCGTAGATCCTCTGGGAAAAGTGACAGCTGAGAGTGCTGGATCCTGAGTGTGCTTTCTCTCTCCATGGATTTAGGTCCTCTTTCAAATTTTTCAACAAAATTTTAGAATTTTTTTCCATTAAACTCTTACACATTGTTGAACTGATTTATCACCCAATGTTAATTAAATTTGTGGGCTTTCCTGGTGGCTCGTAGTAATGGACCCACCTGCCAATGCAGGGGATGTGGGTTCAATCCCTGGGTCAGGAAAATCCCCTGGAAAAGGAAATGGCAACCCACTCCAGTATTCTTGTCTGGGAAATCCATGGACAGAGAAACCTGGTGGGTTACAGTCCAGGGGGTCGCAAAAGAGGTGGACAGGACTTAGCAACTAAACAACAATTTAATTTGTGCTTTTATATGTTGACTTTGTAACCAGCAGTCTTGTCAACCTCTGTGAATGATTCTAACAGTTTAGGTTTTTGTGGGTTTTTTTAACCTTTTCTATGTGGATAGTCAATCCACTAGTGAGATAATCATTTCCTTTTTTTTTTTTCTTTCTTTACAATCTTTGTGCCCTTTTCCTTGCCCCGTTTCCCCCATTTCATTGGCTAGAGCATTTGGGCCCAGTTCTGCTGGGGCTTCCTGGCTGAGAAGATTGGGCTTAGAAAACCCTCCAGCACAGTACCAGTGAAGTTGCTGAGCGTGGACACCCTTCATTTCTTCCCCATCTTAAGGGAAAAGATTTCAGCATTTCCCTACAAACTATAACATTTACTGTGAGTTGTAAATACCTTTTATCATGTTGAAAAAAAAATTCATCCTGTTTCTAGTTTGTCAAAAGATTTTTTTCAGTCATGGATGGCTGTTCAGTTCTTTTAGTACTTTTCTTGCAGGTAAATGTGTCATATTGTTGTGACAATATATTATACAACTATGTCATGAACTAGTCTAGCCCTGCATTGTCTCACATGAGAACCACCATTGAGTTCTTGAAGTATGTTCTAAGCGTAAAACAAATCCAGGATTTTGAAACTTTAGTACAAAAAAAAGGCAGAATATTTATTGTATTGATTATATGTAGAAATGGTAATGTTTTAGATATATTGGGTTAAAGCTTATTATTAAGGTTATTTTTTACCATTTATCTTTTTAGTTGTTTACTGTGTAAGTAAGTGTAAGTGAAAGTTGCTAAGTTGTGTCTGACTCTTTGCGACCCCATGGACTGTAGCCTGCCAGGCTCCTCTGTCCGTGGGATTTCCCAGGCAAGAATACTAGAGTGGGTTGCCATTTCCTTCTCCACATTTTCTGTGTAATTCTTGCCAAAAATACACAACCTCAGTTGCATCAGGAGAAAACTGCAGGCAAATCCAAATTGGGGAACTTTCTATGAAACAACTGAGCAATACTCTGAAGTGAAAAGGTCATACACTGAGACTGGGAACGGTCATGATCAGACTGATTGCAGTGGGGTCTCCTGGATTGGATCCTGGACTGGAAGAAGAGGACCTTATTGAGAAAACTGAGGAGGTTCCAGTAGGTTTACCAGGTTGTCTATTAGCATTGTGTTGATAAGATGGTAACCTTAGGGGAAGTTGGGTGGAGGACATATGGCAAGTCCATGTTAATGCAGTTTTTCTGCAGATCTAAAATTTTTCAAAATAAAAAGTTAGCTGCCCATACTGGTTGACTCTGGAATTCAGTTTCTGAATCTCTTCTGCGGGTTCAGAAAGATAGATAAAAAACAATGTTGATTTCACATAGCTTTTGATGGTAGAGTATTGGAAACAGAGACTCACCAGTATAAAATCAAAGTATAGCGTTAATACAAATTTTACTGTGGGATGTACCAATTTAAACAATTGAGGTAGATTTATATGCCCTGACTGGGAAAATCTCTATGAAAAAAAAAACTTGCAGAAAATCATATATTAAATTTAACTTTGTGATATAAGAAGTAAAAAAAAAAAGTACTTTTATTTTTGTATTTTGTATGTTCTCCATCTTCCTCCCCACCCCCAGAATGTGGTAATTATGTACTCCTTCTATAATTTAAACATAGGGAGACAGTAAGTATGGTATTTTCTGTCTTCAGTGAGATCATCCTCTTTTGTGTGTTAGAAAAACTCAGAATGATTATTTAATATTTATGCTTTATTTTACAAGTGGTTCTTTGATAAAAATACAAAGACCTAAACTCAGCCCTTAGGAAAAGTTTCTTACTGGTTCATATTTGTGTTTCTTAAACTAACCTCAGTGGAGAGGGGCTGTGTTTTAGGCAGTCTCAGAGTTAAGGGAATTCACAGGTGATGACTTCTCCGCTGGGGGTGTCTGGTTCCTGTGCCCGGGGCGTGTATCCATCAGGCTGAGGGAGCACTCTGCCCTGGGAGGGCCCCTGGGGCTTGGTGTTGGCAACCGTGGTCACATGGCTCCTCAGCTCTTCCGTGTCTTCAGCATTCCTCATCGTGGAAGGGGGATGGTGGTGGTTGGGGTGCTGCCTGGTCTCCTGCAGGTTGTTTTGATGCCCAAGAAATTCTGTATTTCTGTGAAAATATTTCTGTGTCTCTTTGGAAACTGATGCGGCTTTTGAAGGTTACCACATTGGTTATGGTGCAGCAGCATGTGTCCCTACAGTCAGAGTGACAAACCTCAGGCTGTCCAGCATCACCATGAACCTGGTTCATTTTTGGAATTTTGCATTGTTTTGTCTTTGAATCTGCATTTCTCAGGTCTCTTTTTCCTGCAGACTTCTTTCCAGGTAGGTTTCCTGACTAGGAAGAGAATGTGCAGCCCCACCAATATAAATGTCATTCTGTGACTTTGGGTATAAAATCATTTTCAAGAAGAGTAAGGTAATTGGACCGAGGGTTTTGTTCAGTGGAGGGAAGTTAAGTTTGGGGCCCATGGTCTAGGAAGGATGAATGATCACTATGCGAATGACAGAAATTCAGGTAGGTCTTTGTGGGTGGAGGGGCTCTGTTGGGGTGACAGCAGACAAGCCGGGAGATAGGCAGGACCATGTCTTGAAGGGCCTCTTGTGCTGGGCAGTTCTATATCTAAAATGCCCTTCCTCTCCCAGACAGTGCCTGCTCACCCATAAAGGTCACCTCTACTTTTCTCTTCAAGATTGTGACCCCAAGGCAGTATTTGAATCACCCCTGATCTCCTCCTAAATACCAGATATAGCCACTAAGATTGTGGATTTTCTCAAAAGTCACTTTTCTTTTTTGGACTGCTCACGCCCCCATTCTGCCTGCTGCCCCCAGGGACTGATTTTTGGTGTTCTTTCTCCAAGAGCTTGGAGCACCCTACCCTCACATCCTAGTCCTGAGCAGACCAGGTGATGGCTTCAGGTGACCTCTGCCACCACCCAGGGCCTCCAGAGACCTGTGCTCTCATCACCTCTGGAGCCCAGCACCCAGCTAGCATGGCACTCAGCATAGTTCAAACTGAACACACAATAGAGACCCAAGACTTTTTTGAGGGAATGCAGAGTACTCAGCCTTGAATGCTCCTTGGAAGGACTGATGCTGAAGCTGAAGCTCCAGTACTTTGGCCACCTAATGTGAACAAGCTGACTTATTGGAAAAGACCTTGATGCTGGGAAAGATTGAAGGCAAAAGGAGAAGAGGGGGGCAGAGGATGAGATGGTTGGATGGCATCACTGACTCAGTGGACATCAACTTGGGCAAACTCTGGGAAATAGTGAGGGACAGGGAGGAGGCCTGGCACTCTGAGTCCATGGAGTCGCAGTCAGACATAACTTAGTGACTAACCAACAACTTAGCACTTTGTTTTTCCAGTAAGGAGCACCAGCTTTGTGACCACCAGCTAGAAGATGGTGGGCAGACCCTCAGGTTACCAGGGGACGAGACTTCTCCTAAGGACACAGGAAGTGGGAGGTTCAGCCACACAGTGGCTCTGGGTCCCCAAGCTCAGGTCTGTTCATGGGGAAACAGCTTTGGGAATCTAGCCATGCACACAGTGCCTCGGTAATTTCATCAGTCCACGTGGTGGGGAACAGGAAGCAGGAGGTTCAGAGGAGAATATAAATGCACCTCACATACTGCAGAATTTTGGACCCAAAAAGCCTGTGTCCAGTGTTTTTATTTTGGGTTGGGGGAGTCGCAGAGGTTCAGATTTCACCTCTGTGATGCCTTTTCTGACCACCACGTTTAATAGTTTTTCTTTTTTTTTTGGCTATGTTGGGTCTGCGTTGCTGCACAGGCTTTCTCTAGTTGCAGCAAGTGGGGGGCTACTCTTTGTTGCAACGCACAGGCTCTACGGTGGCTGGGCTCAGCAGTAGCAGTTCCTGGGCTCTAGAGCCCAGGCTTAATAATTGTGGCACATGGGCTTAGTTGCTCCACAGCATGTGGGATCTTCCCGAATCAGGGATGGAACCCGTGTCTCCTTCGTTGGCAGGTAGATTCTTTACCACTGAGCCACCAGGGAAGCCTCGTGTTTAATATTTCAATAATTACTGCACCACCCCCCCCACACACACACTCCTGGATCCTTCTTTCCCGCATAGCACCTGCTACTTTCTAGCATGCTAGTTAATTTATTATTTATTGTGAATATTGTTTGTTGTCTATGTCTGCCTGTGTAACATAAATTCCCATTGGTCATCACCTGTTCCCATAAATTAATCACAGTGGCAAGCCAGTTTTCATATAACGAAAACCTTTCAGGAAATGAGAACAGTGGAATATCACCAGAGCACGTCCTATATATGACTTTATTCTGTATACGTTCAAAAGGTAATGTATTTGCAAAAATGGCTGATTATAAACCTTTTAACAATCTTCTCATGTAGCCAGCAGAGGGCAGCACAGTTCGAATTTATCACATCTAGTAATTTTGACTTTATTTTAAAGGACATTTAAAACTGTAGCAACTGCTTTCGGATGTAATTCAAAGTTTATCTCAATATCAAGTTTAATTTTTTTTTTTTTTTACTGCACCATGAGGCATATGGGATCTTAGTTCCCCAACCAGAGGTCGAACCCATCCCCCTGGCAGTAGACCCACACAGAGCCCTAACCACTGGACCGCCAAGGAATTCCTCAGCGTCAAATATAGTATACTGGTTTCTCATTTATGAGTCATGCTACTGCTTCTGTGTCTTTGTGGAGGAAGACGTTTCTCTTTAGCATCACGAATAGGTCAATCACATGTTTTCTAAAGCACACAGGACCAAGTTTCTGAGTGTGATGGTGACGACGTGTGAGTCCTGTGGGGCGTCATTCCATCACCACTGGGGGGCGCTAAGCATTCACCCGGGCTTCTCTCAGGGATAGGGCTGCCCTCACCGGCTCCTGGAGGACTGGATCCACGTGCAGATCCCCCAGCATGAGGGTCCTCACTGAGCCCCCGGTGATGTGTCGACCCCCTTTTATTTTTTATTTATTTTTTATTTTTTTTATTTTTTCCATTTATTTTTATTAGTTGGAGGCTAATTACTTTACATCATTACAGTAGTTTTTGTCATACATTGAAATGAATTAGCCATGGATTTACATGTATTCCCCATCCCGGTCCCCCCTCCCACCTCCCTCTCCACCCGATCCCTCTGGGTCTTCCCAGTGCACCAGGCCCGAGCACTTGTCTCATGCACCCAACCTGTGCTGGTGATCTGTTTCACCCTAGATAATATACATGTTTCAATGCTGTTCTCTTGAAACATCCCACCCTCGCCTTCTCCCAGAGTCCACAAGTCTGTTCTATACATCTGAGTCTCTTTTTCTGTTTGGCATATAGGGTTATCGTTACCATCTTTCTAAATTCCATATATATGTGTTAGTATACTGTAATGGTCTTTATCTTTCTGGCTTACTTCGCTCTGTATAATGGGCTCCAGTTTCATCCATCTCATTAGAACTGATTCAAATGAATTCTTTTTAATGGCTGAGTAATATTCCATGGTGTATATGTACCACAGCTTCCTCATCCATTTGTCTGCTGATGGGCATCTAGGTTGCTTCCATGTCCTGGCTATTATAAACAGTGCTGCGATGAACATTGGGGTGCACGTGTCTCTTTCAGATCTGGTTTCCTTGGTGTGTATGCCCAGAAGTGGGATTGCTGGGTCATATGGCAGTTCTATTTCCAGCTTTTTAAGAAATCTCCACACTGTTTTCCATAGTGGCTGTACTAATTTGCATTCCCACCAACAGTGTAAGAGGGTTCCCTTTTCTCCACACCCTCTCCAGCATTTATTGCTTGTAGACTTTTGGATAGCAGCCATCCTGACTGTCCTATAATGGTACCTCATTGTGGTTTTGATTTGCATTTCTCTGATAATGAGTGATGTTGAGCATCTTTTCATGTGTTTGTTAGCCATCTGTATGTCTTCCTTGGAGAAATGTCTGTTTAGTTCTTTGGCCCATTTTTTGATTGGGTCATTTATTTTTCTGGAGTTGAGCTGGAGGAGTTGCTTGTATATTTTTGAGATTAATCCTTTGTCTGTTGCTTCGTTTGCTATTATTTTCTCCCAATCTGAGGGCTGTCTTTTCACCTTGCTTATAGTTTCCTTTGTTGTGCAAAAGCTTTTAAGTTTCATTAGGTCCCATTTGTTTATTTTTGCTTTTATTTCTAAAATTCTGGGATGTGGGTCATAGAGGATCCTGCTGCAATTTATGTCGGAGAGTGTTTTGCCTATGTTCTCCTCTAGGAGTTTTATAGTTTCTGGTCTTACATTTAGATCTTTAATCCATTTTGAGTTTATTTTTGTGTATGGTGTTAGAAAGTGTTCTAGTTTCATTCTTTTACAGGTGGTTGACCAGTTTTCCCAGCACGACTTGTTAAAGAGGTTGTCTTTTTTCCATTGTATATCCTTGCCTCCTTTGGTGTTGACCCCCTTTTAAAGGAAAATTGCACAGATACTCAAAACCACATGGCTCCCCTACCCCCCCCCCCCCCGGTTTTATGACATTCTATGGCATTGATAGTGAATTTTCTTCACATGGAAATTAAGATCAGATTCTGAAGAATTACACTTTTCTCTTTTTTACCTTGCAAAAGTTAATGACTCTTCTTGGAAAAAATTGAAATTCAGATTGTGTAAGTAAGACAAAGGGTAAAAGGACATGGCTTAGGGCTTTTGAAAAATATCTAATTGACTTTTACTGTTGATGATAAAACTGCTAAAAATTCTGCCTTATAAACTATGTGCAGGTAACAGTAGTGAGGTGCAAGTTAAGTGCACATCCAGATATTTTTTATTTGCATTCCCTGCAACAAATGCCTAGTATTTCCTTTGTCCTCAAGTCTTTTTGTTTTTGTATGTTGCTGATTTGATGCTGTTCATGTGTATGAGGAAAAACAGTACAAATCCATATTTTTCAGGTAACCCAAGAAGTAGAAAGAAAGAAAGTGAAGTCGCTTAGTTGTGTCCAACTCTTTGCGACCCGCTGGACTGTGTAGCCTGCCATGCTCCTTCATCCGTGGGATTTTCTAGGCAAGAATACTGGAGTGGGTTGTCATTTCCTTCTCCAGGGTATCTTCCCGACCCAGGGATCATACCAAGGTTTCCTGCACTACAGGAAGACTCTTTACCGTCTCAGCCACCAGGGAAGCCCAAGAAGTAGAAGTAACTTTCAAAAGACCTTTGCAATATTTCTAGGCAACTGCAGGTTTCTGTCTGTAGAAGGTTGAGGTCTTTGTCATTTTCTGTGTCACCTTACAGATGCACTTCTGTGGGTTTTTGGACACTTGCATGATTGTGTTCTCCAAGCCCTTCCTGTTGGCAGCTTATCAGGAAAGATCTAAGCTGCAAAGAAAGAGGTCATCAGGAAACAAAATGACGTATCTTCAGATCTCAGAAATTCCTCTGAGATTGGAGATATGGAGTGATGCTAGAAACGGGAGGGTGGGTCTGAAGTCACGACGGGCAGTTAAGACACCCAGTTCTTTTCCATCTCCTGTAGCAAGCAATTTCTCTTTACCTGTGGTAAAACATGGAGATCAGGCTGTAAGGGGACTGAGTGAACGTGTGTGTACTTACTTAGGAGCTCCTTTCCCTTTCTCTCTACTTATCTGCCCAGGTGCTACTGGCCAGCTTTATTGGAGATCGTGTCTTTAGGTCATTGCTCAAGAGAAGAACCTACAGAGCCCTACATGTAGTGTTTCTACGTGTTAATTGCTTTATTATTTTACAAAGACACTCACCACTCAACAGGCCATAGCTACTACACAGTTTTTAATTAGATTGTCAGTGCCTCTCTCTTAAATATGAAGAAATAGCCTCAGTTTACTAGGCATTTAAGGACAATCCCTGAACATGATAGAACAGAGTAAACAAAAGAAAAGAAATTAAAGGAAAAATTAAAGAAAAGAAAAGAAATTAGAGGAAACAGGTCATGGAAGATATAGAAGAAAACTTTAAAACTGTATACTTAAGAGTCTCAGAAATTATATTAATGAAATAAGAATAGGATGCTATCAAAAAGATAAATTCAGAGATTAAGAATGAGTTCTTGCAGATTAAAAATAAAAGAAATAGACTTCCCAGATGGCTCAGTGGTAAAGAATCTGCCTGCAATGCAGGAGATGCAGATTCAGTTCCTGGATCCAGAAGATCCCCTGGAGAAGGAAATGGCAACCCACTACAGTATTTTTGCCTGGAGAATCCTATGGACAGTGAAGCCTGGCAGGCTACAGTCCATGGAGTGGCAAAGAGTCTAACATGACTTAGCGACCAAACAAATACCAGAAATAGAACATTCAAATGGAAAGATTGGAAGCTAAAGCAGAGAATTGTTCAGGCTGTTGTACAGAGTAGCATAGGATGGGTGGCACAGATGTTTGTTTCTCACAGTTGTAGAGGCTGAAAGTCTAAGGTCTCAGTCCTGGCCAGATTGGGTTCTTGGTGAGGGCCTCCTTCCTGGTTTATAGAGAGCTGCGCTCCTGCTGTGTCCTCACATGGCAGAAAGAGAGCTAGCTAACTCTCTGGCCTCTTCATATAAGGGCACTAATCCCATTCAGGTGGCTCCACCCTCATGACCTGATCACCTCCCAGAGGCTCCATTTCCAAATACCATCACGTTGTGCGTGAGGGGACATAAGCATTTGGTCCGTTGAAAGAATATTTCCTAGAAAGCAGCTCAAAAAGAAGAGGAAAAGTTGGAGTGAATAGGTAAGAATAATTAAAGGATCCACAAGAGAGGTCCAGTTAATAATAATGTCAGTAGATGCTAATAAAATGCTAATAAAAATGTCAAAAAACAAGAACTGGGAGGGGGGAGGACAGAAATTTAATTATTAGAGTATAAGATTTCAGGCATAGGTTCTACCCAATGGCTAACACAACTTTATGAAATTTCATAACACTCTGCATAGAGAGAAGGTCCTGAAAACCTTTCCTGATAGGGGAAAGGGTCACATACAGAATATTGGGAATCAGAGTGGCACCATCGCTACCAGCAGTACAGGAAGAGGGAGCAGTAAGGGGATGCTTCCACCCCGAGGAGGAAATATAACTTCACTCAGACTGCCACACCCAGCCAGAATGTCAGGTGTAAGAGAAGAGACATGCAAAATTCACAGCCCCGGTGATGAAAACCCACTCCTTCACAGCCTCTCTCTGTTAGTTGTGAGAGGATGTGCTCCATCAAAATGAGTGAGTAATCCCAAGAAAGAAAACATAGAATCAGAGACTCCGGACCAGTGGTGGGAAACAGTGGAGGGAGCCCACAGGGTGGTCCCCAGAACTTGGGCCTCAGAACCGCAAGACTAGGCTGAGCAGAAGCGTGGTGGCTTCTGGAGGCCGTCTCAGCAGACAGACCACAAGTCTGACCATGTTGACGGTTTCATATCATGGTAGAGAGTTTGGCACTGAGCAGATAGACACAAAAAGGACCCTTAACGCCGTTATGTGGTTATTTTAACCGCAGTACATGATGTAGCTAGGTTTTGAGCAGTATTTATGGGAATACCAAATACTGATTTAACCAAAAATGTTTGCATACTTATACCAAGGGGGTGTGTGCATGTGTGGGCACATGAGTGTGGTGTGGGGTAGAAGCCGAGTCTTCATCTTCCGTGGCAGACAGTTGATGTCTAGAGTTGAAAACTCAAGAACAAGTGGTGTAACTAGTTATTTTGCAACAGGGAGGTGATGAGCAGAAGAAATAGCCGAGAGACCTACATCTGTGGAGCGTGATTTTAGGTGGCAGGGGGAGGAGTCGGGCAGGAAGCTGTGGTTTTCTGTTTTAAACTGCAGGTACTGCTTGCTTTTTGTGATGTGTGTGTCTTTTGCTTAGAGAAGCAAACCAGGCATGGTGTTGAGAGAGGAGCCTGGAAAGGCACAGGGTCCCAGGAGGAGGGTGTTGGCGCCGTGCTCATTAGGGGACTGAGGACTTCAGGCCTGGCTCCTGGCCTTGGAGCTTGTGTGGTCAGGATGGTCAGTGTGGGTTTGTGCCCTCCCAGCCCCACTCTCTACACTCTCCCCAGCCCTCTCGCCCTTTGGATTGTCCAGGCAGCTGAGGTCAGCTGAACCCTTGCCTGGGGTCCCCTCCACTCCACTGCCCCGCAGGCCTGGCCTGGTCAGGGCTGCCCACTCTCACTGGCCCAGGGCTGCATCTCTCCCTGTGGTCTCCCCGGACCCTGCCCTTGCTCTTCTAGACCGTCCTCTCTTCTGTCCACACTCCCACTGAGTGTGTGTCCGTCTCTTTGCGACTGCGACTGATGTGGGTGTTATGCTGAGGAAAAGACTTTCCCCAGAACATGATGTGAATATTCACAGAAGCTTTCTTTCAGGTTACATCCTGATAAAAACATCATAAGTTGAAAATGTCATAGGTCAACATGTATGTGATACACCCAAACCGAGCAGTGCAGCTTAGCACAGCCACCTTAGATGTGCCCAGAACAGTAAAATAGCCACAGTGGGGCCAAGCCGCCTGACACGCAGCCTGTGCCCCTGTCTCCTGCGGTGACTTGAGCACTGTCCTGACACGGCGAGAAGAGACAGAGCGGTTGTCTGCATCCATGGTGGCTGTGAGTGTCCGTTGGTCCCCTTCGGGACAGCGTGCTGACTGGGGGCTGTGTTCGCTGCCACTGCCCAGCAACACAGGAGCGGATCGGACCACATATTGATGACCCAGAAAAGAGCAACGTTCAGAGTATAGTTTCTACTGACTGTGTATCACTTTCACGCCATAACAAAATCAAAAAGTTGTAAGTCAACCATTGTGAGACTTCCCGGGCAGTCCAGTGGGGTCCAGTCGGGTCCGTGCTTCCGCTGCATGGGGCACGGGCTTGATCCCTGGTTGGGGAACTAAGATCCTTCATGCCCCACAGCATGGCCACAAAAAGTCAGTCATTGAAAGTCAGGGACCATCTGTATACTTAGCTCTTGAGGTGAATATGTCTTAAGAGAAGGATAAATATATTCCATATATAGTATATGTGGTTATTATATGTAGTAAATATGGCAGCTGTAATGAGAGATACAGATATTGATATACATAAATAAAGAGTTAAATATGTAAAAAAGAGAATGAGAATATAACATAGAAAACAAAAATCTGGACGAATATTAAGAATATATACTGAAATGTCACCAGTGGTTATCCCTGAGTGATAGGATTAAGCCCCCCCCCAACTACCATAATCTAATTTCAACAATAAATATGTGTCATGAATATATTAAGAGTATGCAGAAAAGAACAGTTTGGTGCAATATATTAGAACATAGAATGGGGATGAAATTGAACTTATATGGGAATGATGCCCTTAGATGTTTTGGTGTGGGTTTTTTCTTTTTTTGCCTCTAAAATCTGCCTCCTATTTTTATCCCGTGACCTCATAACATGCTGTAATGATTATGATCTCTTAGTCACGCTCTTGGGAAATGCGCTGTTATCTCACTGTGAGACAACCTGGGGTTTTTAAGTGATTTCGTTCTAAGAAAGTTCTTGGGAAGTGAAGAGAGAAACGCCAGCTGTGTCTGTTGCTTTGGGTGAGTCTGAGACCAGAAGCGCCACTGTTCCTCACTGGACTCCAGCCTCAGACTACTTCCAGGGAGGAGGTGGTTAGCCTCTAGGGAGCTCCTTGAGCTTGACTTCAGGAACTGGGTGGTGGCCGTCAGCTGGGAGTGACGCTTCTGTGGATGGAGGCTGATTGGTCCAGGAGCGCAGCCAGGGAGTTCCCCAGCAGTCCAGGAAGCAGCTCTGAGCTGTCCCAGTGTTGGGTGGCCCACAGGTATTCCCGCCCCACCCGGCCCTGCCTCCCACTCTGAGCTCTCCTTTGAAGTACAAACGCCAGCAGCCTTCAGGGTCCTGCTGTGACAGAAAAGATGGTCCTTAAAACCGAAGAAGAGGCTGGTAAGTCTCAGTCCTGGCCTGGGTGTGTGCGGTGAGGCTTAGGTATCTCTTTGGATCAACATGTGACGACATGTGCTGTGTGACAGACAGTTTTACAGCCCCTGAGGAGTAGCAACTGAAAGGCTCTTGCTTGTGTGTGTGTGTGTGTGTGTGTGTGTGTGAGAGAGAGAGAGAGAGAGAGAGAGACTGTGTTTTTAAACTGAAAGTGTCCCCCAGCCCCCACCCCCACTCTGCCTTTTGTTGGGGATCCGCCCTGGGTGCGTCTTGGTGGCGTTTGCCATCCTACTTGGCGATGGTGTCTGACTTCCTGAGTCTGAGTAACAGTCTTAGAAGTGCTGAAAGTTGCGTGTACACCAGTGTGACACTAAAAAAGGAAAGATCTTAGAGACTAGGTTTGAAAGTACCTGAGGATGAATAATAACCGTGAGGTTCAGGATGAATAATAACAGTTTTTATTAAATAAAAATGTAACAGAGGGAATATCCGTAGTTGTTTGATCTTCCTCTTTTGGTATTAGGTAAGGACTGAAGCCTTGCAGGGTTGGGGGAACTTCCTTTGTCTTCTCCACACCCACACTGTAAACAGTGAAGCTCTGAGTAAAGGGCTCACAAATTTTGTGGATTCTAAGTCCCAAAAGCTTTTGCAGAAGAACTGGCTTTAAAGCACCCTAGGTCAGGGCTCTCAAATGTCTTGAAGTTTTGTGTGTGGACCTGTGTATGTTTTATTGTGATACTTTCATCAGATAGCCATGTATTTTTTGTGTGTTTTGTTTTGATTTTTTTGACATGTGCACACTGCTGTGTTTTATTTATTTATTTATGGCTTCCCTGTGTCTTCGTCGCTGCACACGGGCTCTCTCTAGTTGCAGCAGGCGGGGGCTTCTCTCTCGTATTGGTGCATGGGCTTCTCATGGCGGTGGCTGCTCCTGATGCGAGCACAGGCTCTCAGCGTGTGAGCAGCAGTTGTTGCAGCACGCAGGCTCAGTAGTTGCGACTTGCTGGCTCTAGGGTGCGCGGTCTTCAGCACTTGCGATACAGGGGCTCATTAGTTGGGGCTGGAGGGCCCTAGAGCATGCAGGCTTCAGTTGCTGTGGTGCGTGGGCTGAGATGCTCAGCAGCATGTGGAGTCTTCCCAGACTAGGGACTGAACCCGGGTTTCCTGCGTTGTCAGGCAGATTCTTACCCACTTGTGCCACCAGGAAAGTCCCAGATGGCCGCGTTTTAGTGCCTTTAAAACAAGAAGCAAAATACATACTGGTTTGTAGATGGTATTGGATGATGTGAATAAGTCAGAAATAAATATTAAGCTGTTTTTCAAAATGGACTTTGTGAAAGTGATAATAAACTTTAGGGGTCCTTTTTATCTTTTTCCTTATCTGGTTCACTGTAAAATGTATTTGAAGTTTCATCTTTGTGTCAGATGGTATATACAGCCCACCGGGTGGCTCAGAAAGCTCTACTGTGTGTGAAAGCCTATGGCGGAGAGGGGCGTTTGGTCAGCAACACCTGGCATGTGAGGAGGGGATGATGCTGAAGCAGTTCTCTGCCAGGGCTGAACTGCCCCCATTGGAGGTTTTGTATCTGAAAGGTATGTCCACCATAGCCACGGTCTCTAACTCAAAAGGGGACCCTTGTGAGAGTTGGGGAGGACACTGGTGGATGATGCTGGGGTGGTAGGGGTGCACTGGCCCGGCCTGGGCAGAGGATGACTGCTGCTCGCTGAGCTGGTTCTTCCCTCTTGCTTGCCACTGCTCCTTCCTGGTGGCCTGGCTTCAGACCTGCTGAGGTGGTGCTGACAATCACTTTACAGTCAAAATCAAGGGGTTCCATGCCGTCGGCTTCTGGCCATCCTAGAGGCTTTAACATTCAACATAAACTGCTCAGTGTGTGTGCTTTTGATTCGTGGGTGGGAGTAGGGCTAGGGCATATAGAAATCAATTTTTAGAGATAGGATTAATGGACAACTTTGCTTTGAAAAAGTAGTCTTCAGAATGGGTGGTTCTCCATTTCCCTCAGCCCCCACCCCCCCCGGGGGGCACAATTGTTGTTTGTTTGAGACATTGGGGGGCACAGTGTTGCTAAGATAGTTGCCCCTAGGTACTGAGATGAGATGACAAATGGCATTGGGCATATGTGGAAGTGAAGGGAGCAAATGGACTTTCCCGGGCTGGTCCCCAGCATCCCGGGAGGGCGGGTTAAGTGTTAGCATGTGCTTCTCACACAGCTGCATTGACCAGATCGTCACCCTAAGGGCCACCCAGCACAGGGGAATGAAGTTTTAAAAAATGTCTCTAAAGAAGTCAGATCTTACCTGCTGCATGAGGGTCTGCAGCCCTTCAGTCACAGACATGGCTTTGCCTCTGTCCTTCCCTGTCACTGAGGCTCATCAGGTTCCACTCTAGTTATTGCAGGTGCGCGTGAGTGAGACCTAACCAGTGTCCAGTTATGCACATGTGTGTAAGGATAGTGTCCAGTTATGCAGGTGTGTGAGACTTAACAATTGTACCGAATTGAGCACTGTTTTTCTTAGCCGCCTGAGGCTTTTTAGCTGTTATCTCTTGAATGTTTGACCCCCCTTGGTTTGCCTCTGAACCTTCTCTCTAGACTTGGATCACAGCTCCCTGCTGAGGGGGACAGGAGACCCTCACTGGCACAGCTCAGGCTGTCTGCTGGGTACCCTGGGCCCTGAGCGGAGCTGTGCTCACTGTCCCCAGGCACTCAGCCACTCCAGCCTCCTCCCCTCGTGTGATCCGTGCATCCACATTCTCTTTGCATCTGCTCTGTCCTCAAGTCCAGGCTCTGAGGCTCGTCCGAGTCCTGAGCAGCCTGGCTGCGGTGGCCGCCCGTGCCACTGCCGAGGGCTCGCCCGCCTCCCCTGCTGGCCTGTCCTCTCCGTTCCATTCCATGCAGGGCTGAGCTCTTTAAATGCCTTCAGCAGCATTGGCCGGGCATATGCAGATGCGCAGTGAGTGCTGAGCTGACGTGGCATGATTATTCCGGGGAGAGAAAAGAAAGAGCTGACGGCTCAGCCAGTGAGTTTGAGTTGGACTTGGTCTGTTCCTGGATTATTTATATTCATTGAATCTTACCTCATCTCTAAACTGGAGGTAACACCGCATACATAGTTCATTGTCAGAAAGTGCGCAAAGTTCACAATTGAGCTTTGTTGTCAAGTTCAAATAATGGAAGTGAAAAAAGATTTTAGGTCGTGGATCTTATGTGCGTATAAGTTAGTAGTATTTGTAGGAAAATATACTGACTGGAATGGAATTAAGTAGAGTGTCTCTCCTTTAGGACACTGGATTTTCACGTTGCATCTGAAATACTCTGTCCTGTGGTAACTTACCCCTTATGCCACCCTTTCAGTGCGGTCCTTGCCATTGTTCCAGCCTCGCATTGGGCAGGTTGCTGAGGCTGAGGGGAGTTTTAATCCAGAAAGCACAGGTGCCATAGATACTCCCCACTCCCTTCCTCATGCATTGAGTTTGTATTTTGCAGAACCAAAAATGGTTACATCTCTATTTTTAAGCAAGAGCTCTTGGCATTGTAGAAAGCACACATCTCCGCAGACCTGCATCACCATCTGCCAGGACCAGTTTTGAAGGGGCCTCTCTCTGGTCTGGATTTCATAGGCTCTGGTCTGGATTTCATAAGCTGGCTGTGGAGCACACCAGTGTGTGTGCCTGCAGCGCTGAACAGAGGGTCAGGACTGCCCTTTCTTCTTGATGAAGGAGGTTGAAGAAATGAAGCTCAGGTTCTGCTCTGAAAAGAGTGGACCTTTATCTGTCATGTGAGGCTTTCTGCAGCCTCCCAAGTTTTCTTTGCTGTGGAACATAAAAGCATAGGGCTGGCTGTCAGTGGTCAGGACCCAGCATCCAGGAGGCAGGTGGGGTGTGGAGGGCAGCAGGTGGAGTTGTCTGAGGAGCCAGCATTGTGGAAAGAACAGGCAGGGAGTGTGGTCTTGGCAGGACGCAGGACTGGGGCTTTAGCAGCCCCCAGCCTGTAGAGTGGGCTGCGGGAGCCGAGGCCAAGGGAGATGCGGTAGATCTGAACAGGAGGCGTCAGACCTTGCCACTCAGCCCTCCCTGTTGCTCTGGAAGATTCGCTGAGTGTGTTTGTGGTGGTGGTGGGGAGGGGCTGACTGGACCTACATATAGTTTGCTGCTGGTTACCTTAAAAGTGGAGGGCTAGACCTTCTGCACATTTTATATAGTATCCATTTCTCACTTTTCCCTTGCATTTTGACAGTCTTCCAAAGGCACCTTTACTGAATTTACATTGTTCTTGTCTTTGCTTCTCTGTTTGCTGAAGCCAAGCTGAGATTTCCTTTTTAGAAAGATTCTTGTAACAGCTTCTGTCTTCTGTTACCTTGTGAAGAGCTTCTGCTCATGGGAACTCAGGTGGGTTCACCTTGCAGCTGGGACTGTCACTAGTTCAGAGGGGCCACAGGCTCATGGGACGCTGGCTCCCAGGGCACGTGGAGCTCCCCCGGGGCTGGCGTTGGGCAGCGCTGCTGAGACTGGCTGCTCTCGGGACCCACGTGTCCTCCTCCTGAGCCTGTGCTGGGTGTGACACACCAGGGGGAATGGACACAGAAGTCAGGCTTGCTGCCCTCAGCTCTGCTCATGGTCAGGACTCGCCCCGCCACTTCCTTCCCTTCTTCCGAAGATAATTTCTTGACTTTTGTATGGTCTTCCTTCCTTACCGTACAGAGAAATCATGAAAGCTTAACTTCTGACCTAGAAAAATGCAGCACATTTCTTTTCCGAGTTAGTGACTGTTTCTGCATCTCCTCTGTTTCTGGCATCTTGAGTCTCTTCTCCTTTGTCTCTTCTGTTAAGAGTTCAGGATTCTGATTCATAGAAATCCAGTGGAATCCTACATAGACAACACAGCCTGATGGTATAGTTCCCCCCAGGGATTTTACATGCATTATATATAACAGGACTCCAAGTATGTTCCTCCCACTAAAGAAATACTTAGGCATAAGCTGAGCAAATGTTTAGGGGTAATTGGCTGGTGACATTTCCATATTCTTTTCTGAATAGAGATTTCAGTAAATATTTTTGCCTTAGTTTTGCATCCAGATAAACAGAAAGGTATAAAGTGCAGCATCGCTGCCTCCTCATTCTGTGTCCACACTCCTTGTCTCTGAAGAGGGTCCCTCTCGACAGTTTCAAGTGCATCCTTCTCAGATCTGTGTATTTCCCAGCATCGGTGTCACATGCATGGTGTCCTGTTCCTTCTTGTGGCACCGTGTCTGGGAGATCTTGCTGTTCTGGCATCTGTGAGCAGCTCACTCTTTTTAACAACCAAATTGTGTGTAAGTAGTTTTTTTCACTTTTGCAGTTTTGAGAGCATGTCTGTTGGGTAAGTCCTTAAATGCAGTTGCTGAATGCAGAAGTATTGCACAAAGTTTGCGCCCTCTATGCTCCCCCAGCAGAGCCTGGACCCTCGCGCCCTTGGCAGACACTTGTTTCTGCCAGGCTCTCGGGAAGCGGTGTGGCATCCATGCTTTAACAGAGAGTTGAAGCGTCTGTCCTTCATGTCTGGCCGTTGTGTTTCGGTAATCTGCCTTTTATGTCTTTCACGGCTCATGTCTATCTTTGTCGTACTGCTCCGTATGGTGCTCTCCTTGTGAAAAGAAGTTAGCCCTCTGTCATAGATTTTGTACATTTGTTGTCCCGGTTGTTTACCTTTTAGCTCATAGAACTTTATTTTCCATTCAGAAGCCTTTCATTCTATTATAGCAAATTGAACAGATTCTGAGATTATGACCATATTAATCTATGCTTTATTCTAGAATTTCTGTGGTTTCTTTTTTTTATATTAAAATCTTCGATTCAGCTAGAATTTATTCTGATATAAATGAGGTAGGCATTCAGCTTAGCTTTCCCTCAAATGGGTAGCTACTTGCCCTACCACCATTGACTGAATAATCCTATTTTTCTTTATATTTTTTTATCTTTTAAAAGTACTTTCTTTATGAGACTTCATGACTTGAAGTGTTTCAGTATTTCTTGAGTTTCTTTTCTGCTGTTTTCCTTCTCTGTTGCTGAAATTTCAAATTATTGACACCTCACTTTAATCTCTTGGAGAAGGAAATGGCAACCCACTCCAGTGTTCTTGCCTGGAGAATCCCAGGGACGGGGGAGCCTGGTGGGCTGCTGTCTGTGGGGTCACACAGAGTCGGATAGGACTGAAGCGACTTAGCTGCCACCGCCGCACTTTAATCTCTGGCAGCAGCTTTCTCACATTACCCTTTTTCCTCTTCATAATTGCCTGTGCTATTCACATATGCATTTTCCATGTGAACTTTAATATTGTTTTATCCGTCACACTTCTGTAAAACTCTTGTTGGTAATGTAAATAGTATTTTTAGAAGCTAATGTGTAAACTGAGGACCGCCTTCCCGCCCTGGGGTCCTCCTGCCTGTGCTCAGAGCGTTCTTGTTTTCTTGGTGACTTCCTCCAGCCATGGTAATCATGCTAGCTTGCAGGGAATTTGCTGGTCTTGGGGGGTAGAATCGAGGGAGGATCTGTTTGTATTAGACGGAGGAGGCCCGTGCCCTCTCCCGGGTCAGCCTGCCTCCCAGAGCTGGTGGTGATAAAGGGCACTGAGCGACCCTGGGTTTCCAAGGGCAGAGCTGCCCGCCTCCCGCCTCTCCCCTCCTTCCTCCCTCCCTGCAGCCTCTCCCCACCCTGCCGTGCCGTCGCGCCTGCTGGAGGGAGAGGACCCCGAGAGTAGCCCCGGCAGGGATGAGTCCCCGTGCTGCGGCTGGGATCAGGCCCCCATCTGGAAGGCGGGCTGCCTGTGAACAGACTCAGGGCTGCTGGGACCCGGAGAGTGGGGGCCTGGGTCGGTGCCTCCAGCTCCTCTCAGGCTTCTCTCAAACCTCGAGAACCTTCTCTGGACCTCGGGCAGCTCTGAGAGGGGTTGATGTCTGGCACCAGGAGCCAGCTTTTTCTAGTCTGAGGTTAGAGTTAGGAACTTCTACCCTCTCAACTGCTTCCGACCCTTCTCAGAGCCGGAACAGAAGCCAGTCTTGGCTTCTCTGAAGAAGCATTTATGCTCCTAACTTTTACTAAAGAGTAACTCAGCATTTTAAAGCAGAAGGAATGGAGTAGAATGGTTGAAAACTCCATGCCTGAGTTTCCTGTTTTGCAGAAGCAGGGAAGGTGGGAGTGCTTAGACGCCCAGGGCTCTGCCTGGTGCAGGCTGGCCTGGGGCCTTTGCCCAGAGGATGTGGGACTTGGGGATGGATTAGCAAGTTTTGATGTTGATGATTTGAAAGACACTGATTCATTGCCTCTCAGGAGTTGTCTGTGGAATTAAGCGCAGGTGGGTGGCCGAGGAAGCTCTGAGCTGTCAGGGGGCAGAAGACACTTAGTTCTGTCCTCTCACTCCTGAGCTGAAGTTTCCCTGCCTTAGATGAATGCCCTGTGTCCCTGTCACTTCCCCCTGGTCACCCCAGAAATGCTGCCCATCCTTCTCTCCTGGTGCCCCGACACCCCCTGTGACTCTACCTCACTGCCTGTCCTACAACAGTCAGATGTTGTCTTCAGGCCAGACTCAAAGGACACCGAGACACCGGTCAGATGTGTCCAGGCCAGACTCAGAGGACACCATTTCTGACTCATGCAGCTTTTCCAGGAGTTTCCAGTTTGTTCTGTATCCCCATTTGGCCTTTGTCCCCAGCCTCCTGTGCCCTCTCCCCGCTGGCCCGGCCTCAGCTCCCGGGAGGCCTCCTGGGACACCCGGCTTTGCCGGCTTTGCTGTTGCTGACCCCACAGCACCTGTCACCAGTGTTCCCTTGGCCCTTACGCTGCTTGACTCTTTTTCTTTAAAAGGAGCAGTAACGTGGAAGCTCTTTGGGGGTAAACCCGTGTCTTTCTCTATCTTCTACAGTAACTAATAGAGCACCTAGTTTATGGGTGGTAACCATTTTTTTCCCAAAAGATTGTTGGGGTATGAATCTGAGAAAGTAGTTTTTTAAAGCTTTTATTTTCTCTGTTGGTAGATTTCCTGAGATTACTACCCAGTGCCCAGTCTTTTTCTCCAGTCATTGCTGTGATTTCATAAACTTGATTTTGAGGCTATTTATTTGAGATCTGTCTATAGATATGAGGTGAGCCACACTGCAGACTTCCTGTCGGTAGCTTTTCCCTGTCACTTCTTGTCTCCTTGCTTCCTCGGATCATACTGTTTGTGCATAGAATTGACTGTGGTGTAGACTTTGCTGCCAGCGAGTCTGGCCTGGAGGCATGTTGAGGTCTTTGCCAGTTTACACGTTGCAAGTCCAGCCCCAGAAGTGGATCCTCTGTCGCTCAGTTGTAGCTGGTGGGTTCAGGACAAGCCACAGCGAGCCTGTGCCTTATGACTTAGTTGGGCACAGGAAGTGATGTCAGGATCCACGTACTGGGCCCTTTAAACCCCTGGAGGGTATGTGTGCCTAGTTTGATGTTACTTCAAAAAGGGGGATGTAGCCCTTAGGACTGTGCAGAGTGCTGTGAGAATATTTATGATATTTTACTGGAAGGCAAGAGCTTCATTTCATGGACAGAAACCCCCACTGCGAACAGGAGAGTGTCCAACCAGGTGTTAAACTTCATGATACAAACACGTTCAGAGGAGACCATATGGATGAAGAAGAAGGCCTTAGTGATGGTTCTTTTGTGTGAACTGAGGGAATTCTTCCTGGAAGAGGTGGTCTTGATGGCTGGGGAGGATGAGCCTCTGAACAACAAGAAGGAAACGGAGATAGGTTGGAAACCTGTCTCCCTGGGGCCAGGTGGTGTGTGATTGCTTACCAGACCCAGTATCTAGTAGGGATTCTCAGCTGGTACGTTTGTTGAAAACTTGTCTTCCTTTGTAGCTTTAAACAGAGATTTCATAATTTTAGGGTTTATTTCTCATAGATTTGGTATGATTCTTTTAGATGAGAACTCTTATGACACAAAACTAAAATTTTTCATACTGTGACTGTTTCTTTAAAGACAGGCTGGGCCTGCAAAGCCCAAGTGTTGGTCAAGTCTGGTGACCCTGTCCTGTTGATGAGGAAACCTCAGAGAATGGAACCCACATTAGTGTAGTGGCAGGAGGGAGCCATCTATCAGCAGCCGTCTGTCAGCAGTTTCCTGAGGACAGAGCACTGGAAGGCAGGCCAGAATGTGGGATTTTTAGTTTTTTTCCTCTTTTTGTTGTGTGTCTGGAGCAGTGGTTCTTAGGCAGGGTGGTTTGACCCTGCAGGGGATTTGGCATATCTGGAAGCCTGTGGGGCTGTCCTCTCAGGGGCTAGGGTGGGATGCTGCTGCGGGCATCCAATGGGTGGAGGCCAGGGTGCAGTTAAATGTGCTCTAAGGCACAGGACACCCTCCCACACAGAAGGAGCCCCCAAATGTCAGTAGTGCCAAGATCGGAGAACTTCATGTAGTGTAGTGGTTTATTTTCTCTTTTTCTCCTCGTGTATTTGGCACTTGTCTTAATCTTTAGGTCTCTTCCCTTATTAGTCAAAGGCAGTGCTTCCCAGAGGAGTCGGCAGACACGGCCTGCAGTCGCCCCATGTTCTGCTTTAACACGGGACCTGAGCCTCCAGACCCCAGGTCTGGGGCCTGAGGTCCCCTATGTGTGTCTGCCAATGCCCTCGGTGATTCTCACACCTCGAGGGGGACAGCCACTCCTCTCAGGCTGTAGTGACATTTCTGGTCACCAGCCATCTTACAGTACTGTCCTAGACCCGTCTGCCACTCGTCCTACCCAGCGTGTACTGGAGGGCTGAGTTGGAGCCTCTGGTGCTTGTGGGCTGAGTAGGAGGCGAGCTGTGTTAGGAAAAGGCTGGAGCAGGTCTCCTGGAGACAAGGGGCTTAGGGCTGCCGAGGAGCAGAAGGGGTGGGGCCGGGGGGGGGGGTGGGGTGGGTGGGATATTGGAGCAGCGGGGTTAGCATCCCTGCCTGCTGACCTGTTGGTGGGGGGCGAGTCAGCGGGTAGGGGGAGAGGGGAGGTGGCCTTCTGCTGAGGGGGACAGAATAGCCTGCATTCTGGATCCTACCCTCCTGTTTATCCACTCAGGGAGGAGAAGTACCTTAAGTAAGGGTTAACATCCTCCCGGGGAAGCCACCATCAGCCTTTTGCTTCCAAGGGGGAGGAAAAAGCTGCTGCAGCTTGTGAGCAAAGACTCGTGGAGCGTCCCCTCCCCCTCAGAGGCCTCGAGTGGGGGCGCGGTGGGCGGGGCGCTGTAATTGCATTCATGGAAATAAGCCTGGAGGACTGAGCACACGCTCCAAGTGTACGCCTGGCGATAGCTCCGCGGCCATCTCCAACCACGCCAGCCTTCCCCACCAGGATCGCCTTCCTCCGCACCCGGGTTTCTCCTCAGCTTTTCTCCCCGCCTGGCTGCCGCCTCTGCCCGCTTTTGTGTCCCCGCCTGGCTGCCGCCTCTGCCCGGGCAGTGCGGGCGCACATGCCGCGCGGGCTCCGTCCCTGCCTCCACCCGGCGCTGGGGGGGCTGCCAGGGGCCTGGGACTGGGGTGTCACGGTGCCGGGCCACCATGGCCTCTGAAGCGGACAGCTGCCACTTGCTGGGGCGTTGACGTCGCTGCCCCAGGGCTGCCGGGATCCTGGGGCCACCGGAGAGGGGACTTGGCCCGGGTAAGAGGCCGGGTGGGTGGCGCGGGTGAGCCCACCGTGTGGAGCTTCCTCCTGTGCAGCGGGAATCCCTGTTATTACTATGCGCCGCTGCCGGCCTCTCCCACCCCGGAGCCAGGCAAGCCTGATGTGTGCTGCGGCTGCTTCTCTGCATGTCTGTCGTGTGCTTTCGCATTCTGCTCTCTCGTCCTAGGGTTTCTTTTTTCTTTTTTTTTTTCCCAGTAGCTTCTAATAGAGGTTTCAGCCTTCAGTGTGGTTTCTTCTAGGCCCCAGATTAAAGAATAAGCTAATAACCAATTTGTATGGTCCTGCTCAGATGAGGTTAAAAAAAAAGGACAGAAAGCAGAGGGGCAAATTCTGAGAGATCCCCCTCCCAACCCACCTCTCGAGTTTTTATTTTACTCATCAAAAACTTGGGAACCTTCCCCTGGTATGAGTAGCCCTCTTCCCAAAAATGCACATAGAAGAGGAGCTGGAGTCCCTTGTTTATTTTGCTGCCAGGAGTCTGTTCCAGCTGTCAGGCTGAGGGGGAATGTTTCAGTCTGCAGAAATATTCAGGGTTTTACAAAGAGCCAGCGTGCACATAGGTTTTAGGAAGGTGAGTAAAGGCAGAGGAACTGAGTTGTGTGCCTCGGGTCCCCACCGAGCCTCTCTTTTGGAGGGAAGGGGTGTGGTGGCACAGCTGTGCAGTGCCCAGATGGCAGCTGGCTTGGGGAGGGGGCAGTGCTTGCTCTGCCTGGGAGGAAAGAGAAGGGCACTGATGACAGTGGGGTTTGTCTGCTGGGATGGGAGCTCCCAGGCTTGTCCTGAGAGTGGAGGGCTGCTTTCTCGAGAAGCCAGAGGTAGAACATGATTCTCCCTGTCAAGCTGGCTCCAACTCTGCTTTCAGTCCATGAGACCCTTTCAGAAACAGCCTTGGAGACAGAGATTGAAAGTGTGAGCACGGGGAAGAAACTAATGCAGAAGTCCGGCTGAACCACGTATTACCACTGCCAGGTTTTAGAAGGAGCTTGAGGGTCTTCAATGATTGTTTTCTAGTTTTCAGCTTTTATTGAAAGCAGATGTTAACTTTATTTTTCTAAACCAAACTTTTAGGATAAAATTTTATGACTTTGTCTCTTTTACTACCTTGAAATTTGACCTCATTTCCCTTTGATTACCAAACCTGTCTTCAAGTTCTCCTTTTTATTAGATAAAACGTGTCCATTCCTTCTCTAAGTAATGTAGGATGATAAAGTACTTTGCTTTCATGAGGCAGTTTATGGAGCTGTTTAATAGACACCCTCTCACTGGGAAGGGCGAGGATGCTGACATGCCCATTCCTGTTTAGGGAAACCAAGGCAGGGAGAGATGGTGGTTTTTCCCAGGTCACAGAACCACTGGTCAGTGAAGCCCCACTCAGGTGCCCCCTACCTCAACTCCTGGGCAGTGTCTCATCTCAGTTAAGGAGGCCTGAATTTTTAGGTTATTGGTTAGATGAGATGTCTGTAAGATTGATATAGGAACAAAGTTTTCCTTAAAGATGCAGACTACAGGAGGAAAATATTTAATATACTTACTTCTGAGTGGGAGACTGAGTGGTTTTTATGTGGAAAGAATTTAAGCTACACGAGTAAATATTCACATTGGTAATTTGCTGGAAGGCACCTTTCACCTTTGATGTTGAATGTCAGTTATGCTAACACATGCCAGTTTAATTCCTTTTGGTCCTGTTGGTGTGTCTACATTCTTTTAGACACTTAGGCTGTAAATTGCTTGCCTGGTGGCTCAGACAGTAAAGAATCCGCCTGCAATGTGGGAGACCTGGGTTTGATCCCTGGGTTAGGAAGATCCCCTGGAGGAGGGCATGGCAAACCACTCCAGTATTATTTCCTGGAGAATCCCCATGGACAGAAGAGCCTAGCAGGCTATAGTCCATGGGGTTGCAAAGAGTCGGACACGACTGAGCGACTAAGCATAGCACAGGCTGTAAATTGGTGGTGAGACACTTCTTTTACAGTGCTTTATACAAAAGTCAGATCATAACTTCTGAGGAAAGGGACTAAGCTTAGCAGAAATCAGGAATTCAGTATATTGCTATTAAAATTTTTGTTTCATTTATTTTTAATTATAAAATATACATAACATAAAATTTACCATTTTAAGTGTACAGTTCAGTAGCATTAAGTTCATTCATTCACATAGGTGTACAGCCATCACCATTATCCATCTCCAGAACTTTTGTGAAACTGAAACTCTGTCCCTGTTGAATTTTTGCTCCCTGTTCTCCCTCCCCCAGACACCCACTGTTCCACTTTCTGTCTCTGTGAATTTGGCTTCTCTGGGTACCTCATGTAAGTGGAATCATCCAGGATTGGTCCTGTTGTGGCTGGCTTATTTCACTGAGTGTAATGTCTTCTGGGTTCCTTCATCCTGTAGCACGTGTCAGAATTTCATTCCTTTTCAAGGCAGAATAATATGGTATTAAATTTTACAAAGGGTTGCTATAGATTTGACTTCTGGAGGGAAAAAGAATTGTTCCCCAAGGTTGGGAGGCTTTCTGTGAAGTCGTGAGGTGATCAGGTCAGCACCCAGTTGGCCACGTGTGTGTCCCCAGGTCTCCGGTTTCAGTCACATCCCTTTGCCTCGTCCTTCTGTGTCCTCTGGTCTGACAACACCCTGAGTCTGTCTCTTAAGTGTGAAGCTGTCAGCGAAGCCCCTTATTCATTGTGTCTTTCTGTTTCACTCATCTCTACATTGCCTGTTCTTAAGGACCCTGTGAATTTTGGTTGTTTTCTTATCCCTGTCGAGAATATCTGACCTTGTGTATTTCTAATGTCAGCAGTGTATTTCTAATGTCAGCATAGAATTGAGAGTTTTGTGAAAGTTTGCGGACTGTGTGTCACCCAAAGCCTGAGTTTTTTCTAATCTTTAGAATTTTTTCACACTGGAAGGTGCTGGGATCTCCTGGGAGACCAGGTGACTTACTCCAGGGCGGGGCAGAGCAAGTGATCTGACCGGAGGATCTGCACAGGCTGAATCAGGAAGGGCACAGTGTGTGACCAGCACTCGCCACACGCCAGGCTCTTTGATCTTTGTCTCTGGAGGCAGTAGACACAACGCCTTCAGTCCATGGGCAGCTTCCCAGATTTGTGCTCTTAAGCCCAAAAGCTGTTTGTAAATAGCTTGTGTTCCCTCTGGAGCTGGTAACAGTTTCTGGAGAGGGTACAGGAAGGTCCAGTGCTTAATTTACCTTTCTTTCTTTTTTTGAAAAAGTAATTTGTGTACAGTTGATTTACAGTGTTGTATTAATTTCTGGTATAGAGTGATTCATATATATATATTTGTGTGTATATATACACATGTATTCTCTTTCATATTCATTACGGTTTATCACAATATATTGAATATAGTTCCCTGTTTCTACAGTAGGACCTTGTTGCTTATCCATTCTGTGTACAATAGTTTTTGCATCTGCTAATCGGCATCCTTGATCCGGCTGCTGTGGCTCCAGGCGGGCAGGTGGTTTCTGAGGCCCTGTGTGTTTTCAGTTTCATGAAACTCCACCCTGGAAAGGGTCCGTCCACCCTTGCTTAGCAGGGCCCCGTGGTGCAGGCTCTGGAGGGCTGGAAGCCCATCTGCACAGCGGCACCCTCCTGGGCCACATGGGGGCCAGACCTGTCTGTCTACCGTCTCCACATGTGGGGAATGGGAGGGCCTTCTGACTCTTGACCTGCCTTTTAAAATGTTGGCCTGCTGTGCTGGTTTAAATTTGGACCCTTGTTATCACCGAAAGGCAGGGGCTATATATAAGAACGATGGTCGACGATTATGGTGGAAAAGGTAAGGCAAATTTAAATCTAGGCAGTGGGACCTGGTGTAGCTAGAGCCTCTCAGGGAGCTGTGTCCAGGCCCTAAAGCGCACTCCAACACTTTGATGTACGTTGCTCCTGGGGAACAGGGACAGAGAGCGAGCATGGTCCCTTTTGGCCTGTATTCTTGTTGAGCAGAAACCGCTGTCAGTAGGTCTCTCTTTTCAGTTGGACTCCATGGTAGGTCTCTGGGCACCTGCCTGTGGCCTCTGGGGCTGGAAAAGCTGGACCTAGCCATGCCATCCTATGCATTTCTACCTGTCCCCAGCCCGGAAGGAGGGCACTGTCCCTTTAAGACAGCCTCCTTTGTATGCGCTGGATGGAGCACGTTGCAGCTCTGGGTTTCTGCTGGTTAAATCTGCAGAGCAACATTTAAATAAAGAAATAAAAAGAAGGTCCCCTTGTGCGGCTTTCCTATTCACAGCTGAGTACAATGGTCCCTTGTTGCTGTAGGCTCTTTAATCCCCTTCATTAAATTGGAGCCTTGCAAGGGAATGGTGAGGGGCTGCTGCTGGAATGGTCCCCGTGCTGGAAGCGGGACACCTTGTGAATTAACCTTTGCAGGCATGAATTCCCGAGGCCTCCGGGCCCTCTGCTCTGTGTCCTTTCTGCGCGGGCCGCTGCCTCCCTAGCTGCCATTCTTTTCAGGAGAAGAGGGTTTAGCTGCCTCCCTGGCACAGAAGTGTGGCTGCAGCACGTGGCAGTCGGGGGAGGGAGGAGTTGTTTGTTGCTCTGCCATCTGGCCCATCAGCAGATATTTTACAGTTTAACCCCAGTGGCTACGCAGGAAAGCCCGGGCCTGGGCAGAGAGATGCCTTTGCCAGGTGCCCTTGCCACTTCCTTAGAATCTAGGGGTGGATGTGGTGGGTTCTGAGTACCAGCTGTTTCTCTTCTGGTGGTGGCTTGCAGGGTCCTGGAGATGCCAGCCAGGATCCTTGGGACCCCTCTCCCCTTCAGCTCTCCAGCCATGGTTTTGATTCTTCATGCTGTTAAATGAAATTAAGCATTTTGTCTGTGAATTTTTTTTCCTTCATGGGCAATATGAGAATGAAGGCTTGAATTGAAGATTTGGTGTTGCATTGATAAGTTTCATCAAAGGAAAATACATGTGTTAAAATGTTGGATTTTTTTTCTCATCTCAGAACAAAATTCCACTAGAAAAATGAGATCTAAATCTGATTTTTTTTTTTTTTTTGGTAAGTTCTTAGGTGATGTATTGACCCATAAAGGAAGCAGTGTTGTGATTTGAGGGGGACTAGATGTAGAATGGAGAAGTGATTTAGAAATCATGGAGTTAGTGTCAGGAGACTGTTTCAAAGTAAATGTGGTTGAATGTCTTGCTGGTTCTAGCTGCACATGGGCTAGAACACCTTCCATCTGACTACCAGGACATAGGAGGCCTATCTTTTCTCATAACCATAGATTAACATTTTTATTTTTCATTAAAAAAAAAATCCAGTTGTACCTAGCTGTATTTTTTAAAGCAGATATTCAGGAGCTTATGTTCCCCATCTCTCTCCATTCCCAGACACACCCTTCCCAGAAGCAGTCACTCAGAATTAACTTTTTCTGACTTTTGATCTTCTGGTAGGTGCTGCCAGGTCTGTATTAATATTCTTGTCCTGCTGATTATTTTATCAAAGACTCTCTCCTGATTTCCTTCACTAGCAGCATTCTTTTTCTTCACTCTCTCCCTGTCTGATAGGTTATCACAGATGTGTGGTTGCTTAATTTTCATCTTCGAGATTTTCACACACACATTCACAACCTTGATTTCTGTCTGCGGTCTTTCATGAGTGCCTCCTGCCCCTTTGTAGGAGGAAACGCAGGGACCCTGCTTGCCCTTCGTGTGCTCCCTGCCCTCCTCCAGCCCTCTCGCCTCTGTCCACTCTTTCCCGACTCAACAGCTGACACATACAGTTGACAGCTGATTACATACAGCTTTTGTTGTGGAGCCTGGATGAGCCTCTGTGTGTGCTCCACTAGCACTGCCCAAGACCAGAGTGCGCGCTGATCATCTCTCCTGGGAGCTGTTCCCAGCACCAGGGTCATGACTCTCCTTCTGTGCCTCCCCTTGGCCTGTGGCTTGTACCCTGATGCCCTCTATCCTCTGTTTCTCCTGTTTCCAGCTGCCTTGTTATTCTGCTGAGAGGAGACCCAGCGATGCCTTCTTCCATTGTGAACACTCCAGCTCTTTCCTATGTATTCTTTCGTGACCTTCCAGAAAAACTGTCCTGTGTGAAGGCTAACCCAGAATAGCCGAGTGCTTAGATTCTGAAAAAGAAGCCACCACTGAGAGTTTCCAGTTTGGAACAATAAAATTTGACTTCTTAGGGTACCCAGCAGTCTTGAGATACAAATTTTTCTTATCATGGTTCTGCTTTAAATGCACCTTGTTATGGGGACTGTAGTCCTTCCTCTGATGGAGGCGAGACTCATTGGTGATCTGATGAGGCCATCTCTGGTTCACAGTTAAAGCCTGGTTGTTCATTCCCTCGTGGAATAGCTGTTAAAGAGATGAGCTATTGCCTCACATTCTCAAAACCATGTTATATTGGAATGAATTTTTGTCTTTTAGAACCTCAAAAAATTTTCTTAAAAAAGTTTCTTAAAGGGAACTTCTCATCTTCATGGACTAGAAATTTTTCTGGTTTGTGAAGTCCAGAAAAAGCAGAATAAGCTCCCTTTAGGCTTGCTTTTCTCTAGAATGGGGTGTGAATCAGTAGAATTTGTGTTGTTTCTCAGCGTGGTTTTTGCTTAAACTACAGCTAAGCTGTTGTTAGTTAACTTTCTCCCGACATAGCCGTTGGAATGCTCACCCTGGCTTCCCAGAGACACAGTTGAAGCCTCACGTGGAAGACCTGGGCTGCATTTAGGTGGTCTTTTGGGATCTCTAGGTGGCTGTGTCTTCCAGCCTTTAGTGTACTGGAGTGTGTTTCAAACTGCAGTGCATTTATTAGGCTATGAAATCAATTTCATGGGCTAAAGCTACTGTTAGGAAAACTAAAACAGTAGGAAATGTCAATGGATTTCACATGATGAGGGTATTATTTTGTTACTGTTGTGTTTGGGGCAGATTGGGTCGTTAAGTCAAATACCTTTCTTAATTGTGGGTCTTGAAGTTTGAAAGACACTATTCTATGAAAGGGTGGGGGAAAACTGGATTAAAAGGGAGAAGTCAGCTGAGACTCTAATATAGCTAATTAACCTGTGCTGAGGTGGTGGTCTCTCGTTTCTGCCCTCTTCTGCTGTCTTGCACGATTTGTATGAAGCATTCGGGGAGAAGAACTGCTCTCTGAGTGCATAGGTTCAGTTTCAGCAGCACGGCTGGTGAGTCGTGCACCCTGACCGCACTCTGAAGCTGAGCCATTCCTCTGTGTTGCACAGCAGAAATGTCACTCGAGCCACAAGGGCAGCGTTCCTCTCTAGTAGCCCCTGCAAGCGCAGTTAAAATACTGTATTTTGTGTACCAAGTTATTTCAATGTGTGATCAATATGAAATAGTATTAAAGAAATATGTTACTTTTTTGTACAGTCTGATGTGTCTTTTATATACACCGCACATCTCAAACCGGGCTAGTCACATTTCAAGTGCTTACTACCCACACGTGGCCCGTGGCCACCATGTCACATGGAGCAGCTCTCACTTTGGCGCCTGCGCGAAAGATGGATGCCTGCAGTAACTGTTCTGATGATAAGCTCATTCTAAAACATTATTCAAAAATGTTCAAAAAAACAGAGAGAAAAGTCCCCATAACCCCATCCCCAGAGTTAAGCATTGTTTCAATTTGGGGATGTATCCTTGTAGATCTTTTTCTGTGTACATACTAGCCTCCCCACTCCAGAAGTGGCACAAAACTGTCATTCATGGTGCTTTGCAATTACCTCCCCCTCCCTGCTGGGGTCCTGGACATCACTCCACGTCAGGGTGGATTCAGTGAGGGAGCAGAGACCCGGAGCGACTGGTTAACCAGGGGCCTGAGCCCCCCAGCCTGTGGGATGGAAATGGCTGGGCCCTGATTAATGGTTCTCCTCTTTCATTCCTAGCCAACCTCATCTCACCACAGGCAGCCTTTTCTCTTGTTTTTTGTTTGTTTTTTGTGAGAGCTTTGCTCCATGGTCCTTTCTAACTTTGGGCAACCTGATGGTGAATGAGAGCCAGAGTCTCCCCAGCAGTTGGTCACTTCCGACACAGGCTTCTCGCCTTTTCTGTGGTATCTTTGTCCTTTTGTGGTCTCTGAATTGTATTTATTTTTGGTAAGGTAAAAGCTTTCTTAGTAACTTTTCCCTCCTTTTTTTGTAGTTCCCAGTGACCTGACTGCAGAGGAGCGCCAGGAGCTGGAGAACATTCGGCGGAGAAAGCAGGAGCTGCTGGCCGACATCCAGGTAGGAGCTGGGCAGCTCCTTGACCAGGTGTCTTCTCATGACACCTTCTGACTTGCTCTCACCACATTTCGGACCAGGTGCAGGAACTGACAACCATCTTTTCTCAACAAGGAAGAATGGAATCTCAAAGTGGGGGAGTGCTCTGTGAGCTGCACCCAGCTGGTCAGCTGTAAGGCTAGAGTGACCCCAGGTCTCCTGACTGCAATTTGAACCGAGGCTTCAGGCTAAGCAGACCCACGTCCACGTCCTAGTGGCCATTTTCTGACAGTGCAATTCTAGAGAGAGAATTTTGGTTCTTTGAACTTTAGTTTCTTCTTTGAACTTTAGATAGGAGTAAAAACACCTCTTGATAGGTTGCCATTAGTTGGATTATTTTAGGCCTTGGGGAAGCCGTTTCTTTTAGAATTCTCTGTAAAAGATTTGGAAGCCCAAGAGCAGGGAAGGGAGGGGGCACACCCTGTAACCCCAAGCTTCATCGTGTCGAGGAAAGACTGGGTCTGCTCCAGTGTTGGTGTGAGCGTACTTTGCTGTTACGTAGTTCTTTGAGTCCTACCTCACTGGTAAATGCTGGAAAAGCATAGCAGTTCTTCCCTCCCAAGTCCCCTCCACCCCAACAGTGAACGCTTTCTACCCTGCAGACCTGTTTATTAGATGGGGCAGGAGGAGGAAGGCATAGCCAGGAGTGGCATTCCCTTTGCTGGCCGCTTGGCGGCAGTGTTGACCCAGTCCAGGCACTGCTGGCTGGGCAGCGGGATGCCTGGAGGACCGGTTTGCCCCCTTTCAGTGAGCTGCAGATACACTGTGACAGACTGTCCAGGCATCTGTTTTCCAATGGAAAATACATATTTTACATAGTGTATATGATTATAAACTTCTTTCCTAGACTGTAAACTCCTTGAGGTCAGGTTGTTATCTTTTTCTTCTTTGTATTCCCTAGAATGATTACAGTCTGGTAGGAGCTCAAGAAACATTTGTTGAACAGACGAATTTTCCAAAAATTTTTAGGTTTTGGGGGGTGTTGTCTTTATTTTTTTTGCTCTGTTTTACTTTTTGGTCAGAGGGAGTTACAGGAGATTTTGGCGATTTTATTTTTATTTTCTTTTGATTTTGGTGATTTTAATCTGATCTATATCTTCCTCCTGGTAATTCTGGACTGTGTTTTGCAGAGGCTGAAGGATGAGATAGCAGAAGTAGCTAATGAAATTGAAAACCTGGGGTCTACAGAAGAGAGGTGAGTCTGTCCTTTTCTGGATGGTTTTGTGGTTGTGGCATCGCTAAGCGCCAGCCTGGAATTGTGCCCATGTCACGTATTTAAGGAGAAAGTGCGTCTTCTGCCTTCTTTTCTGAGCAAGCATGTATGTAGCCATACTTTCTGCCTTCTGTGCAGGGACTCCTGAATGTGAAGGCTTTTGAATGTTTTTGGAAAGGCTGAACTGGAGAACTTGGCAGGTCCCCCAAAATCTTAAACTGCCTTTAAATTGTTGTGTGAACTATTTCTTCTCTTCTCATATCCACTGGGTTCCTATTTTAGAGTTTCCATTTTTCACTTTGAGTAAAGGAAAAGCTTAACGGATGCTGCTGATGCAGCTCCAGAAGGCTGGAGGCCCAGTTGTGTCTAGGCATCACTGCAAGCTTGCTTGTGCCTCCCTAACACTTAAGAGAACGTAGAAGTGAGATTATAGCACAAAGTGCCAAGGCGTGTCTGCTGGTTCTTTTTTTCCTTTAACTACATGAAATGTTAGTTGCTTTGAGAGTTTAATTTTGAATGGAGTTCCCAGACCGTTTTCTAACTGCTTAATGTCGTAAATGGGTTGTTTCTAATTCACTGCATGTCTGTATTTTTCTAAGCCTAAGTCTCCCCGTCTAGCTTCAGGAGACCGTTGGGTTTTGTTATTTTAAACTTGTGTGCACAGGGTCATATGGATTAGTGAAGCTGCATGTCCAGCAGAAACCAGCCAGCTCGTCATGTCGAGTCTCTGCTTTGCCAGTTCTGAATTACAGCTTTCTTAATTGCCACTAAAAAAAAAAATTTGCAGCATCAAAGAAATGGACAAATTGGTGTTTGTCGAAATTTACCATTTCTGCTCTTACAAAGGGTACTCTTTTTTTTTTTTTTTTTTTTTTTAACAAAGGGTACTCTTAAAAGAAGTGAATAGGGACTTCCCTGGTGGTCCAGGGGCTAAGACTCTGCACTCCCAATGCAGTGGGCCTGGGTTTGATCCCTGGGCAGGCAACTAGATCCCACATGCCACAACTGAAGATCCTGTGTGCTGCAACCAAGACTCAGCGCAGCCAAATAAATTTTTCAAAAAGAAAATAAATAGGCAGGCTACAGACAAGGGGAAAATATCTGCATTACCTATATTTGAAAAAAGACTTGTATCTGGAATTTATATAAAAAGAACATATAAAACTCACTAATAACAAGACAACTTGACTAAAAACCAGGCAAAAAAAAAAAGTGAACGCTTTTACGTGTATAATAGACACGTGAAAAATGCTTAGTATCATGAGTCATGAGGAGATGCCACTTTACACCCACCAGAACGGCCAGAGTTAAACAGACAGGTGGTGCCTCGTGTTGCCGAGAGCTGGTGAGAACAAGCAGTGTAAACATTGGGGAAAACCAACTGGCAGTTCCTCCTAATGTTGACCGTATACCCCTGCTGTGCCCAGCAGTTCAGCTCCCAGGTATTTACTCAGGAGAAAGGAGAACATGCCCACACGCATGAGGACATCTCTAGCGTTCTTACTTAAAATAGCCCAAAACTGGAATTAGCTTTAATGTCCCCCAACAGATGAACAGATGAGTTCATGAGCTATTAACTTACACAATTAATATGTAACTATGACAATACTCTAAAACTGGATTATGGTGATAGTTGCCCAACTCAGTAAACGTATTAAACTTTGTTCAGATGTGCACTCAAAATGGGTATGTTATATGATATGTAAATTATACCTCAATAAAGTTTCAAAAATGAAATGGAAAAAAAAGAAACCCACTGTAGTAGAAGAAACAAAGGCGCCTAGGACCAAGGTCAGGATTTCAGTTGACCTTCCATAGTTAGACCCAGGTGTACCTGAGCTTTCCTGGATAAATCTCAGAAATCACTGCACTTCAGTGACACATGTGGGAGTTATGTCAGTCTTTCAAAAATTCCCGATTACCCAGAGTACTTAAGTGGCTGTGATGGTTGTTTTACAGGAAAAATATGCAGAGGAACAAACAGGTAGCCATGGGCAGGAAAAAATTCAACATGGATCCTAAAAAAGTAAGTGACAAAAGACAGCAGCCAGAGCCTGTAGTCTGTAAAGTGGGGGTTTCCACATTGTCAGCGGGAACCGGGGGCATTTGAGACAGCCTCCCTCCCTTTTGTGGAGTGCAGCTCATGTCATGAGCCCTGCCTCCTGCAGAACATAGGACATACTCACTGCACACTTACTCTGTGTACAGAGCACCCGCACCCATTCTTCCTGTGCCCCCACCTCCTTTCTGGGTGTTCCTGGCGTCTGAAGCACTATTGGCATCTTTGCTGCCTTTCCAGGGGATCCAGTTCTTAATAGAGAATGATCTGCTGAAGAACACCTGTGAAGACATTGCCCAGTTCTTGTATAAAGGTGAAGGGCTCAACAAAACAGCCATTGGCGACTACCTGGGGGAGAGGTAAAACTTTCGGGGACCCCTGCAGTAGAGAAGGTTAGTCGGCAGTTACCTAGAGAAACAAACCCCAAGATGCCCTGAGCTTTGTCCCGGGACAGGTGGAGGTGTCCAGCAGCTGCTGTCCTGTGTTCGGCCAGTGCACAGAGGGCTGCAGATCTTTCATTTGACATTTGGCTGTCTTGGGCTGCGGGGGCGGGGGGGGGTCTCAGCGCGCAGCCTGACTGGGGGTCTGCACGACCCTGGATTCTCAGCGTCATTGTCTGACTTCTGCTCTCCCAACCCCATATCTTTTGTTTCTCTTGCTAGAGACGAGTTTAACATCCAGGTTCTTCATGCGTTTGTGGAGCTGCATGAGTTCACCGATCTCAACCTCGTCCAGGCCTTACGGTGAGTGTGTTCGCAGCCACTACCTTGTTGAGGGAGACGGGTCTCTGGTTGTAGATCTGTTCTGCACACTTCAGTTCAGCTTGGTCGTGTCTGACTCTTTGCGACACCATGGGTCCTGCACAACCTGGCGTTTTAGTGAAATTGTACCTTGGGGGGTGATTTGAGTATCTATGGTTGAAATGATTGGATGGTTAAAGGGGATTAAATTGAAAGCAAAATTTGTAAAACTCTTCCTCAGATCTTTCATTTATCATTTGGAAATTGATGAATATTTCCACTTTGAATCTTTCCCAATTTCACTTCAGAAAATCCTTTAAATTTCTTGCCCTGAAATAGGAAATAGGTAGTGTGCCCTTCATTTCAGAAGGAAAAAAGTCAACATTAATTTTTTTTTTGCTAAATATAGTCCCCTTGTGCTTTTTGAGAAATTGTAATTTGGTATTTTCATTGCTGTTTAAGTGTGAATAATATCATGTTTTGTGGTGTTGTTTAGATAGATGAAAAAAAATCCAGAATTAAAGCTGTTGGCCACGGGGTCTCTGACTTAAAGGGCTCAGTAGTGACTGCTTTGATAGAAAATCTCTTTTCCTGCTTTGTCTTTTTTTATTCTTTCTGGAAATTGGAGTTCTTTTAATTGGAGTTCTTATGTATCCATCTGAAGAGCTGAACCATTCTTTTGAATAGGAAAATCTTTTTCTTTTTTTCTTTTCATAAATACATTCCCTCCTGTCAAGAGGACAGAGATGTGGAGTGGTTAGCTTGCCTCTGACAGAAGGCTGAAGCCCCCGCCATCTCCCTTCACTGCAGAAACCTTTCACGAACAGGTTATCTCCCCAGTCCCGTAACACCCTGTCTTCCCCTCCCAGGCAGTTCCTGTGGAGCTTCCGGCTGCCGGGAGAGGCGCAGAAGATTGACCGGATGATGGAGGCATTCGCCCAGCGCTATTGTCAGTGCAACCACGGGGTGTTCCAGTCCACAGGTGAGCACGAGGGGCGTCCCCTCCTGAGGTCAGCAGCGCCTGCCAGCTTCTCTTCTAGGTACTGGGTCATGCCTAAAACCAGAGGGATTAGGTTCCTGCCTAAGGACATCACTTTAAATGGTATTTATAATAAAAAAAAATAAATGGTATTTATAATAGTAAAAAGTTGGAAACTATCCAGAGTCTGCCAGTAAGGTAGTAGGCATCTAAGTAAGGGCACCTCTTGAATTATGAAGTGTACAACTCTTAAAATTTATGTTTTCATAAAGAGGCTTTATCGACATGGAAAAATGCAAATAAGATTAGCCAAAAAGCAGACCTCAAAACTGTGTTGTAATTCTTTTTTTTTTTTTTTTTGGTATAATTCTAATTATGTTACAGTCTGTATCTCTGAGGTACATTTTTTTTTAATTTATTTATTTTTTAATAGATAATCACTTTACAGAATTTTGCTGTTTTCTGTCAAACCTCTGAGGTACATTTTGTGATACATTACGTGTAGGCACATTTATATAAGAAAACAAAATAAGTTATTCCTCTGTAGTGGAATTGTAGGTAGTTTATATGTTCTTTTTCATATATTGTGCTTTTCTGTACATCTTCTTCTTTTACAAGCTGAGAAAAATGAAACACTTTTACATCTTGAGCACTTTACATTCTTTCCCGTGCCTTGCCCTTCGCAGTTGGAGTGTGCACAGACGCATGGGTTTGGCTTACTCTTGAGGGCACTGCTTTGTAATCTCAGTCTCACCTGGTGTTTCTTGTTCTTTATGGTGGGATGTTTCTGACTGGATTTTGTTTTTTCCTTTTAGACACTTGTTATGTCCTCTCATTTGCCATCATCATGTTGAACACCAGCCTGCATAACCCCAATGTCAAAGATAAGCCCACCGTGGAGAGGTTCATCGCCATGAATCGAGGCATCAATGATGGGGGAGACCTGCCCGAGGAGCTGCTCCGGGTGAGCTCAGCTCTCCTTCAAGGCCACGGGCTCAGGCGATGCTGATGGAGGGGACGGGAGGGACGTGGGCTCAATCCAGTGTCTGCCCAGCCCGTCCACTCAGCTATATGAATTGCATTAAGAAACTGATAGCAGGGCCCAGTGAGCAGTCAGTGGGGGAAAGTGATTTATGACTCTGAGACTAAAGGCTCACGTGGAGGCTGGGTTGGTCTCCCTTCTTTCTTGCTCGCCGGTTAGGCCTCTGTTTCTTTTGTCTCTGGATCCTGAAGGCAGAGGGGCTCTCGTGCCACCAGTGCAGGGCACGCAGTGATGCCCACTGCATGCGTGACAGGGAGGGGCAGGCGTGAGAGGTATTTCTAGGATCGGAGACGTGCAACATCATCTTTTCTTCCAGAATCTGTATGAGAGCATAAAAAATGAACCCTTTAAAATCCCCGAAGATGATGGGAATGACCTCACCCACACTTTTTTCAACCCAGACCGAGAAGGCTGGCTATTGAAGCTTGGTAAGTGATGCCCTCTGGGTCAGGGCTCCTCACAGAAGCTTAGAAAGGACGTGCATGTGCACACCCACACATGCAGTATGGGGAACAGGGGTTTGGTACTGGAGGCGCTAAGGAGAGACTTTGGTATGAGTTCCTACTGTTCTAACAGAATTGCCTCCCAAGAGACAGTGAATGCATGGCCAGCGCCCCATGGGACACACAGTCTCCTGGGACAGACTTGCCCACATAAATATTGCCCACGGGTGTTTGCGCTCCATGTTACCTCTCTGGGGTGGATTGAGGAGGGTTCATTTCAAGGCGGTTCCCCGAGGACCTTGTCCTTTTCCCTTCCCAGCCCCCCTGACCACTGGGAGGGTGGCCAGCTGTGCCCATCTCTCTACTTCCCATCACAAGTTTGTGCCCAGTGCTCCCGCCTCCCCCACCCCCAGTGCATCATCACTTCCTTCTGCATCTGGCTCCCCACAGGCAGCGTGCATGGCAAACCCAGGGCCCTGGCTGCAGCGCAATCCACGGCACTCTTACTCATTCTCGGGCGCTGGTTTTTTTTCCCCCTCCTTTCCAATCCAAATCAGCCACATTAATGATTTTGTCCATTCAGAAAAACTAAAAGTTGCTCCCCTTCCCTCTGCCAAAAGTGAGCTGGTATTGCTGAGATGTGTGGTCATGATCTGCCATCAGTGGGATAGGAGTGAAAAAAAGGAGCAGTAGATTTTTACGCACATTCATGTGTACCTGTGACTGTTTCATTGACAGTTTCAGCACTCAGAGGGAACCCCCAGACATAATGATGCTAATTTCTTGGCCACTGAGAGAGTGCATTCCTCTGTTTTTTTTTTGCCTTGGCCTTTTGATGTGTGGGTTCCCGCATTCTCAGGAGGTGTCATTGGAATGATCCTCCTGTCACCATTCCAGCTGTAGGTCCCAGTGAGATTAGAAGTCCTTATTACATTCTAGGCTGTTACTGACACATCTGGGACGTGCTGAAATGGAATCTTCAATTTTTGTCTCATTCAGGAGAATTTGTATACTCTTTTAAAATCCTAAGTCCTTGTGTTTATACATAATGACTTAATTCATAAATTCTCCTTAAAGCACCACCTCACTGATTGGAGTTTTTAATGTCTCTCAAATTGGTCAGCATACCGTATATATTTAAGCCAGTAGAATCTTTGAAGTCAAGGCTCTAAAATTACTTATCCCAGAGGCAGCCACTCTGCTCTGCGTCCTGATTGCCAAGTGGACAGAGTTAAAAGGAAACCTGCTGGAAATGTAAGAAGTATATCCAAGTTTGGGTTTGCTTTCCCCTCCAGTGAGATTTGTTTAAATGCTAATACTAAGTGTTAGCTTTGACAGCCCAGATACTAAATTTAGAGCAGTACGAAGATTATCTTGGTTCTTACACCATGATGACATGTAAATTCATGAGGCATCCCATATTTTTAAAAAAGAAAAAAATTTAACTAAATGTGAAACTCGTTTTTAGGTCATGGCATTACTTTTTCTGAACCTCCACCAAACCCTCCTAAACTCTTCCTGTCGTGTTTTCACCGTAGCACACTTAGAATCACCCCTGTTTGTGTGTGTGCCACGGAAGGCGGGCCTTCCGGCCATCTGTAGTTGTATGTGTATGTCTGTGTATGCATATAACTGTAAGAATGTGTATTCTTGTGTATACACATATGTACATATGTATTCACAGGCTTGTGAGTGTGCATTTTCACACTTTAAATAGGAGTAGCCATCCAAAGAGAGACACTTACTTTCTCCCGAAGTAATCTGCACTGTGCTCGCTCTGGGTTCTGGATATAGTGACAAATGTCAGCTCAATGAGAACTGACTGGTGGCATCTTTGGGGCCAGGATTTGGGTGGTGCCTCGGGTCTTGCCTTTACCAGGTAGGACGCGGCAGATGAGGCAGGCCCTTTATTCTCACGCCAGACAGCAGCGTTTGCCCCGTGACTGTTTTTATGTCCCCATCCCCCGCCCAGGCAGACATGAATGACTAATACAGTGCACCTTAAGATTAAGGAGTTGGGTTTAATTTCTTTGTTTTAATTTTCTTTTCTCCCTCATTTGTATGTTTCCATGATTTTGGCTCTCCTTTTCCTTGCCCCAAACTCCAGGAGGTATGTAATCCCCTCAACCCTGCTCGCTCGCTCTGCCCAGGCCACTGTAATCGCTGCAGCGTTTTCTTATTTTGTTATTTTTTGGTTATTTTGTTTTTTAATTGCTGGTGGTAGTGTTAATGCTGCTTCTAACTTACCATACAGTCCCTCGGGAACCGGTCAGGCTTGGGGTGCGGAGGGATTTTCATCTTTCCCTGATAGGGGTGGTGCACGGTGTGTCCAACAGCTGGGCCCAGATGTGGAATGATTTGAACTTTCCTGAGGGAAGTAGTGTAAGAAAACACAGTAAGAGTGGGTTTTTAAAAGCAAGCAAAGCAGTCATTGAATTCTCTCTTGGACTTTATTGGTCAGGCGGATGCTATATTGTTGATTCAAATTGACACCCATGAATTTTCGAGATTTCTCAAGTGGAGAAGAGGAGGAGGAGAAGGAAGTGACTTCCACGGCCGTGTGCTTCTGACACACCTCCCGTGACCAGAGAAGAATTAAATTAGACAACGTAGGACATTTGCCCTTGCATGAAAAAGGGAAATGGTGTTTCTTAAACTCAGAATGAGGCCAAGTAAGGTTTAAAAAAAAGACGACAAAACCCCCCAACCCCTTCTTGAAGGCCTTCCATTTAATTTTCTGTTTTGGGGGAGGGCATTACAACCTCGGCTCTGATTTTATGTTTTGTTTTTATCCCTCCTCTTTCCAATGAGTCATCGTTCAGACCCCCAAATTGGCCTCTTAGTTATGTCGCTGGTGTCTGCCCTCCCCTTGCTGGTTTCGGGGCACGTGTTTTCCAGATGAGGAGTCCCTGGATGTCTGTTACTTGAGCAGAGCCACACAGGAAAGAACGGCCCCAACACTGATGTCTGTAAAATGTTCTGGGGCCTTGACAGGTGGCTCCCAGCTCCCGGGGAGCCAGAGCCAGGCCTGTATATCTATGGGGTGGAGGCCCGCAGGCAGGGCAGTGGTCCTGTGAGTTCCTCAGGGACTGTCTCAGGTGCGAGCATCAGTCTGTCTGCTTGTTCCCTGTCTGTTTTCCTTCCAACATGGAATGTGCCCCTGGGACCGCGCGGTGCTCCATGGTAGGAGCTTGTTAGGGCAGCAGGTCGTTGGGAAATAGCCAGGCTTTCTTCACCAGGGAGAGGCTTTGTCCAGCTTTGCTTTCTGTCCTAGATTTCCTTCCGTCTTCCTCCTTTTGGCACCTGATCCCTCTTCCACAACCTCCTGAGATCCGAGGGCCCCCGGGGTGGTCCTGTGAGAGGAGCGCACAACAGTGGGCGTGGGCTGAGGTGTCCTGTGTGGGGGGGCCCCCCATGGGGGTGCAGGCCCAAGAGGCAGAAGAGCTACTTCCTCAGACGCTGACGGGGGCGGGCTTCCTTTTCACAGCAAATCAGCTCCAGTTCTAAGTATATCCTTGTCTTCCTTCTCCTCATTTATTTTGGTTCTGCCCAGCCTCTCCCATTTCCTCATGCATGTCATATTTCCATCCATGGTTTTCCTGATTCATGCCCTAGGGCCTCAGGGGCCAGAAGCACATGCTCACAGAAGCTGGCAGTCGCTGTGGGGGAGAGAGTCAGTCTTTGCTTGACACCAGCACGGGACAGGGGGTCTGGGTGGGGGGCGTAGCACGCCCTGGCTTACGGCCAGCCTCCTTCCCCAACCAAGGTCTGTGCCATTGAGAACCTCCGCAGTTCACGAGCAGTCGCTTAACCTCTCAGAGTTTGGGCACCCAAGCAGAGCCACGCCAGGAGCTCAAAAGTCGGTAGCCCTTAGAGTTGCTGCCAGGACCTATGCTGGACCTTTTATTTCTGGGACGGGATTTGCTCCAGCAGTCGGATCCTTTGAGGAAACCAGGCGTGAGAGCGCAGCCACATCCTGGAAGCTGGAGACACTCGCTCTAAAGCCCCTGCTCATCTGTTGGGGGTGAAGGGCAAGTGAGGAAGCGTGACTAGGGTCATTGGATTCACACCTTGTGGTCCTTGTTTTCTGTGAGGATCAGAGAAGCGGTGCCCTCTGCAGGTTACGTTGGCAGAGAGAGCGCCTCCTGTCACAGGGCAGCGCGAGGTTGTTTGTGAAACGGCCTGCGTATCTTACCATGTGAAGGCTTTTCATTTGGTTTGTATTCAGAAAACTTTTCCTGGACCTGGTGTGCGTTGAGGAGAATGGCTGTGCTCAGGGTCAGACTGGGAGCAGAGTGTGCCTTCCTTCACCCAGGCCATGGCAACGTTTCCCTTCCTTCACATCATCTCAGGATAACGTCATGACTCTGACGTTTCCTTTGATTGAGGAACGTTTAAAAGGACTAGGGGAGCCTTCACCAACTCACCGCCACCCCTGAGAGCTCACTTGGCCTATGGCTTCCTCCTCCAGTTAATTTTGTTTCAAGCTTCTGGTGAGAAGTCCACAGTTGAATAGGTACCTCAGCCCACCAGTGGATTCTTCCCTGTTCCAGGAATTCTGCTTTGTCTCACCCAGGACTCTGGGAGAATTTAGGACACTGGCCCAGAAACCTAAAAAGCCAGAGTAGAAACATACTACGATCAGGAAGGTGGGCTAGGCGGTGAAACTGCAGGACTGTGGGTTCCTTGTTCCAGGAATACTGGATTTGATTGTGAGGGGATTAAGATGTCTTACTTCCCAGTTATTCTCCTGCCCTTTTCTGATAAAACCCTGGGCTGGTGGACTGGCAGTGTAGCGTGGCCAGGGGGCTGACCCTCTCCCCTCTGTGTGCCCCATTTCCACTGCATCCATAGGCTTCTGCTGACGCTTCTCTGGTTCATCGCTGTCCCAGCTCCCTCCCCAGCCCCTGCGCTCATCTGCTGTCCTGATGTCATCTGCAGGGGGCCACCCAGCTTGCTTGCTCTGCTTGTACCCACAGACTTTCACACTGTGAAAGGTGCTTCTGTTTTGGCTCTGTGTCTCGTTACTGATGTAAATCTGCCATGGTCTCAGTGTCCTCCTGGCGCCCTGCCCTCGCTTCCTCGTCCCATACCCTGGCCAGTGGACTCCTATCCAACACACATCTCTCTTTGCTCTGCAGGTGGCAGGGTAAAGACCTGGAAAAGACGCTGGTTCATTCTGACTGACAACTGCCTTTACTACTTTGAATACACGACGGTGAGCGCCTGCTGGTCTGCTGGGACGAGGGGTGGACCAGGCTTTGTGGTTAAAACAGCTCTAATCAGACAAGATTGGAGGAGGTGGGGATGACGGTCAGATGCTGCATCTTGGGGCGGGAGAAGAGTTTAAGTGAAGAGGAAGGGCTAAGAGGAATCTCAACTGGGGCCTGGACATGGTGTGTGGTGCGTGGCCACAGGAACCATAGTTCAGAGCCAATGTCCAGCTCTCAACTGGGACAGCTGGTGCCTGCTGGGAGACAGTGGCAGAGAACGTCATACATGGCATTAGAAACGGGTCATGGAGCCCAGCTAATGAGTTTGGATCCATGGCCAGGAGAGAGTTTGTGGCCCCACTGAAAGGGAGACAGAGGTAGTCGTGATTTGGAGAATGCACATCTGTGGTAGCTGGAATACTGAAGCACTTGATTTAGAAGGAACAGCCAAAGGGCACAATGTATAACAGAGGAAAAGAAAGTGAAATGAAATGGGAAAAGTTAGAGGCTACCTGGAGTTTTAAGAAACTGATGTTTACTTAAATTGAAAATTTTGTTGGTTTTTTATTCAGTGGTAATGAAATTGTAACAATACAAATACTTGTTACATACAAGTCCCGTTTGTAACAAGACCTATGAGCATAAAGATTGTACAGCAAAACCGTTTCTGAAGCTCCCTCTAACAGAGCCCCCAGGAGGCCTGGCAGGTTGGTGGCCTCAGATTGGAGCCCTCTCAGACAGGCTCCCCATGGCTGGGTGCTCTTGCTTCTGCCCTGTTCCCTGGTCATCAGAAGAGAAAACACATAGCGCCAGCAGCACTGGAGAGGGTCTTACATAAGTCAGGGCAATCGAGGTCCTCCTGAGAGAATGAGGATTTTAGAAGCATCTTGTATCATAAAGGAGGGGCACAATGGGATGAGAGTCCTGGCCGTGTTTGTGTGACACTCAGTAGGAGGCAGGCCCACGCCTGACCCTTTGCAGCTCAAGGGTATGCAGGTTCCACTGCGTCCCGCACGGCGGTTCTTCAGCTGGTAGACATCATGTGGATGTGGCTTCTCAGCCAGGCAGTGAGTCATGACAGTCTCAGCTGGTGACTCACTCACTCAGCAGTCTCCCAGGGAGACTGACCAGGATTTTGTGTGTAACGGGGGCTAAACTCATGCCACAGAAGTTCTGCAGCTTTGCTTTTCTGTTATGAAAATCCTTTCAAATATGAGAGTAATGTATTTCAAATACCCAAAACAGTACAAACATTTTTTTTCACCCCCTCAAAGTACCGCTGTGAGCAATTTGGTAAACTTCCTTCTGTTTTGCACCCGTACCCCCCACATGTATTGCCCTTTTTCTTCTAGACTGATGACATCTCTAAAACGTTGTTTGGATCTTTTTCGTTGGTCTCTGGGTTAGAATGAACTCTCTGCAGGCGTCTCAGCAGTGCACCCCTAGATCCCCGGCGGTCTCAGTGGTAGTGCAGTGAGAGTCTAGAAGCTTGTGGTTCTTAAAATGACGCCGACCATGCCGGTGTTACCTGAATTCAGTCTAGCAGTGCATCGGCATTTTATTGGGCAGTGGGAACCAGAGAAAACGTTCCCAAAGATGCTGATGGGGGAGTCTCAGGCTAAAGATGGTAGGTGGAGACATCCTCATGGAATTACCTAATAAAGAGGGAAAATCTAGTAGAAATAAGTGGGAACAAGGCAGCCGGATAAGGAAAGGGCAGAACTCAGCACGCTTCCCATTTGGCAGAAGGGGCCTCAGCACATCCTGGGGCCAGCAGAAGGGCCCTTGCTGTGTGGCCAGGCCCAGCAAACCCCAGACCTCCCTGCCCCGTGCCCAAGTCCAGGAGAAGCAAACTCAGCAGGAGTTCTTCCTTTATCCCTGTGGATGGAGGAGTAGAGAGGTCTGCTGAAGGGTAGAAACCAGGGAACAGTGGAACAACAGGACTCACTGTATCAGTAAAAGCTCTGAGTATGTGTTCATGTGAGCAGACTGTCCATGGAGGGTCTGCAGTGCGCATCAGCTCCAACACGTGCTGGACACCAGCAGCCTCAGGGGAGAGTCAGGGCTCAGGGTGTCCGAGGGGGGCGCTCCCTCCACTCACTTCTCTCCTGGGGGTCTGAAGCTGCCAGAATACAAGATATCTGGCCCTCCAGAAGTTTCAGACTAAAAACAAGTAAGAACCAAACTGCATATTCAAAATATAGCTATGTAAGTGTGGAATTATAACTTATTTATTAACAAGTTAAAACTTTAAGGAATGATTAGCCAGAAATGTAATTCCTGTTCTAGAGGAAAGGCTTGAGACAGTCCCAGAGATTGAAAGATACGCCTTAAAGCAATTAGTGGGACTTCCCTGGTGGTCCAGTGGTTTAGACTCCAGGCTCCCAATGCAGGGGACCTGGGTTCAATCCTTGGTCAGGGAACTAGATCCCACATGCTGCAACCAAGAGTTCACATGCCACAACTAAAGATCCCCTCATGCTGCAACTAAGATCCAGTGCAGCCAAATAAAATATTGGGGGTGGGGGAGGAAGAAAGCTAACAGGTGCAGAGGACAGGTGAGAATGCTCCCAGTGCCAGAATACCAAGACATGCAAATGCAAAGACAGGTCATGAGATTATTGCCCTGAAAAGGAGAAAGAAACCTGAGTCTGCAAATCAAAAGGGTGCACATGGTATTTTAGGAACATTTGCTCTACAAAGTGTGGCATAGCCCAGTTAAACTGTTGACCTTGGAACACAGTCTTTGGCCATTGGTGTCTGGACGTCCGAGAGAGGAGGTGAAGGCTGCTGGTCAGGTGCCAGCAGGTGTGGGAGTGGCCTTTGCTGAGATGGGAAGCCCTGGAGGAGGGCTAGTCGGGGGTGAGAGGATGCGGGACTCTGTTCTGTACAGGAGTCTAGGTGCCTTTTTGGTCCAGATGGAGTTGTCAGGCAGGCAGTGTCTCTTTGAGGATCCTACAGCCTGGAGCAGGAAGACGGGGCCAGCGGTAATGATAAGGTAGTGACACATGATGCAGCTGTAGTCCAGATGTTGGGGGCACAGAACAGGGGCGCCCAGGGTGAGAGTGGGGCTTCCTAGCTTTGCTGACACTAGAACTGAGGCTTGAAAGATGAGTTAGGCAAAGAAGCAAGATAGTTTTTGTGTGAAAGGGACTTACACATTCCCCACTGGAAGGCCACCAACAGCTCTTGTCACACTCATGCTTTCAGAGCATCTGCAGAAGCACCTCTTCCAAAGGCTTCTCAGTTGTAGGGGTTCATCTGTGATATGTTGACAACACCCACACGTTTCTTGACCCTATTCTTGTTTTGGAACGTAGGGTGTGGGCTCTGGAGCTGATTTGTGGACCTCAGGTCAGGGGGAGGTGCAGGAGCTGGGCTGAGTCACTGTGTGAGGGTAACAGAACAGGTGTTTGGAAGCCGAGCAGTGAGGTCTCCTCTCTCCACCTCTTCTGCAGGATAAGGAGCCCCGGGGAATTATTCCACTAGAGAACCTGAGCATCCGGGAGGTGGAAGACTCCAAAAAACCAGTGAGTGTTTTTGATGAGCTGCTTCGGAGGGACAGAAGAGATGGGCATAGCAGCTGTTCAACATAAGATGAAGTCACAAAGGTTTACCATTGACCCTGGGCAACACGGTTGGGGCTGCGCGGGTCCCCTTACAAGCGGATTGTTCTCAGTGGTGACTGCTGCAGTAGAACACTGTCTGCGCTGGGCCGAGTCCTTGGAGGCCAAGCCTCTGCTGCACAGACGGAGGCCACCTGTCCATCAGACGTGGTCCCTTAATGTGCAGAAGGTCGGTGCTCACCCCCGCCTTACTCAGGGGTCAAGGACTTGAAAAAACTCCAGAAGTACTAATTTAGTTTAGCCTAACTTTAAAAATTATCTTTACAGGTAAGGCAAAGGTGAAAGAAACTAAATAACGTCTTTCATTCTGTCCATCTGCTTTAGTGTCACTTTCTAACTATCACACGAGGTATAGGATTATCCTTCCTTAAAAGGCTTTAGCAAGCTCTCATGATTGGGCCACTTATTTTTTGACCTTCAGATGGCTTATAAATATTTTTCCTTTGTTTTGGATTATTGTATTGCTGACTTGGCTGTAAAAGGCATTCGGTTACCTGCAGTTACCTCCATATTTTCTATAGGTTAGAAGTAGAGCTAATGTGTTTCTGCTTGGTATCTTTGCTGGTAAGACCTATTTGTATACAATGTATGTTCTCCAGAATTCCACTTTTAGGCTACTCTTTTTCAAAGGAAAATGTATGTTTCCTATGAAAGTCAGAATAAAGAAATTAACTTTTTTTTTTAAATAAAATTTTCCTTTTGGGGAAATAAATGAACCTTTTTTTTTTCTTGGTCAGCAGCTTTCTTGGATCTTTATCGCTCTCCCTCTCTTTCTTAATTCTCAGAACTGCTTTGAACTTTACATCCCCGACAATAAAGACCAAGTGATTAAGGCCTGTAAGACGGAGGCTGATGGGCGCGTGGTTGAGGGGAACCACACGGTCTACCGTATCTCGGCCCCAACGCCCGAGGAGAAGGAGGACTGGATCAAGTGCATCAAGTAGGTGACATATGACAGCTGGGCCCTCGCATCTCAGACAGTCACACCCCAGCTGCCTGTGCGCTACCCACCCACCTCAGCACCCTGTGCTGAGTCCATAGTGGGTAGTCTGACTCTGACTCCCGGGTGACTTTTCACTGGGTCCCTGGATTCTTGACCCTTGGACATTTTTCAGAGAGTACCTCACATCTCGGTTTCCCAAGAGCCTCTCCTGGCCCCACAGAGGGGACTGGTGAGCAGGCTTAGAGGCACAGATGCCAGTGGCCAGACTGGCTTTCTCATGTCTTTGGAAGCAGGTCTCATCTTCATGGTGACAGCTCAGCGGAAATTGTAACCATTCCCTTTTACAATTCCTTAATCCTGCGAGACACTCTTGTCCCATTTACAGATGGGAAAACTGAGGCCTATTGAGGGTAAGTGGTGAACACTTGTCAAAGTCATGTGGCAGCGATCCAGGATCATAAAGCAGAGCCCCACACTCCCCACTCAGCTGTGAAGGAGAGAAGGTTTGGGAGAAGGCAGGTGTAAACAGATCCTGAGATCCAGGGCTCTTCCTGGTCCCTGCTCTGCCTGTCACCGACTTTATCACAGGGGAGGTATCCTGCTGCAGCCCCTCTTCCCCACTCCCCCCTGGGGCTTCTGTGAACCCTGTCCCACCCGCCATCATGCTCACCGCCCATCACCATGCGTGTCTCAGTGGCTCTTCCTCCTGGGCGCACTCTGCCCACTGGTGCTGTGTTCATCAGGCGTGACCCAGCCATCCCCTAAGGGTGTCCCTGGGACCAGAGTGAGGGTGGCCACAAGAAGGTGCACACCTACATGTGTGGCTGGGCGGGGCTTCCAGACCTGAGCACATCATGTGTCCTGGGCCCCTCACGTGGGCTGGAGATGTCCCGTGGCGTCCCTGGGGGTTGGCCCACCCAGGAAGCTGAGGTGGGCTCCTCACCCTGTCTCCCCGAAGACGGAAGCAGGATTCCTTCCCGACCTCTCCATGTGGTCAGACACTCGCATAGCAGAGTCCCTCGGGACTCGTCCCGGCCTTGTCCAGGTCTTGCCTCCCGTGCACACGTCCTCTCTGTGAACAGAACCTGGTCAGCTTGTAGGAGCCATTGTGCACCTGGTCAGGTGCAGAGTCCGCAGTCACATGGGCTTGTGACAAGCCCGGAAACTGTCGGCACTTGGAATACCACTTCTCTGGAAAAGCAAATGAAACTTCAAGTTGTGGATCACAGTTTGCTTGAACGTGGAGAGTGACCAATGTAAAGGGGCAGCAGGGGGCCACGGCCTGCCGTCACCACCTGTGCAGGTGTCTCTGGGGCCAGTGTGGGGGCTGCCTGGGCTCTCTCCCCACCAGACTGTGGATGTAGGGCAGGCCGCTGGCCGCTGCTCGGACCCCGCTGCCCAGTGACGGGTCTTGGCTGCTGAGCTGGTGCGCTTGGGGACTCAGAAACTGCCGAGTACAGACTGCAGCTGCCAGCCAGATGCACCACGTGCCAGGTGACACACAGGGTTGTGTGGCAGTCACTGCTGCAGACGAATGCCTCTGTCGTCACAGAGCTGGAGCATCGCGACTGTTTGCCCAAGTTAGAGCACAGCCGTGAGGTGTAGAGGACTCCTGAACTTAAGCTGATTACTTGGTTGAAACAGGCAGTAAGCGCTCCACGGTTACCTTGTTACCTGTACCTCATCTTCCTCCAGACTTGTCTTCTGTGCCACGTGTGGATCCAGCGAAGGCTGATGCCATGATGTGGCCTTGACAGGGATGGTCAGGCAGCTGAGGGGAGTGTGTGGGCACAGCTGCCACTAGGAAGCCCTGGCCTGGGTTTGTATCTCCTGTTCCTTGGTCCTTGCTGATTTCTCTCCTTTTCTGTGCTGCAGGGCGGCCATCAGCAGGGACCCTTTCTACGAGATGCTGGCCGCACGGAAGAAGAAAGTGTCCTCCACGAAAAGACACTGAGTCTGCAAAGCCAGCGGGGCCTGCGTGCCCGGCAAGTGCTTCCCAGCCAATGAGGCCCGGGGTGGCCGCTGCACCTCCGACAGAGTGGGAGCGTCTGGCTAGGCATCACCCTGAATTCCTAGAGACTAGCTTCAGCTTTTGCTAATTTTTTTAAGTGGGAGAAGAGTAGGTGGTCACCCCTGAGGAAGGGGGCCTGACGCCTTCACACTTGGGTTTTGAGCCTTTCTCTCTAAAAAAGAAAAGAGCTCCTGTCGGCCAGGCCGCCCCCCGCAGGTCTCCGCTCAGCAGGTCTGAGAGCAGAGCTCAGAGCCGACCATTTACCTCTCGGTTATTCCCTGGGAAGAAGCCTTCAACCCTGTACCATAAATACGTGTATCCGTATCTTATTATATGTTAAGAAAAAGTGGGGAATGGAAGAGAAGCCACATACTATAAAGATATATTTTTGTTTTTTAAAGAAAGAGAGAAAGTAGAGCTGTCCAGATGCATTCTGTCCCATGTGCTTCGGGAAGCTTCTCCCTGGAGAAGAAGCTCTCTGGACCACTGCTGCAGGTGTCAGCCCAGGGCAGGGGCTGGGCAGACTGCCTCCCCATGCTCATAGGGGCTTGGCTGGGTGGGAGAGGGGGTGGCGAGAGGGTGGAGGGGGCCACACGTCGAGGACAGCCTCGGGGTCTGCAGGGCAGCGCCAGCCACTCCAGTCAGTGCTTGTCCTTCCTGGTGCCTGAGGAGCACCGTGGGGAGAAGGGAGTCTGCCCACCGCCTGCGCTCTTCTTTCTCTTTCAGGAGTCATTCTTGTCGGGCTTTAAAATAGAAAGGCAGCATCTTTCCTCGAGCTACATACCTAATAACCAAAACTGTGAGGAGGGCAGTCCTATCAGAGGGTCTGGGATGATCTGTTTCTTATTTGGTTTTTCTTCCTTCTGCCCCTACACTCCATTCCTCGTTTTAGAGGAAGGAGCGGGTCTGACCCGACCACCTGAGGGCTTCGGCCTTCCCTGCCTCAGAGCTGGCCCTCACCTGGACCACACCATGGGTTTAGTGGTGGCCCTTGGAGGGGAGCGGGCCTTCACCTGTGTGGCAGGGCCAGGGCGGGGGGAGCCAGGGGCTGAGGGCTTGGCCCCCGCTCCTGACGCATGGCCAGAAGGAGCCGCGGCCACCGCTCTCCTGCCGTTCTCTCAGGGACTCTCGTCCGGGCCCGGCACCCAGTCCAGGCAGAGCAGGGCCGGCCGGGCCATTGTCGCCAGACCCCTCCCAGGCCGTGTGACCCCGGCTTCCCCGACTCCTTCCAGGCAGGCTCGCATCTCTGGAAATAGCTTTGGTAAAGGGGGGTGGGGGTGCTTTCTGGCCCCCCCCCCCGGTGTAGGTCCTCCCTGGAGTGGCTTCAGGCATTTTAATGCCAGAGCTTGTGAAGGTGACAGAAGAGGGTCCAGGCTGGTAACCTGACCTTTCTGGGTGAGAGAGCCAGGGCAGGGCCAGCCGAGAGCCAGGGAGTCTGGGCCGGTGCTGGAGCCCCTCTGGTGATCTGAGTCCTTGGCCTGGGTTCTCGTGAATATTACCTAGACAGAGAGGCACCTGGATCAGTATTAGTCTATTTATCAGAGGTGTAAATAATCCATGTATAGTTTTTCTCCTTTTAGATTATTTTGTATTTGTTTTAAAAAAAGTTTTGTCAAAATATAAAGAAATGACTGAAAGTTGTTGACAGGGTTTTTAAAAAATTATAATTATTATTCCAATTTCTTTTTGTTTGTTTGTTTTTTTGCATTGTAAACTAGCGCCAAGGAACTGCAGCAAATAAACTCCAAATCTGCCCAAACCACTTTGTTACCTGTGGCGTTGCTTCATGCCCAGCTGGGCCTTGAGAAGGAAGGTTCTGCTTGTCAAGTGCACTCGTGAGGGTGGATGTGTCGCCTGAACTTCACACAGGTCAAGTCTAGTGACGATAAAGATCGGAGGTGGGGAGAATGGTGCTATCTCCTGTTAAAGAGAGCAGAGCAAGAAAGATGACTGGCATAGTGATTTCCCCCTTTTTTGGAAGAAGAAACAAATGTCAGACATTGACTTTATTTTTTTTATTAATTTTTATTGATTATAATTGCTTTATAATGTTGTGTCAGTTTCTGCCATACAACAAAGTGAATCAAGCCGGGATGCACATACCCCTTCTTTAGATCTGCTCCCCACTTGGGTAACCACAGAACACAAGCTTCCCTGTGCTGTAGAGTGGGTTCTCGTTAGTTACTTGTTTTATACATAGTAGCACGTATGTGTCACTCCCAGTCTCTCAGTTCATCCCACCCTTCCTTCCCCTGCTTGGTATCCTTAAGTTTGTTCTCTCCATCTGTCTCTTTCTGCTTTGCAAATAGGTTCATTGGTGCCATTTTTCTAGATTCCACATATAAACAATATTATATAGTATTTGGTTTTCTCTTTCTGAATTACTTCATTCTGTATGACAACGTCTACAGACATCTTTTATTAAGATCAAGAAATGTGCCTTCAGCCTTTATAATACATTTTCAGTATCATTTCAGTTTCCACATGTGCCTCCATAACGCCAGGGAAGAGTCACAGTGAGGTAGAACCCAAAAAGCCCAGAAGGTACTCAGCATAGCATCACAGGGTAAGGAGATGGACAAGCCCTAGCCTGTCCCCTCAGCTAGTGTTTCACCAGAAAGTGCAGTGTAGAGTTACCATATGATTCAGCAGTTCCATTCCAGTGTGTATGCTCACGAGAACTGAAAACGTGTCCACATAATAACTTGCACTTGAATGTTTATAGTCGCATGATTCACAATGACCAAAAGGTGGAAACACTACAGATGTCCATCACCCGATGACTGGATAAATGAACTTTGGTGTGTTTGTACAGTGGAATATCATGCAGCCATGAAAAGGAATGGGTTGGGATTCGTGTTATGACATGGCCGAACCCTGAAAACATCATGCTGCATGAAAGAAGCCCGATACAAAAGCTCATGGTTTATATGATTCTGTTTATATGCAGTGTCTTTAAAAGGCAAACCTATGGAGAGAGAAGGTGGGTTGGTGGTTGTTAGAGGCTGGTGATGTCAGGGGAGAACGGGAGTGACTGCCCATGGATACAGGGTTTCTTTTGAGGGTGTTGAAAATGTTTGTTGATAGTTGCACAATGTTGCGAATGCAGTAGAACTCACTGAATTGTACACTTTAAATGGACAGGTGAATTCTGGACTTCCCCAGTAGTCCAGTGGTTAAGAATCTGCCTACCAATACAGGGGACACAGGTTCAATCCCTGGTCCAGGAAGATCCCACATGCTGTGGAACAACTCAGCCCCATGTGCCACAACTACTGAACCCTAGAGCCTGTGCTCTGCATCAGGAGAAGCCACCACAACGAGAGACTTGGGCACCACAGCTGGAGAGTGGCCCGCATACGCTGCCACTGGAGAAAGCCCATGTGCAGCAAAAGACCCAGCGCAGCCAAAAATAAAAACAAACAATTTTAAAATTAAAGGGTGAATTCAATGGTAAGTGAGTTAGATCTCAATTTTAGAACAACAGCAGTGAATAAATGCCCTGACTTCCTGTGGTTCTGAAACTATGGTTCCCTGGACAGCATTTCCATCAGCATTGGGGATGAGTTAGAAGTACAGATTCTTAGGTGCCCACCACACCCACTGAATTGGAGCCTGCTGTGCTGGGACCTGACACGGTTTAACAAGTTTTCCAGGTGCTTCTGGCGCCCAGTACTGTTTGAGAATACTGCCTTAAACAACCACCCCAGTTCTTTTTGTCACCAGACTCAGGTTGGCTGCTCATTGGTCAAGTATCCAATGTTGAGAAACAAGTGTTGGTTACAAAGAAAGATGGCTTTACTTAGAAGCCAGCAATCCTGCAGAGAATGTGGACTCATGTCCCAAAGAACCCATTTCCCCTTGTCAGTTAGGGGGCAGGAGCTTCTAAGGGGGAGTTTCAGGGCTACACACGTGGGGTTGGGGGGCCACGTGCAGAACAGCACAGTCGGCTCCAACAGTCATCTTAAAATTTCTCATGGAGTGATCTGATCAATGTCACCTTGATTATTTTAAGTTCAGTTAATCTTCAGATCCAGGGTCAGTTTGTTTCCATTTCCTTAAGGCCAGTTTTTGCAATTGTGCAAAATGGAGCAGCTTATGTCACGTCTACAGTCTGATCATCATGTTGTTAACAACTTCCTTCTGGTTGGGGTTTCAGTATCTGTGAAACAGCCAAAAGGATATTACTGAGGATGTTACCTGCAGCCCTTGAGGAGGAACTAAAGGTATTTTGTGTAATAACTGTTATTTTGCTTGTTGACTATTTTCCTCTGTTTCTGCATTTTCTCATTTCTCTGATTAAATTTATTCTTTGGCTAAAGTTTTTCCAGATAAGGGGCAGGTGGAGGACTTGGGGGGTGGGGGAAGGTGTCTCTCCAGGGAAGGCCTCATATGGTCCTGATCAGTTACACTTGCTTCTCTTCCTTGTGAGGCAGACATGCGTACATACGTATATACACATCAGGTTTAGTGGAGTATAGTTCTGTACCATATAATTCATCCATTTAAAGTGTACAGTTCAGTGGGTTTGGTGTATTCACCAAGTCGTTCAGCCATTAACCATCAATTTTGGAATATATTCATCGTCCCCAAACAAACCCTGTTGTTCCCATTAGCATCCTCTCATCCCCCTGCAGCCCTCGGCAGACCCTCATTTCAGCCTCTGGGGACTTACCTCTCCTGGACATCTCATAGAATTGGAATCATACACTGTGTAGACCTCTCTCTGACTGCTCACACTCACCACTGCTTTCAAGGTTCATTCGTGTTGTAGGTTATCAGTACTTAATTCTGTTTTATGGCTGATGTTCCATTTTATGGATATACCACATCTTTATTCATTCATCTGTCGATGGGTATTGAGTAAATTCCACTCTTGGGCTGCTATGGACAGTGGAACCATGAGCATTCATGTGCAGGTTTTGTGAGCATCACTGGCGTTTTTGACAGTTTGTCCCATTGCATCTGCATCTTCGTCCTCAGTCAAGGACCTGCCTCCACTCCCCGCTCTCGGCTTTGATGGACAAATCTGGGCTCACCTACCTCTCTGCCACCTCGACTTCAGGCTCTTTCACTGACCCCTCTGCCCACCCACCGCCTGCTGACACTCCACAGGACTAGCCTCTAGTGTTCGCAAATGCCTGAGTAGATGACCAGTCACATGGTTGCACCTGCTAACCAGCTGGGGCCCCAAAATGTGCCTCTGTGCCTCTTGTCTCTCTCTGCCTCCTGTTGGGCCTGTCCACCAGGGGTCCCCCGGGGCCTCCCATGCATACTCGTCGTGTTGTGCCTGAGCTCTGATCACCCCAGGAGGGTTCCTTGTCAACACTTCCCCCTGAGCGTAGCCTCACCAGTGGTTCTTGCCCGAGTGCTCTGCCCACACTCATTTGGTGGCTGCCAAATGACGAGCCCCACCTCCAGCGTCCCCCTCGAGTGACCAGTTGGCCCTCGGCGTCCTGACTGTGAGAAGGAGCCTTTCTTTGTCCTGCTTGCACACCTGTCAATGGCGTGGATGTATGGATTCCTGTTTCCAGAGGTCTGTAACATACTACTGTCCTTACTGAGTCTGACGCCCAAAATGTCCCCAGTTTGGCCAGTGGGAGCCCTGTCCATTGGCTCCATGTCCTATGACATGACGTGATATAACCTGCATTTTCTTAGCATGGATGCCTTTCCTGGCATCACAAAATGCTTCAGGATCACCTCATACCCACCGTCCCTTAGTTCCAGGGTCAGCCATTTCTCCAGGGGCCTCCAGTTCCTTTTGAAGGCCAAGAGTTGGCCTCTAGGTGTGCCCATTGCTACTGAGGTCCCTTTGCCCTTTCAGTGAACAGGGCTAGAAAACATGCACATGGATACTACACACTAGCACAGGTACACCTATATATAATAGCACATACCTCATTGGGCTACGTATGAATGAACCAAATGATGCATATTTAAAAAAGCAAAAACAGCTCTTAGCCTAGTGCCTGGACCTGGCCTGGAACTCAGTTTCACCATCATTATCATCATTATTTTAATTATTTTTGAAAACTATGGAATCCTTTGCTGATCCTTTGCATGTCATGCATGAAATCCCAGTTTGGGGTCCAGAGCAAGGGGCCAGCTGACTCACCCGCTCACTCCAAACAGGTGGACAGATGTGCCAGAGTTCTGCTTAAAACGTGCTGCCTGGGGGTTCTCTGGTGGCTCAGAAGTGAAGAATCTGCCTGCCAATGCAGAAGATACGCGTTCAATCCCGGGTCCAGGAAGATCCCACATGCCTCGGAGCAACTAAGCCCCATGTGCCACAACTACTGAGCCTAGAGCCCTTGATCCTGTGCTCCGCAACAAGAGAAGTCACTGCAATGAGAGGCCTTCGCACTGAAACTAGAGAGCAGCCCCTGCTCGATGCAACTAGAGAAAGCCCGAGCCCAGCAACAAAGACCAGCAGAGCCAAAACTAAAAAAAAAAAAACTATTAAAAGTGATGTGTGGACCCACCAAGCAGCTGCCCCATTTGTACTGCAGAACATCAGACCCCTCCCCAAGGTCGCCAAAAGGAACCTTGGTAGAAAGGAAACACTCTGAGCAGAGGATCACATGCGAGTGATAAGTGCTGCCATGTCTTTTCTTTCATAGGTTATTTGGGTATTGGCACAGCAAGCAAAGCACAGGGCCAGCCCGCCACTCCAGACCGCGTGACACCCTGGACTCTGCCTCTCTGTTCCAGGGAGGTCCCTGTCTGACTCCCATTACGGAACTGCAATCCCTTCTCTGGAGGGTCTTGACTCCATTGTAGACAGGCCAGCAGAAGCTCTTTCATCGGGTCTTGCTGTAAAGTGCGTCTCTCTCCTTTCCAGCTGAGGGTTCTGCTAGATCTTCATGGTTTAGATCACCTCTGGCTTCTACCTGGAGTGAGATGTTTACTAACCTGGTTAACATGAGTAGTCCACTGTGTGTGACCCACTGCATGGAAGACAGTAGAAAACTTTGGCCCTGTTAGTCACAGATGGTCACGTGACTCGGGCGCCAGAACCCGAGTTCTGCCCCGAGAGGGACCAGAGACCTGCTGCCAGACTAGCTGTATCTTAGCTTATCCAGTCTTCCTCTTGCTTCACCACACTGTATCGCGGGCAATCAACTTTCTGCTCTTGGTTTAGATCTTTGTACAAACTCAGTGGAGACAAATCTGCTTATATTCCCTGATGCTTCAGGATTCTGCTTAGCATCTTCCTGGCCGGCATCCTCAGTGTCACATCGTTGGTGATTGTCATACACAGACTCCTCCGATCTTTATGCTCTTAAGCAAGATGTAATTACAATTTATTGAGCACCTGTGTCCTGGCCTTTTTATTTCTTTACTACCCCAGTGAAAGTTGCTCAGTTGTGTCCAACTCTCTGTGACCCCAATGGACTGTAGCCCCCCAGCTCCTCTGTCGATGGGATTCTCCAGGCAAGAATACTGGAGTGCCCTTCTGGGTCACTGCCCAGCTGGGGAGTTGCCATGCATTCTCCAGGGGATCTTCCTGATCTAGGGATCAAACCCAGGTTTCTGGCATTGCAGATTCTTTACCATCTGAGCCACTAGGGAGGTCCCTGACTACCACCTAAAAAAATTAGCATCCTGCCAGGTGATAACTTGTGCTCCTGGGTGTTGCTCAAACAGATTTATGACCTGCCAGTTTGGGCCATGCGGCCAGCATCCTTTCCTGCAGCCTCTCCATCTCTGCAGGTGTCCGGAGCACACAGCACCTCCTGGGCCTTGTGCTTGGCACTCCCTTGCAGGCGGTCTATCCGCTTTTCTCTGGTGACCTGGGTAAGCCCAGCTCTGCCTCACCTCAAGGCTGTTGCTGCCCCTCTGGGCAGCTCCACTTTCTTCAGGATTCTGGACCTGCTTGTCTCCTAGTCTCGGCTCTTTCTTGCCCCTTTCCTGGTTTCTTCCTCCCTCCAGCCTCTGGATTCTTAGCCTGGTTCTCAGGGACCATCTGTCTCCCAGCTCCTCAAGTTGCTCTGCCTTCCGCTTGCAAGTTCCCCCACCTCCCTCTTCCTGGGATGCTTCTGCTCATCCCTAAGATCCCAGCTGGGCCCCCCTCCCCCAATCCTCAAGAGTCTTCCCAGCCTTCATCCCAAATTCCCTACCAGCTCCCTGGACTCTCCCTGTCATGATTCACATCATGCTGACTTCCTTTTCTGTTTGGAAAGTAACGCTCTTAATTGTGCCGCTTGCCGAGTATCCCGTGATAACTGAATTTTAATTTCACAGCGGTTTGTCTCTCAAGCTAGGCAGAATCCACGGGCCCTTTCCTTATTTTGTGCTCTCAAAACAACTTCCAGAGGGTGGGGAGGGGAGTGCTGCCTGGTCCTACACCAGCTTGGTGATCTCAGACCGGCTCAGTCTCAGGCCAGCACCAGAGGCCCTTCTGGAAGCTCTCTGGGGGCTTCTCCCATCGTTCGGGGTTTGATTTTACCTGGGGTGGGGGGCCATCTAGTTCTTACACCTTACTCTCAATGGGCCCTGCTTCCTTCGCTGCCCCAATCTCTATAGGGGCCACAGTCTCTGCTGGCTGACCTCAGCCTTTGGACACTGGTGGGCTCTGAGGGTGAGTGTCTGTGCAGGCCAGCCTGTCTGCTTCAGCACTGTCTCCCCAGCCATCAGCAGAATGTGGTCCCTCTAAAGACATCACCCTGTATTAAGGGGGCGGGGTGGATAGACCCTCCTTTCAGCAGCCACATGGACCTGACACCACAATGGGGTGTCAGCCAATGAGGGTTCCAGGAACATTACATTTTCAGCCGGTCTCTCCCGCAGGTCTCACATGCCCCCAATCTGAAGGCTCTCTGAGCATCCTGTAGGAATCAAAATTGCGTCTCCTTTTGTTTTCTGAATCGGGGTGAAGATACCACCCCCTGTCAAGAACGCCAAACTTCATCAGCCCTCTCCACATGAGGAACTGTCATTTCTTTGCAGGGAAAGGTCCACATCTGGCAAAAACATTTGGATCTGTATCACCTGGAGCCTCCAAGGAAGTGGTTCTTATTACCTGTGGGCCTTGGACCCTTCCATGAAGCTAATACACGCTACAGACAGTCTGCCCTAGAAAAGTACACAGGGAGCCCCCAATGCAAAATGGGTGGAGTCCCATGGAACTGAGTCCCTCCATGGTCCCAGGTTAAACAGTTCCCATCTGAACCTTTGTCCTCGGAACTCAGAGGCGCCAGGTGGATTGGAAAGGGAGGAGGCCTTGCATGGAGTTTGCTTCTTCACAGTGTTTGCTCCCTGTGTGCTCTATACCTATTCAGAGAAGAGATAATCTTTAAATAGATCTATTTATCTTAACCTGCTTGGGCTACAGGCTTCCCAGGTGGTGCCAGTGGTGGAGAACCCACCTGCCAATGCAGGAGACATAAAATGATGCAAGTTCGATCCCTGGGTTGGGAAGATCCCCTGGAGGAGGGCACGGCAACCCACTCTAGTACTCTTGCCTGGAGAATCCTATGGACAGAGGAGCCTGGCGGGCTACAGTCCATAGGGCCACAAAGAATCAGACATGACTGATGTGACTTAACACACACATGTTTGGGATACTACAGCAAAAATACCCCAGACCCAGTGGTTGAAACAACAGAAATTTATTCCTCACAGTTCTGAAGGCTCTAAGTCCAAAGTCAGGGTGGCAGCCGACTCAGTTCCTGGTGAGGCTGTCTTGCCTTCTTGCTGTGTCTCCACCCACTGGAGAGAGAGGAAGCCAGCTCTGGGGTGTGTCACTTCTGTTCCTCTGGAGGACCCTGGCTCACACAGACAGCACAGAGAAACCTGGGAAGAAACCCCTGCTCCGGGGAGGAGTTTGCTGAAGTGAATCCTTCAGATGTGCAGGGGAAGAGCTGGACCTCACATCCTTTCATCTGCTTTACAGACTCACGTACTCAGCCTGCCCGACGGCGTTGGCTCTTCCTGGGCACGTGTGACGCGGTTGACTCAGTTTAGCACCAGACCCACCCACACCTGTAAAGTATCTGCCTGTGGACAACACTATCTTACTGGGGCACCCTTTCCCCAGACCTCGGGTGCCACCTTCTGCACTTACTGGGGGGTGATGTTGCAGGTCTGCTCAGCAGGGCTGGGGGGCTGGCTCCCTTGGAGGCTGCAGAAGAAGGGACAGAAGGGCCCCCGTGGGGGGCAGACATATGCCAGATGTCACAACTGGGGGCATCTGCCTCCCTCCAGGTGCCCACCACACGGGGGAGACCCCACTGAAGTTCAGGCGTGCAAAGGGTGGACCGCGGGTCTGGGGAGCCTACTGAAACAGAAGTTTGGGTGGTATGCCCTGGGGACCAGGTCAAGAACGTTTTCCTTGACTTGGTCTCTGGGTTGAAATATAAGGAAGCGAGGAGCTAGTCCAAGTCACCAAATATTTCTTGGAGGTAGTCAGTTCCCAGGGAGCAGAACCCGAACCTCAAACACACTCAGCCCTTGGCCTATTCCTAGGTAAGTACAGGTTCCCGGCAAAGAGGATGTGGCTACATGCAAACATTGACATTGGTTGGTGCGTGTCTTGTGTAATTGGCCTCATTAAACTTTCCAAGCAATTACTGCTTACAGCCTTGCCTGTAGCTTAACCTTTACGTTTCAAAGGTTGGGTCTGGAAATGTCCACAGAGAGAAAATATGGGCAGTGTATTAGGAAGATGCCGCTTCCACCTCCTGTGAGTCTCTCCTTAGCCTGTCACCAGATGTGTGGGGGTTGTCCCCAGCCAAGCAGCCCTCCATGACACCAGCTGGATGCTCTCCAATGTAACTGAGTTCCGTCCGACACTGCATACCCAGAGGCAGCATCAGATCCCACAGGTGAAGGGCGCAGTCCCACGAGGCAGCTCCCCCAACTCCAAATGCCAGTCAAAAGAGGTTGGTCCCCAGATCACCCACAGCTCTGTCCAATTTGCCTCTGAATTGACATCATATGTACTTATTTATAGATGTTTACTGTTTATTTATAAATAGATATTTATGCATGCATGCTAAGTCACTTCAGTCATGTCCGACTCTGTGTGACCCTATGGACTATAGCCCTCCAGGCTCCTCTGTCCATGGACTTCTCCAGGCAAGAATACTGGAGTAGGTTGCCATTCCCTTCTCCAAGGGATCTTCCTCACCCAGGAATCAAACCCATGTCTCTTACATCTCCTGCATTGGCAGGCAGATTCTTTAAACTCTAGCGCTGCCTGGGAAGCCCCCAATATATTTACAAATATTATAAAAGTATTATAAATATTTTTACAATATAAATATATTTATTATAAATGTATATTTAAATATATATTAATATAAACATTGTTTCTATTTATTGTTGAAATTTTATTTTATTTTTTTATTTATTTTTAAATTTTTGGGCCTCACCATGTAGCTTGCAGTATCTTAGCTCCCTGACTAGGGATGGAACTCATGCCCCCTACAGTGGAAGCACGGAGGCCTAACCACTGAAACACCGGGGAAGTTCCTGAGATTTTACAAATACAAAGAAGGACAAGGAATAATACCAAAAGCCCATATTCCTACTACCCAGTATTTCCAACTATCCACATTTTGTCACTCCCCCAACCTTCCAGTTTTTTTAAATCAATAAGCTAGATATTCTGGCTTTCATTTAGGACACAGAAAGCTGGAAAGAGTCACACCCTCATCCTAACAGAAGTCTAGACAGATCTACAAAACCATTCCAAGCCCATCAAGGAGCTGCCTGAAATCTAAGACAGACAGGCCTCCAAGGAGGGCAGGAGAGTGGGTCACGGGCAGAGCTGGGCAGGAGGTGAGCCGAGACTTCTAGGGAAGCGCGGCAGGCACGGAGCTGGCCAGCTGAGGGCGAGAGCCGTGGGTGCTGAGACCCACGGGGCCCTCCGCAAGGACCACGCAGTGCTCACGGGGCGGGGGCGGGGGCAGGGCAGGCAGCTGAGAAAGCTTCCTCGAAGCCCTCAAAGCTCTCCTTACAGAACAAAAGCCTGCAGTCCCCGAGGGAGGAGCAGAAGACACAGATGGAGACTTAGGCTGGAGGGCGAGGCTGGAGCAGCAGAGACCCTCTGCCGCTTGTGAGGAGGCACACTCTGGCAGAGACCTCCTACTCCTGGGAGAGGCGGGACCCCGAGAAAGCCCCGCCCCGAGGTGCAGGGACACAGGGTCTGAGGTCCAAACCCAGCAGCAGAGAACCGCTCTGCCCCCATCCTGGTGCCCCAGCCTAGCCCAGGCCAGTCGCAGCTGTCCTCGCCCAGCTCTAAGGGGCAGGCTTATCAAGAAACCCCCAGGACAAGAAGGTTGAGAGAAGTCCTTTGCCGCCCAACACTCATGACTGCATTGCCCTCTCTGAGGTCTCCCAGTTGGGTTACCTCCTGGCCAGTTGCCCTTGAGCTGACTCCACTTTGCTGCGTGAATCATTAGATGCTGGGAGGCGTTTCATTGTCAATCCATCCACCAGTTTTTCTCTGTTCTGAGTAATCTGTCATGAACCTGCATGGACAAGTCTTGGTGTGGACAAGTGCTTCCATTTAAATCTCTTGTTAGGTACCCAGGAGCAGGGTTGCTAGGTTGCAGAGCAAGGGCATCTTTGAGGAAACCACCAAACATTTTCAAATAAGCTGTCCCTCACATTCTCAGCGGCAACACCCCAAGTCCCTGTTGCTTTGCATCCCTGCTAATATTTGGTACTGTCAGTCTCTGGTTTTTACCAGTTTTAGTGGGGATATCTCGGTGGTTTTAGTTTTAGTTTGCATTTTCCTAGTGACATGATATTGAGCATTTTTTTCATTGGCTTGTTCGCTATATTTCTTCTTTGCCAAACTGTCTACTCAAGTCATTTGCCCATTTTTTTCAAAAAACATTTCGGGTTGTCTTCTTGTTAATGGGTTGTAAATGTTCTTTATAGAATCTGGATATAACTCCTTAATTGGGTATGTGTGTTGCAAGTATTTGTTCCCAGTCTTGGCCCTGCTTTTTAACTTTGATTTTTGGCTGTGCCAAAAAAAAAAAAAAAAAATCAGCACTTTAGTAAATTCCCCTGAAGCGGCTTACCCCCTGGTTATGTCAGCTCTCCTGGTGAGAGAGCTCCATTCCCGTCATCGTTATCCCTGAATACCGACTGGTTAAATACCATGTGGATATCACTCTGCCATGCATAGTGCCCTTCAGTTGTCTGACACTACATGTAAGAAATCATGATGAATATTTACTGACTTCCTGCTATTGTCATAAACATATTATTCCTTTGATTAAGTCAACTCAGGACCAGGACCCTTCTTGGAGGTGGAAGTTTGCATAGTCAGGACCTATGGTGAGGTAATCGCCAGGGCCCCCCAGGCAGCAGACAGTAAAGGTGGGATCCGCATGCCGTTCTGGTAGTCCAGACTCCCTCAAGTCAATCCTAGACTCAGGTAAGCACTGTGGTCCAGTGCTCTCCAGGCTGTGTGACTAAGACACTCATTCTCTTATGTGTTTGGAAAGTGGGATGTTTTGCAATAACATGCAAAAGGGGGTCGTCACATTGAACCTATCTCTCCCTACACAGATTGAGTTAAAAGTGTAAGTGGGAGTGTAGGGGACAACCCGCTGAAACTATGGGAGTGTGGTCAGACAACTGAAGATGGCTCCTTCTCTTGTTCTCTATATTCCCTGCTTGACTAGTCCCGGCTTCCCTCGAATGACCATCCAGCCCTCTCCATGGTAGGGTTTCATTAGTCCCTGCTAGCTCTGATTCCACCTGATGTCAATTCCCCGAATAAACGGTAGCCTCCTCCTCTCCTGAGCAGCAAAGACTGTTCCCGTGTCCTGCCTGGGCTCTGCCGCACCTGGAGGGGTGTCACTCCAGGACCCCTGTGTAAGATCCTCTGTCCAAGGAACCATTGATGTCTCTGTGTTGTCTCTGATCTCTTTCTTCCGTCTCGAGGCCGGGCCGCTACGAAGCTTGCTGGCCTGTGGGGTGCAGCCCACAAAAGGGTAAAGGATGTTATTTGAATGAATGGATTGATTATGGCAGATGCAGAAACTGTCATTCAAGCCATAGTCTGAACAGAATCTGAAACGCAGAGAAAATTCTAAAGACCTGTTGGAAAATGGTGAGAGCTAGAATAAAAATGCAAGGTTCCCCCAACTTTTCCCCAGAAGACCATCTTTAGTTAATTTACTTGAGGAAGCTGCATTGCTGAGCATTGTGGCCACAAAGAGCTCATTGTTTTAGGTTCCTACTTCAGTTGCTTGGCTGGGACTGCTGACTTAATACATTCTGGATGCTGAGTTAGCTCGGGTTCATGAAGAAGGGGAAACGTGCCCATGTTAGGCTGAGTGACACTGCATGATTGTCCCATCTCAACATTTCTTAGTGCAAGAAATACTCACCATACGTTTTTTAAAAGGAATAAATTAGATTTCACAAACTACAGCCTGGGGGTAAATATCAATATTTGCAATATAAAGAGCTGGGAAAAAGTGAGAAATGACAACTCGTGGGAGTTTTGATTTATATTTCCCTGACTCCTTATGTGATCCTCATGTGCCAATGTACACTCTCTTGCTGTATCCATTTGAATTTTTCCCTCTGTGCATTGCCAGTTCATGCCTTGTGGCTATCTTCCTTTAGGGTTGTCTTTTTTTAAAAAAAACATATTTTTATGTATTTAGTTATTTGCTGCATTGGGTCTTAGATTTATCATACGACATATTTTATTGCAGCACACAGATTCTCTAGTTGTGATGCAGGCTCAGTAGTTGTGGCACTGGGGATTAGTTGCTCCTCGGCGTGTGGGATCTTAGTTCCCCAACCAGGGATCAAACCTGTGTCCCCTGCGTTGCAAGGCAGATTCTTAACCAATGGACCACCAGGGAAGTCCCTAGGGTTGTCTTTAAAAATTAATTAGTAGGTGTTTTTGTGATATTAAACTTACACTTACCTGTATATTATAAGCAGTTTTCTAAATCTAATATTTGCCTTTTGACTTTGTGTTATATTTTCCAAATTTTTAATTTTATAGAGTCAAATATTGTCTACTTTTTTCTGTATGGTTTTCAGTTTCTTGTCTTAAAGAGGTGGCCATTGCTCCAAAATAAATAGTTCCCTTAATTTTCTTCTAATATTTAATTTGAATTTTCTTTTTTTGACCTTTGGATTTTTAATCCATCAAAGGTTCATTTTTGCTTATGTTATGAGGAAAGGATATAAGTTTATTTTATTCCAGAAAAGTAATTGATAATGCCAATGCAATCTACTAATTAAATTATCATTTTCCCATTGAGATACCACTTTTATCATGTGTTAAATTCCCATATATTTTTGGAATGGCTTCTTTTTCTCCTGTTCCACAAGTTCTCTCTTCATTACAGTTGTTTCTAAAGAGGCTATTAATAGTTGGTGAGTCAAACCTCCCATATTATTCCTTGGTTTTGAGATGTTCTTGGCTATCCTCAGACATTTATTCTTTCTCAGAAGCGTTAAAAATATGTGTTTCTAGTTTGAAAAGCACAGATGGGGTCACAAGGCCAGAGAAATACAAGACTTGCTGCCCAAAGCATAAATGGGAGCTGTCATTTCTCTTCCCAGCCAGCTGTGTCCAGTTACCTGATCCAAGTAGACATCTAGGGGAAAATCCTTTAAAAATCAATTAGAACAACTTGCCAGAGAGTGGGTGTAGTTGACTGATCACAGCTGATCAGTGGTTCTTGGACAGAATTTTGAGTGATGGTGTCATTACAAGGGGCTTCCCAGTGTTAAAGAACCTGCCTGCCCATGCAGGAGATGCAGGAGACGTGGGCTAGATCCCTGGGTCGGGAAGATCCCCTGGAGAAGGAAATGAACCCACTCCAGTATTCTTGCCTGGAGAATCCCGTGGACACAGGAGCCTGGCAGGCCACAGTCCTTGGGGTCGTAAGAGTCAGAGCCGGAAATGACTTTGCGACTGAGCACACACACGTGTCATTCCGAGAATCTTGGAAGAGCTGCTGAAGCAGGTGGTGCGGGCAGGGAGCAGGCCTCCAGACCAGGGACCTTCTTGGTGGCTCTGAGCCCTGACCTCTGGCAGGACCATGTTCTTGTGTTTCCTGGAGACGCCCCTGTGTGTCCTCCTCCTAACTGACAGCAGCCCTCCAGCCACTGGCGATTCCATTCTCAGCCCTGTGCTCCCTATGCCCAGCTGTCTGGGCATCTCTCCTCATCTCTCTGACTCAACTCCACTTCACTGAGGCCTCTGAAAGCTAAGATGCTCTTTAGAGCTGGAAGAGAAAAAAATTAAGATCAGTCTGCATTGTGCACCACTTCCTTCTGACATTGGGGAACGCTGATCTGCGGCAGGTGGCCACTTGGGAACAAAAGGAGCTGTTGACAGGCCCTTGGGGACAGGAACAGGTCCTCCTGCTCAAATTCCACTGTCTTCCACCTGTTCATCTGCACCTGGTGGGCATTTCCTTGTGCAGAGCTAGTGAACAGCGGCAGCAGCCTGGCCTTTGTTCGAACTTAGACTCCCTGATGGACCCGCTTATTTGGTGGCATTGCCTGGTTGTCTGCCCTGCAAGTGGCTCCTGGGCTTTCTGGCTGTGGCTTGGTCCATTTCCCTCCACTCGAGGGCATGGAGGCTTGTTTATCAGCCACACAGCTCAGGATCCCAAGATGTAAGACTTTTAAATAAGAAGGAGGGAGGCGCCAGGGTCATAAGGGTGAGAGAATCCCTGACGCAGATCAGTGGAATGATTCTTGATGACCTGTTTTCCTTCTTTGTTTGATTCCATCACTAATTCTCAGCCATCCTCTTTCCTCCCCACCCCCTGCCTGATAGGGACACCAACTGCCTCTCCACAGTCCTGTCTGCCCCACATCACCTCCCCAACCCACACAGGGAAAGGCCCTCCCTTTTAGATTGTTTTCTTTTTTGAAAGAATTTCAAAAGTACAGAAAAATTGCCAAAAATTTTTACTATAAAGAACACCTGTATGCCCAGACTTAGCTGCTAATATTTCACCTGTTTGCTGTTTTCGTATGCTCTCTCTCTACCATTAGAAAGGTTATTTGCAAACACCCAGCCCTTTAGCTCTAGACCTTTCTGTGCATAATTGCTAAGAATAGGAATGTCCAATTATATAACCATAAAACCACTGTATAGTTACCAACATCAGCAAATTTAACATGGATGCAACACTTTTGTCTGATGGACTATTTTAATTCAGATTTGTCAGTTGACCCAAAGTAACATCTTTTATAGCATTTTCCCTCTGGTCTAGGATCCAGTCCACAATCAGGTACTGCATTTAGTTATCATGTTTCTTTAGCCTCCTTTAATCTGGAATTTCTATGGCTTTTCTTCATCTGCTATCACAGATGAAGATTTAAAAAGATTTAAAAATCTTTTTTAAAATATTTATTTCTTTTGCCTGCACTGGGTCTTAATTGTGGCATGTGGGATCTAGTTCCCCGACCAGGGATCCAACCCGGGTTCCCTACAGTGGAAGCTTGGAATCTTACACACTGGACCACCAGGGAAGACCTAACATGGGTTGGGTCAATATTTTTTTAAGAATAACCCCTCATCCCAGCCTCTTAGAAAATAATAGATTGCTCCTTATTTGGGGTTTATGTCACATTTCCTCAGGAGCAGATGAGGGTTATGCATTTTTGGCAGCAAGTTGTATGGGAGTGCCGTACCTGCAAAGGTCAACCCATCAGGAGGCACCCGGGCCACACCCCTTACTGGTGATGTGGGTGTTGGCTGCCTGGTCCAGGTATGCTTAATTCCTCCACAGCAAAATTGCTGTTTCTTTATTCTCCCTGCAGCTGATAGGAAATCAGGGAGGAGACACTTGGAGATGATGCAAATATGCTATTTCTTATGAACCCACCTCCTAGACTGACCACGAGAGAGTCCCAGCAGAAGACTCTCACCTGCTCCAATCTTTACCTGTCAAGCGTTTCTACTTTCTGCTCTTCCCCAGGAATCTCACAAGGGCTGTGAACTCAGGAGGATGCCATCATTTAAAAGAAAACAATGTTTGTCCTTTTGAGGGTTAACTTCCTTAGAAGTTTTCCTGACATTGATACACATCCTGATGTAATACCACCCAGAAAAGACCAAGTTCTGGCACAGGCTGATTTGCTTGGGTCACCTGAAGGTAACTGTGGTCCTTAATGACTGAGGCTCTTTGTATATTTGCTAAAAGCTATGGTTAAATTTCCCAGAATTTGTACATGTCATGTACTTTCATACAATCCCAGTGATGTCCCTTCCCTAAAGCTGGTCTGTGGCCCCACTCTGAGGACCCTGCCTGGAGGATTCACCCAGTTTGGTGCTCTTATCATGGTTTGAAAATCTGCAGGTGTGGGTGAAGATCTACAGAATTCTCACTCTGAGGCTCTTCCCTGCAGAGTTGCTGCTTTCTTAAGGGACATTCCCCACCAGCCGCTCACCTCTGTATGCTATGCGTGATGCCTGTTTTGATGAGGCCATTGAATTGGTATTTGTGGTCTTTTCATTAAATGCATCAGAAAAACCAGAATTTGTATTACCCACCATGAGGACTGTCTCAAGAATGCTTTGAGCTGCAGGTAGCAGAAGCCCAACCAACAGTGGCCTGAACAAGCAAAAGTGTCTTTTTCTCCTGCAACAAGGAGCTTGCAGGCAGGTGCCTGCCGGGGGTGTTTCAGCTGCCCTGCCAACGCGGCACGGCAGCTGTCACCCTTGTGGCTGCCCCATCACGGTGCCGTAGCAGCCAGGGCAGCCCCTAGCAGCAGCTCTGTGTTCTGGGCAGGAAAAAGGACATGGAGGAAGCAGTTCCAGCTACAAGACAGCATCTGTTTCTCCACACAGCCCATCTCAGGGCCACCCTGAGTTAGCCTCCCCGGCATCAGCGGTGACGGATGTCAAGGGGAGGGGCTCTGGGAGCAGTGTTGAGTTTCTCCATCTCTGGCACCTGCCAGCTCACCATCTTTGTGAATGACTCCTGCCTCCACACCAGGTGCCCACCCATGAGACGAACACAGAAGACAGCGGCCTCGAGTTGTCCTCCCAACTATGGATACTATTATCAGGGACCAAGACAAACACAGGCTCCCAGACATCCGGTACCCTCACCACCCCTTCACCCAGCTCCACTCCTGATGTCCAATCTGCAGCTGTGTCTGCAACATACTTTTTTAAAGCATCCTTTAAAAATCCCATCCTGGGGACTTCCCGGGTGGTCCACCTGCCAATGCAGGGGACATGGGTTTGCTCGCTGGTCTGGGAAGATTCCACAGGCCTTGGAGCAACTAAGCCCATGCACCACAACTACTGAGGCTGCGTGCCTAGAGCCTGTGCTCTGTAACAAGAGAAGCCTCTGCAACGAGAAGTCCACGCACCACAGCGAAGAGTTGCCCCCGCTCACCGCAACTAAAGAGAAAGCCCGTGTACAGCAACAGAGCCTGTGTGCCGCAACAAGGGCCCAGAACAGCGCCCCCCCGCCAATTACAACAAACGAGAAACCAATTTTGTTGTTTTGAAGTGGTGGAAAGCCAAATTGCTCTTGTTTAGAAGTGAAGAGCAGCTGTCATAAACTGTAGTCCACATACATAGCAAGAGAATGGGTTTCCCTGGTGGCTCAGATGATAAAGAATCCACCTGCAATGCGAGAGACCTGGGTTCGATCCCCGGGTTGGGAAGATCCCCTGGAGGAGGGTATGGCCACCCACTCCAGTATTCTTGCCTGGAGAATTCCATGGACAGAGGAGCCTGGCGGGCTATGATCATGGGGTCGCAAAGAGTTGGACGCAACTGAGCGACTAAGCACAGCACAGCAAGAGGATAAGTATGGTTTTCAAGTCTAAAAAATGCAATGGACAAACACGTGGGGTGATGCCCTGGACACCCCACCCACTGTCTGCAGACTGCCCCGTGTGCACCCCAGAATTGTAAATGCACAGGGGGAGCCAGGCTGGAGATGAGAGGAAGGAGAGCTGGGCCAGCCCGTTCATTCCTCCACCTCCCACCCTCAATCTGGCTACAAACTCAGTCTGGTTGTAGCACCTGACCACAGCCCGTGGCTCCTGAAGGTGGCTTTCCCCATCCTGCTCATCTGCTAACCCTCCCCCCACCTTTCAGCCCAGGGTGCTGGGGGCTTCCTGCTCCTCCAGCCCAGGGCCCAGCACTCTGCCTGGTCCGAACGCCAGTGTCCTTTGAATCCAGCTCTGACCTCCTTAATCCTTCAGGAAATGTCCTTCTCTTTTTAGCCCACAAAGGCCTCTTGTTCTTCTCCCCAAATTCTTAGCGCTTGCTTCCTTCAACCAGCTTGACCAAACGTCCCGTTTGCCCGGGACAGTCCCCATTTGTGCCTCTTGTCTCATATAGACAGTGGGGTCTATAAACGTGTGTGTGTGTGTTAGTCGCTAAGTCATGTCTGACTCTTGCAGTCCCATGGACTGTAGCCTGCCAGGCCCCATTGTCCATGGGATTCTCCTGGCAAGAATTGTAAAGCACATTACCCAATGGCAGAGTAACCCGAGGTTCTCTGTCACAGGCAATCCTCCCGTTTATGAGTAGTCGCAGCCCCCGTGGTGTCTGTCACTACGGGAGGCTCAGGGCAGGTGCTCGGGGCCTGGCCGTGTGGGTGCAGAAGCTCTTCAGTGGTTCAGATTGAGCTTGGGTGCTTGCTCAGAAAGGGACGGCCGCAGCAGCCTGCCTGGGGGACAAGCATTCAAGTCAACCTCAATCCTGCCTCCTGATGTGGTCATTAACTTCAGGCAAGAATGGGACGTGTGCAGCAGAGCTGGACTGTGGCGGATGGCCCTGACCTTCAAGTTCTGGATGCCCCCGTGGTTCCTTGTGTTGCAGTCAGGGCCCTGGAAGGACCGGCCACCGATTGAAAATCATATCATGTTTAACAAGTGATGGAAGCTCCTCAACAGCCAAATATCCTGGCCAGACTTGTTCCAGTGACCAAGGTAACTGGCTGTGGGGTGAGGAGGGGCTGTCTTTGCGGCCAGGTGTGCGTGTGTGCGTGCTCAGTCGCTAAGGCATGTCCGGCTCTTTGTGACCCCGTGGACTGTAGCATGCCACGCTCCTCTGTCCATGGGATTTTTCCAGGCAAGAATTTTGGAGTGGGTTGCCATTTCCTTCTCCAGGGGATCTTCCCTACCCAGGGATCAAACCCCGGTCTCCTGTGTCTCCTGCATTGGCAGGCAGATTCTTTGCCACTGAGCCACCTGAGAAGCCCTCTGGCTCAGGGGAGCCACCCTCAAATGACCACTCACAGCATTCCTGGAGTTCCACATGCCTCCCCGTGGCTGGCTTACTCCTCCTAGATAAGGAGATTGACAGATTGATAGAGTCCACATAGAATCAGGGGTATTTGAAAGGACCTTTAGCATTTAGTGTACCCCGAAGGTCCTCACATCTCAATACAGAAAGGTGATTCAGCCCACAAGTCAATGATTTGCCTGTGGCCACACGCATAAGTTAGCAGCAGATCTGAGGCCAGGTCAGGTGTCCCAAGGCCTTGTCCACCCCTCAGTGTAGACCGCCCTGCTCAAAGTCTGCACTGACGAAGGGTCTTTTCTTTACTCTGTACGGGTGTTTTCTTTAGGGAGCCCTGCAGGATTGGGCCTCAAATGTGGCCCATTCTTCTCTAGTTACATGGGCAAACACGTTTTCTAGAACACGTGCAAAATGGCTTGAGATGAGTACCGTGTAACTGGACGTCTAAGTAGGAAGGCAGGACAAAAGATTGAAAAACAGCAAGACAGAACCTCTGCTCTAAGGGAAGGGGGAGGCCCTCCTTCCCAGGAGCCCCGGAAAGGGTTCTTCAGGAGGCATCGTGTAGATATTGGGACACCTGGGGGAGGGAAGTCAGATGTGGGGAGACAGTGGACCAGGGAAGCTTTGTGAATTGATTTTCACTCCAATTTAGTCTTTGGAGACAAAGGTAGAATTTCAACTGGGGGAACTGGAGGAAAGTGGTAAGTGGCGTTGAAGGTGGACCCTGGTGGAGCAGCAGGGACCACCTGGGAAAGAGTAGCTTGTTTGGACAGAGCGATTTGAAAACTAGATTTATGGAAAAGAGATGGTTTTCTTTCCCCTTCTCACTGAGGCCATGCCTTACGTTTGGTTTTCTGTGCTTCTCTTGCAGCAGAGTGGACAGTGGACCGCTTGGCTCCTGGCTACCGTGGGCGACCGAGTTGTTGCCTTTGCTCCAAAATCAAGATCATTCAGTTAAATCCAGGAGACAGCCAGGATCAAGGAAGCCAAAACTCTTCCATTGCCTTTGCTCCAAAATCAAGATCATTCAGTTAAATCCAGAAGACAGACAGGATCAAGGAAGCCAAAACTCTTCCATTGCCTGTGACCCGTTACTTAAAGTATTTAATCTCAGTAAGAATCTTTTTATTACAGGTTGTGATGGGGATGATGGCGATAAACATCTAAAGCTACATGTGTGTATGTTTGAACATTTGAAAACTTACTAGTTGAACCAGCATGATCAGGAGACCACGTTTCTCAAAACATTGTTACAGAATTTCAAGTTATTGGCATGAAATGGTACCTACAGCTTTCATATATAACTTTCCTTCTTATTTGCAATAACTACACCCTCATTAGGGGCTTCCCTGGTAGCTCAGCTGTTAAAGCATCCACCTGCAAGGCAGGAGACTGCAGTTCAATTCCTGAGTCGGGAAGATCCCATGGAGAAAGGCATGAGAACCCACTTCGGTATTCTTGCCTAGAGACTCCCCATGGACAGAGGAAGCCTGGTGGGCTAAGTTCATGGGGTCGCAGAGTTGGACATGACTAAGTGACTAAGCATAAGGCACAAGATGCTCTCACTCCTAATATGTACTTGCAGTTTCTCCATTTCCTTGATTAATCTTGCCAGACGCGTGCTTATCTCGCTGATGTTTTCAAACTGCTAGTTGTCAGTCTTATTTTCAGATCTAGGATGAGTTTTCCTTGGGCTTGGGGAGATCTGGTCCTTTGTGTTTCCTTCTTTATTAACTCCTTTCTTTACCCGTGACAGTTGCTGTCCTTTTGTTCAAGTTGTACGCTCAGCGCGCGGATGTCAGTGTCTGTCTTAGAGCAGGTGTGAGATGCCGGCTCTCAGGCCGGGTGTGCAGACGTGCGATTCTATTCTCGTCTGTGCTCAGACATTCCTCTGACAGGCCCTCATTCCTGCTTGACAACAAGAACACTAAATTTAACTCCTGTTAACCCAGTAAACAATTCCGTCAGGCATTTTCCTCTAGCGGCATCTGGTTTAAAGCTCCATCCCTCTCAGGTAAATATCTGAGCCCATTTGAGAGTGAGTCCACCACCTCTGTCTGCTTCAGGCTCCTCTCCAAGCCCAGGTGCAGCTGCCAGGAGGAGAATGCGGGAGCCCTCTGACCCCTTCCCACCCCAGGAGCCCACGCCTGCAGCCTGCCTAGGGCGCTGGGCCTCGGGAAGTCACCCAGAGAGGTGCATGCCCGTGGCCGGCCGCGGGCTATGGGGGTGGGGTTCCCATCCAATTCTTGGAGACTTCTCTCATGTCCCATGGTGGCACCGTCTTCTCCCCTAGTCAGCCAGTGTTGGGGACCCTACAGAGTCTCTGATCAGCACCGCTCTCACTCCGATGAGAAGGGGCACTTCCCGCCCAGCAGTGGGTGATACTTGGGGAGACATGGCTGGTCCTGCAGCTGCTTCAGTGGCCTCCCTGGGTCCCCAGGAACCCAAGGAATCCTGTCCCACCCACCTTGACATGATGGACACAGGTGGGAGCTGCCTGCCCTTCTTGCCCCGGCTCTGATGTACCTGCGGGTCTGCCTCTTGGCTACCTTCAGGGGAAAGGGGTGCTTCTGTTGAACCACTTTTCCACCCCACCCCCAACCCACAGTGTACTGTGCTGTCCTTTGTCTCACGGGACATTCTGCTGGGGTGAGGGTGGGACACAGGAGGGACAGCAGGCTATTCCAATGTCTTCAGTTACTGCCGGGGACCGTCTTCCTTGCAGAATATATTAATCTGAAAGTGCTTTCCTTCCTCATATCTTTCCTCCAGAAACGGAGTTCTGAAAGGGGGAGGAGAGAGGTGGGTGTGGTCGGCACTTCCCGCCCAGCAGTGGGTGATACTTGGGGAGACATGGCTGGTCCTGCAGCTGCTTCAGTGGCCTCCCTGGGACCCCAGGAACCCAAGGAATCCTGTCCCACCCACCTTGACATGATGGACACAGGTGGGAGCTGCCTGCCCTTCTTGCCCCGGCTCTGATGTACCTGCGGGTCTGCCTCTTGGCTACCTTCAGGGGAAAGGGGTGCTTCTGTTGAACCACTTTTCCACCCCACCCCCAACCCACAGTGTACTGTGCTGTCCTTTGTCTCACGGGACAATCTGCTGGGGTGAGGGTGGGACACAGGAGGGACAGCAGGGTATTCCAATGTCTTCAGTTACTGCCGGGGACTGTCTTCCTTGCAGAATATATTAATTTGAATGTGCTTTCCTTCCTCATGATATCTTTCCTCCAGAACCGGAGTTCTGAAAGGGGGAGGAGAGAGGTGGGTGTGGTCAGGCAGCCTCTGATCTCAAAGCCTTTTCTTTTTCTTTTCTGGCCCACGGTGAGAAATCATCTGGCCATCTCGTTGCCCAGGACTGACCCTGGTGTGCGAAACGGGAGTTAAAGGCATGAAGGCGGGGAACTTGCCTGCCTCTCCCCACTTCTGAGGCCTCCAGGAGCCTCGGTGATCCTTGGTCTGTGGCTGCATCTCTGTGGTCCCTGCCTACATGTCACATGGCCTCTGCCCTACGCACCTCTGCTTTCTCATAAGGACTCTTTCATTGGATGAGGGCCCACCCTCATCCAGGAATCTCATCTCACTATTTACTTTCCAAATAAAGTCTCACTCACAGCTCCAGGTGGATGTGAATCTTTGGGGGACCCTATCCAACCCAATGGGACTCGGGGTCTCTGCTGAAGCTGACACCTTTCCAGGATTTTTCAGCTCCTCTGCCGGTGAGCAGGCCGAATCCAGGGGACAGGAACATCTGAGGCTCTCCTTCCTTTTTGTGGACTCTCCACCTGCCGCAGAAGTGCAGGTGTTTTGGAGGCTGGAATGTGGTCTTACAGGCCCTGGATAATCTGAGCATCACTGGGAACACCCGCATCTCCAGGAGATAATGGAACGCTTCGACCTTGGCTGTGAGTAGCTGTTCCTTAAGGCCCCAAAGCAGAGGAGTGGAAGGTCCAGTGTCAGGTGGCAGTGCTGCTGGCCTGGGCCGCGTTTACTGTGTCTGGCGCCTTTGTGTTTCTGCCCAGTCAGGTCAAGCACTGAATAGAGTGTCTACCACCATGTAAGAGTGAACATCAGACTTGGGGGCCTCAGAAGGTCTAGCTGAGAGTTTTGGGGTCTGAGACAAACACAGCTGTCACCTGGTCTATTGAAGTTCCAAGTGGCTGCATGTTGCAATGACCCAGAATTCTTGAAATAACTGATGTCTGAGTCCCAATTCTGATGCGAATTAAATATGCGAACTGTTAGAAATTGATTCTAATATGAATCCTGGAAATGGGTTGTGGCCTGGGTTTGGAGGATTTTTAAAGTCTCTTTTTCAAAACAGCTTTATTTAGGTCCACTTAACACTCATGATTCACCCAGTTTCAAGTGTATAGTACAGTGGTTTTCAGTAGTCGCAGGGTTGTTTGTCCGTCATCACAATCTTATTTTAGAGCATTTTTGTTGCCCCTAAAAAGGAATCCCAGACTTGTCAGCAGGCACACCTCATTACCACCACCACTGCTCTCTCAGCCCCAGGCAATCCACTTTCTCTCTCTCTAGAGATTTGTCCATTCTGGCCTTTCATATAAAAGGAACATGAAGTGGTTGTAACTGACTTCTTTCCTTAACATGTTTTCAGGGTTCATCCGTGTTGTAACATTCCTTTTTATTGGTAAACACTGTTCTATTGTCTGCATGTGCCACCTTTTATGTGTCCACTCACCAGTCATGGACATTTATGTTCTTTCCACATTTTTGCTGTTATGAGTGACGCTGCTACCAACATCCACATGCAAGTTTTCCTGTGGATGCTGCTCTATTGCCTTGAAGTTTACCATTTCCTGGAACTTCCCTGGAGACACAGTGGAGAAGAATCTGCCTGTGAATGCAGGGAACACGGTTCAACCCCTGGTCTGGGAAGATTCCACATGCTGAGGGGCAACTAGGCCCGTGCAACAGCACTCTTGAGCCTATGCTCCGGTGAAATGTTAACTCCTGAAGCCCGCGTGCCTAGAGCCGATGCTCCACAGCAAGAGAAGCCACTGCAATGAGGAGCCCACCCACCCCAATGAAGAGTAGCCCCTGCTCGCTGCAACTAGAGAAAGCCCACACACCGCAACAGAGATCCAGTGCAACCAAAAACAAATAAATAATTAAAATTATAACCCCCCAAAAGTTTACCATTTCCTGTCGATCTATGAATGTTTCAAAAGAAGTTGGTTATTACCTCTCACCGGTATAAGCCAGCTTCTTCTTGGTAGTGTTTGCTTCTCATATCTAGTCCTGGTCTTTCTGTAATTAAACAGAATCTCTTGTAATTAAAATGTAGCTTGATAGTAATTTTTTCTTAGTCCAATCTGATGACCTCTATCATTTTACTGGCAAATTTAGTCCATTCATAATCGTAATTCCTACACTGGGTTTGTATCTACCATATTATGAAATCTCTTATTTTACATTTTATATATTTTCCTCTTTTCTTGTCTTTTTGATTGAGCTTTCGGTAGTTCATCCCCACCCCAGTAGTTTGGAAGTTACATGGATCTGTATTCTTTTTTTAGTTAGCCTTACATTGCGAATATTTAGTCTAAAAGGAATCAATGTTTCCTCATTTGCTCTCAAAAAGTAGAACCATAGAATGTTTCAACTTCTATCATCCTTCCCAGTGTATATTAAAAAAAAAACACAGCAACCAGCTTCTTCATTTGAAATATTCATAAACTGACAGGGGAACTTCACTGGTGGTCTAGTAGCTAAGAATCAGCTCTTCTAATGCAGGGCCCAGGTTTGAACCCTAGTCAGAGAACAAGATCCCACATGCCACAATTAAAGGTCCCATGCCACATCTAAAAAAGATCCCACATAAATGCTAAAATGTTTAAAAAAATAAAATAAATTGACAGAAAACTGTGTACAGAGAGGTCCTGTGTACACTTCACCCAGTTTTCCACAACACTTACATCTTACATAATTATAATATGGTATCAAAACCAGGAAACTGACTCATAAAATTGTGTATAGTCCTCTCATTTGATCAGATGTGTAGATTTATGGAGCCACCACAATCAAGGCACAGGAGTATTCCCTCACTACCAAGATCTCCTCGACATCATTTAGAGTCACACCCACTACCTATAACCTTACCCACTGCCTAGCAACCCCTAGCAAGCACTGATCTCTTTTCCATCTCTATGATGTTGTCATTTTGACAAAATGATATAAAATCATCCTGTATGTGACCCTTGGAGATGAACCTTTTTTCTCAGAGTAATGCCCTTGAGACCTATCCAGTTTGTTGTCAGTAACACCTTTTTTTTTTTTGCCAAGTGCTATTCAAGGGTACGGATGCACCAGCTTTTGTTTAACCATCCTACTTCTATTGTCAGACATTTTACTTGTTTCTACTTTTTGGCTTTTATGAATAAAAATTGCTATAAATAATAATATACAGATTTTTATGTGGATATAAGTTTTCTTCCTCCAGGAAAATGTCAAAGACTATCATCCTGGGCCATATGATAACTGTATGTTTAGATTTTTTCTTTATTGAATTTGTCACAGTATAGCTTCTGTTTTCTGTTTTGGTGTTTTGGCCTCAAGGCATGTGGGGTCTTATCTCCCTGACCAGGGGTTGAACCTGCACCCCCTGCATTAGAAGGCAGAGTCTTAACCACTGGACCGCCAGGGAAGTCCTGATCAGTGTTTTCTACTTGGGTTTTTTCTTCATTCTCTCCACAGGGAAGTGGGGAGAGTTTGGGAGACTCCGAGGAACCAGCCTCAAAGCCCAAAATATGAAAAGACCAGACTGGGCAGAAATGAAATTTCCAGATCCTGACTCAAGGTTTTCCCTGATTGCTCAACTTAAAGCATAACCACATTCCAGGTAGAAGAAAGTCCATTTTTATTCTAAAAGCTCAGCATGCCTTGTGTTTTTGCTATGCTCTCCCCTTCAGTCTCATAAATACCCCGAGAATGACTCACAGACGTAAACATCAATCAGGACTGTCTCCAGCCTGCGAGACAAAATCCAGCGCCGTCTGCAAAGCAAAGTTCTGCTCCCTCATTTTATCGCTGTTTTGATTTCCACAGGGTCCCCAGGGCATCTGGTTTCTGTCAGTTCCCGCTTCCTCCAGATGGAATGCCCCAGCCAGCTCCCCATGGGTCAGGCTGCGGTTCCTTCCCCACACCTCCTTCCTCACGTTTGGAAAGTTGGAGGTTTCCTCTGCATTCCATGGTTTATGTCAGATATCTGCACAGTCAAAACAATCGGATGGCCCTGTGTATTTCAGCATTCCTCGGTGTTACGTGACTTGTCTCCGTCTTGAGAAATGTGGCTGTTTTTTTGTAAATCACTGAAGAGTGGCAGAAACTGGTGGAAAGAGTCAGGTTAAGGGGAGAGCCTCAGACCCCTCCTAGCATCAGCAGACGGACCGCCAACCACAGTGGGTCTTGGGTCCGAGGAGGGCCCCAGGTTGGCTTTCCCAAAGCCATTTCCCAAGCCCACGTGCACTGATTCCCAAATGAGAAGACCCACCAGCAATCGCCAGCTTTCCCCAAGCCTTCCCACGGGGCAAGTGTTTCCTGATGTTTCACAGGCAAAGACAGAATGCCAGGTGCTGAGGTCACAGTCGACCGTTGGCATGTTTGTGCATTAGAGAGACAAACCCAGGATACATGTGTAAAAGAGCTAAATCGCAACACTGGGAAAACATTGCCAATGCTGGTTCTGGGAAGATTGGGTCACTCACAACATCTGTAAATGTGGAAAAACGCCCCAGGGGTATGAAGGCCCATGCTAATAAGAGCTGTGCCCCCAGGTGAGCCTTGAAGCTTCATTGAGTCGATACAGAATTCAGGGGTTTTCAGAGCCTGTTCAGCATTTCCTTAGGACGCGTCACAACAGGAGTGAAGCTCACAAAGTGAAAGCTCGCTGCCCCGACCAGACAGCTGCTGTTTGGTGTTGAGTCCTGTGTCCTGTGGACCGAACCCCAGGGTGCAGAGGTAGGAGGCCTTCGAGGATCACCCCATCAGGCGATTTTATAAACGAGGACTCGGCTCACGGAGCACGCCTTCCCTCCCTGCCGCGTCAGCTCCGCGTCCTCGGGAGGGGCACCCCATCACTGTGTGCCTCACTTTCCTCCTTGGAACCTCTTTTTACTAAGATGCTGAGAAACAGCCTCACCTCCTGCGCGGGGTCTGCGGCCCGCATGCAGGTCCAGACAGCGCTACCAGGATCGTCCTGGTCGGGCTGTGCTCTTTGATGCCGGCAGCTGCGCGCTTGCAGAAGATGCGTCCTCTGTACAAAATACAACCGTGCTTTGCTGCCAAGGATTGAGAAAATGGAAAATTTAGCTTCTCGTTCCACGACGCAGAAGTTCTATTGATAGTTACATTTGGGTAAATGGAAGTTTGAGGTTTTCATGGTTTTCTGGTATTCTGACCACAGCACACCAAAACTTGGCACTGGTTGCTAACATGCTCTGGATCAATCAAGGTTTGACCTGAGAAACAGGACCAGCAAGATGTGTGTGTGTGTGTGTGTGTGTGTGTGTGTGTGTAGGCTTATTACAAGGGACTGGCTTATGTGAATGTGGTTGGCTGGCTGGGCAAGTCTGAATTCACAGGGCTGGCTATTAGAAAGGGCAGACTGGAGCTCCTGAGCACTAGCTCAAGCTGCTGGTCTTTAGGGAAACCTCAGATCTGCTTTTAAGGCCTTTCAACTGATCGGGCAAGGTCCACCCCAATTATCCAGGCTATTTCCCTTATGTAAAGCCAATTGATGATGGACCTTTATAACATCCACAAAATTACCTTCCCAGCAGCATCTAGGTTAGTGTTTGAATGGATGGCCAGGGACTGTAGCCTTGCCACACAGACCCAGAGCTGACCCTGCACTCTCTGCCCATGCAGAATGAGCCCTTTTATACCGGCCAGTCCTTGAAACTCGCATTTGCTGGACTCTGATGCCACCGAGATAACAGACTTCACCACTGACTTCACCAACTGATTGTTGACCAGTGGGGATTTTAATACCTGGCCCTGCTCACCCCAGGCCTCCTTTGTGAATGCTCTGCACATAGCATACCAGCTATGGACTCCTCTTGACTTAAACGTGTACCTAAGAAGTGCACTTTTCCTGTGTCCCAGCCCTTCAGGCCTCTTGTCTGCTAGTCTGGTGCTTCTCAAGCCACCTGTGGCAAAGGGCCAGTTGCTTTGTTTTGTTTTTCATTTCCAATCCATAATGCAACTTATACTTTTGTGAAATATGATAAAGATGAACCACCGGGAAAAATGACCATGCATTTAGATGCCTGGGAGCTGTGTCTGCACATTGACTCACGATTTCTGGGGTCACCACAGGCCCAGGACAAGCAGTCTCAGGGTGTCCCTGAGCACGGAGCAACTCCCAAATTCCTTCTGTGAATATTTCTCCAGTGTGTGCTCTGCTCCAGGCACTGCTTTATCTCATGGAACTTTACATGGAGGGAGACAATGAGGAAACATCACAAATAAGTACATTAAACTATGTTAGAAGGTGAAAACTAAAGGAAAGGAGAGGATGAGTGTGCTGGGTTGGTTGGGCTTCCCTGCTCCCCCCACCCTTGACTGTGTATATCAGGGTTCTAAATAGTGAAGTAAATCCACGTGTAGAAAATTATGCCTGGTTATACTTACCTGTTAATGTGCATGTTATGTGTTAAGTTGCTTCGTCATATCCAACCCTTTGTGACCCTATGGATCATATCCCACCAGGCTCCTCTGTCCATGGGATTCTCCAGGCAAGAATACTGGAATGGGTTGCCATGCCCTCCTCTAGGGGATCTTTCAGACCCAGGGATCAAACATGTGTGTTTCTTATGTCTCCTGCATTGGCAGGCAGGTTCTTTACTACTAAGCCACCAGGGAAGCCCAAGAATACTGGAGTGGGTAGCCATTCCCTGCTCCAGGAGATCTTCCCCCACCCAGGGATCCAACCTGTATCTTTTAAGTCTCCTGACCTGGTAAAGGTGGATTCTTTACCACTAGCGCCACCTGGGGAGCCGTATCTGTTAATACACTTGTGTTTTGACAGTAATCTCATTACACAGGATGAGAACTGAGAGCCCAGAGTTGACATGTGTGACACAGTGTCAACCCTGGGGGCCTGGGATCTCTGAATCAGCAGTGGAAGTGCGTGGATGAGCCCCCCAGGGATTTTTGAATGGAGATGGGAGCAGAGAGGGCAGAAGGAAGGGCAAAAGGTAACAGAAAAGACTGAGGTTAAGAAGCCAGGCTCCCCAGGACTTCCCTGGCAGTCCAGTGGTTAACAGTCTGCACTTCCACTGCAGGGGGTGCGGGTTCGATCCCTGGTCATGGAACTAAGATTCCACATGTATCGTGGCAAGGTCAAAAAGGGAAAAAAAGAAGCCAGGTACACATCACCCCTGGAGAAGGATATGGCAACCCACTCCAGTACTCTTGCCTGGAAAATTCCATGGATGGAGGAGCCTGGTAGGCTACAGTCCATGGGGTTATAAGGAGTCAGACATGATGGAGCGACTTCACTTTCCTTCTTTCTATAGTTCCTTTTGGAGAAGGAAATGGCAACCTACTCCAGTATTCTTGCCTGGAGAGTCCCATGGATAGAGGGGCCCTGGTGGGCTGCAGTCTATGGGGTTGCAAAGAGTCGGACACGACTAAGCAACTAACTCACACACACACACACATCACCCCTCATGCTGAACAGGAGGAGGGAGGAATGTTTTGGGCTCATTTTAACTCGGCGGGTGGCAGCTTTGAGGGAGTGCGCTGGGGTCCCATAGACTTAGCACAGTGCAGACAATCTGAGAAATCATTAGTCTTACTGCAATTAGCAATTTTTTTTAGCAACAATAATGAGTTCATTGGCATCACCCCAGTGGACTGGGTGTTCAACTGTGAAGGAAAAGAACAAAATATAAGAATGTGCACAAAGGGCTAGAAATAGAGTGTCGAGCCTGCCTAAAAACTGCCATGAAGCCAGGGACTTTGGAGAACTTTTTAGCTTCCAGGGTGGAAAGAAATTCCAGGAGACCATGCGAGTTTATTGTTCCACTTGACACGTAAAATGGAGACAGGTGATAATAATAGGTGAGGCAATAGTGCCCATTGTTCATCCACATGCTGCCCTATGAGGGGGGCACTTTCATTGTCCCCGGTTTTCAAACGGGGCCTGAAGGGCTGGCTGACCAAGGCTGAGGGCGGGCTTGCACTGCAACCACTGGCCATTTGGCTACATGTCTGGGCTTCTACCCACAATGCCATCCTGCCTCTCAGGAGTCCCTCGCATCCCTTTCAGGAAGCTGGGGGAGCTGTTCTGGGGAGAGGGAGCAGCCCTGCTTACCCAGAGCCCCAACAACCCAGGACCCTCAGAGAGCTGGTACTTCGCCGGCTCAGCCAATCAGAGACCAGCGACCAAGACAGTGCCTGTGCCCCAGGCCTGGCTCCAGTAAGCTAAGACGGCCCCAACAAGAAGAGCCCGGGCTACTTCCTCAGAGCCGGCCAGGGTACAGAGCCTCCCCCATCACCTGTGTTTGGAAAGAGATGGACAGAGAGATGGAAGGATGGATGGAGAGAGGTGGGTGGAGGGAGGGAATGAGACAGGGGACAGCCAGAGCAGTGGAGAGCTGCCAGCAGAACAAAGGCAGAGCGTTGGGTGAGCCCCGATTGGTGACTGTTGGCATCGGGAGCTGGCAGTGGACTAGTTAGAAGTAGGACATCCTTTGTGATTGGTTATGGGGCACATTTGTTTTCTGCAGGTTGGCCCTGAGTTGAAAGCAGGGACAAAACACCAGGGAAGCTGGCAGTCACTGACCAAGTCCTGGCTGTTTTGTCCTGATGGCTGCACAGGGTGTCGTCCTAGTTCTATGGTCATTTACGGTCTGGCTGTTGTCTGTCTGTATGTTTGATCGCTCCTGCTGAGAATGTTCTCCCAATGCAGGCTCCCAGGAGTTGCACGTGCTCTGGCGGGCATTGTGCCCCAGGGAGTTGAGGGTCCACTCTGCTCCTGGAAATGGACTCACAGTCCCAGGAAAAGGGCGGCTCCACCCCCCTTGAGTGGGAACGAGGGGCTGCATCGTGGCCACAGACGGGACCTACTCCGGTCCTCTCTGTGGGGACTAAGCTGAGCCTCAGGACCCCCTTGCCTGGCCAGATACCCACTGTTCTCTAGCCAGTTAGCTCTGAAAAGCCTGGGAGCTTGGGACTGGGAGTGGAGAGGAAGGAAGCCCAGTGGGGAGGCCTCATTTCTATAATCCTCTGCCCCTAGGGTCTTCAAGTCTGTCTCCCCTGTGCTGCCTTGCAATGTAACCCTGCTGCTTTAATGTTAGTGTTGTGGATTAGTTGTTCAGTCGTGTCCCATTTTTTTATAACCCCATGGCCTGGAGCCTGCCAGGCTCCTCTGTCCTCAGAATTCTCCAGACAAGAATATTGGAGTGGGTTGCCACTTCTCTCCTCCAGGGGATCTTCCCGACCCAGGGATCCAATCTGCTTCTTCTGCATTGCAGGCGGATTCTTGACCACTGAGCCACCTGGGGAGCTCGGCACTGCTGCTTATCCTGTCTTTACTTGGAATATGGATATTTTGTTATCATGCATAATTTTCATTCACTTTGATTTCCTTCAAGTGTTGCATTGCATGTCATTTTTCTTAATCTCTGAGTGTTAAGGATTCCCCAAAATTCTGCACCCAAAGCAGGTGCCTCTCACTCCTTACCCCTCGACCTCCTTGCCTTCAAGCCCCAGGTGGTTCCCCCTCGGTGTCTAGTGTTAGTGTTCCAGGGCTGGCGAGTAAATTATACACATTTTTAATGGATTTGTTAGGGTTTCGATGGTGGTTTCTGCTTCTTTTTTTAAATTAATGATTAATTCATTCCAAAAATATTCCATAAGATTTTAATGAAAAAACCTGAACAAATTTTTTGGGCAACCCAGTTTTTCTTGTACCAACTCTGTTCCAAGAAACAGCAGGGGATGCAAGAGTGAGCGAAACGACAGTGGGTGGGCCTGGCCCCACGGAGCTTACGATCCTCAGGGCAGAGTCCCAGACTCTGCAGCCCTCACACCCCCTGCCTTTGCCCTGGTGGAAAGAGGGTCCCTGGAGAGGCCTCTGGTGGGCAGCAGGCATGCTGAGGGAGTGAGCTGAGCCACGTGCCTCTGGTTCCTCGGGGACCGGTTTTGGCTCCACCAAGGTGGTGCGGGCTCCCCCCGCCCAGCTGTCAGAAGCAGCCACAAGACGCCTGAGCCAAGGGGTTGGCTCCGAGAGGCCCTGCCCTCTCTCTTTCTCCATCCTGGCCAGCACACTCCTGCTCTTTCATAAACACACTTGGAGTTTTGGAAACCAGTTCCAACCACCCCCAGCCCAGGACCTCACGAGAGGTAGCCCACCCGTGGGTGTTAAACAAGGGTGAAGGAGCAGCAGTGAAAGAGCCCCTGTTGTGAAACCTTCCGTGTCATCTGCTTGGCAAGCCCAGGTGGAAGTGGCATCGGATCAGCCTTGCTCCTCGCTGGCAAGCCTTCCCATTCGCCTTGCAGGGGAGACGGTCCTGACTGTAGGTCTGAGCTCAGGAACCCTCAGATCTCTAGGATAAGGAACAGATCGGTGTCTCTCAGCCTAAGGTCTGTGATGACGTGGGCTCTCCGGCTGACCTGTACTCTAGCTCCTTCTCTGCTGTGACGCCCTGTTGTCACCACTGTGCTATGCTCATGTCTAACTCTTTGGGACCCCATGGACGGTAGCCCACAGGCTCCTCTGTCCATGGGATTTTCCAGGCAGGAATACTAGAGTGGGTTGCCATCTCCTCCTCCAGGAGATATTCCCGACCCAGGGATCAAACCAGAGTCTCTTGCGTCTCCTGCATTGGCAGGCAGGTTCTTTATCATGGCATCACCTGGGAAGCCCCGCTGTTTCACTAAAGCTGTTTTTTCTTGGGTGGATTCCATAGCTCTGTGGGTTATTTTCAATGTCAGAAATGTCTCATTTTGTGGTATAGAAGGCCCAAAGGTCTAAATTGTAACCTCAGTCTCTCATCCACTAAAAGGCTTCTCCGTGGTCCTTCCCCTGCTCCCGACCTTTTCACTCTTGGCTGAGGCCTGGCTTGTGCTGGAGTGGGAGATGGTTATATTTATCCATAGGATGAATCTACACCCACGATCTTGCTATTTGTTTTCAACTTGTCCCATCTGTTCTCTGGTTCCCTTTTCCTGCTTTCTTTTAGATTATTTTTTATGATCCCATTCTATTTCTGCAACTGTCTTCCTGGCTGTTATGGACTGAATGGGGTCCCCTCAAAATTCATATGTTGAAGCCCTCGCCCCTAGTGTGATGATGGTATTAGGAGGTGGAGGCTTTGGGAGGTGAAGAGGGTTAGGTGAGGTCAGGATGATGGGGCCCTCATGGTGGGATTAATGCTGAGAGCTTGCTCTTAGCCTCTCTCTACCATGTGAGGACTTATGAAGAAGTCAGCACCTGGGGCCTTCGCATGACTCATGTTTCCTGTATTGGCAGGTGGGTTCTTTGCCTCTGGGACCAGCTGGGAAGCCCCCATCATTTCACTCTCTCTCTCTGTGTATATATCTGAATCGTCACATGGTACACATTAAACTAATACAATGCTGAGTGTTATTTGTACCTCAATTTCAAAAACCCCTAAATTTAAAAAAATGCCTGAAGAAAACTCAGACCTTCAAATCAAGAATTGTTTAGTCGATATTTTGTTTTGCTTTATGAAGATATTTTATTTCTTTATTCCTCAGTACAAGCCAGTAATTGCACACAAAATAGCAATTCAGTAAAATCAGTTCCATTTGAGGTTAACATAATATGATGGTTATAACTTTCAGCTGAAATCAATTTTTCAACAGTACCTTTAATTACAAAGGTTCTTACATGCCTAGATTTTTAAAAAATGTAAATGGTTCATTTTGTCTTTGTTATCCTTATAAATGTTTCCATTCTGTAGGTTTCATAAAGTATTGTTGTTTAGTGGCTAAGTCCTGTCTGACTCTTTTGCAGGCCAGAATTTCCCTGGCAAGAATACTGAAGTGGGTTAGTATTTCCTTCTCCAGGGGTTCTTCCCGACCCATGGATCTAACCCCCGTCTCCTGCATTGGCAGGCAGATTCTCTACCGCTGGGCCACCAGGGAAGCCCTTCACAAAGAATATTGTCAGCACTTTAGAACATGAATATAATTCACAAACACACACTTGTACTGGGGGCAGTTGGTCAAGGATGTCCCCCGGCTAAGTGAGGTGGGCAAGGCCTCCCTGAGTTGCCCCTTCTTGAGGGGTCTTGAGCTCATGAATAAGAAAATTAAGCTGGTTAATAGCTCCCCTTCTTTCTCTGCGGAGAGGTCAGCCACACCGCTAGAAAGCCAAATCAGGCCCTTCTGTGTGTTTTTGGAAGTAACATTTTTTAAAAATTTGTTTATTTGGGGCAAGTGGGGGTTACTCTCATGTTGCACAGCAAGCGTGGGCTCAGGCTTCAGCAGTTATAGCACATGGGCTTGGTTACCCCATGGCATGTGGAATCCTCCAGAACCTGTGTCCCCTGCATTGACAGGCGGATTCTCAACCACTGGACCACCAGGGAAGTCCTAGAAGTAACATTTTCTGGGAGCATGGCCACACCCACCATGCACATGTCATCTGTGGCGGCTTCAGAACTACGATGGCAGAGTTGAGTGGTTGCCACAGAGACCATCCAGATTCCAAAGCCTTAACTATTTATATTATCTGGTCCTTTACACAAAAAATGTGCTGGCCTCCAGGACCACTAACGTGGTCTGGGGACTTAAAGGGAATTTTTGCAGTGGGCCTGCCTCTCTGAATTCCTGGTAAGACTGGGAGTAGTCGAGAGCTCAGGGCTTTTGTATTTCAGAAAAACCAGTCTCCATAGATGCCAACTGCAGATTTCTCAGCACAGCACAAGACTGTGTTTTCCCCTCTTGGGAACCCATTTAACTAGGAGGCCTGTAAGTCACAGGTGATGAGACCAGCTCTGTCCCCGAGAGGCCACACCCGTGGAAAATGGGAAAGTCATCTCCTTCAGTCTAAGCAGTAGCGGCAAAGAGAACAACTGGATGGGGGTGGGGGCGCTGCAGATAGGACTCAGGGACCAGGCACTCTAGTTAAGAGGGCAGGAGAAGGAAGCTATTCCAGCTTGCAGCATCTCAGAGGCTGCACTAAGTGAAGCCCAGAGTGTCAGGGGCATCGCTCTGGACCTCACAGTCTGCAGGAGCTTGGGATGTACCTTGGTATTCACAGTGACAATGGCACACGCCCAGTGCCACGTGGGGGCCAGCATGCCCTTCCCGGCCCCTGCCATCTGTACGGGAGGGTCAGAAGCACTGGCCTCGAAAGATTCAGGCAAGAAAAGACAGAGCATTGGCCCATGAGCTGAAGAGAGGGGATGACGCTGGACAGGAGCTGGTGAGTGTTCTCAGAGCCGGACCCTCAGAGAGGGCCAAGCCCCACGTCTTGGCTATTGTAAGTGGTGCTGCCATGAACACTGCAGTACATGTATCTTTTTCAATCAGAACTTTCTCTGGACATATGCCCAGGAGTGGGATTGCTAGATCATATGGTAACCCTATTTTAAGTTTTGTAAGGAATCTCTATACTGTTTTCCACAGTGGCTGCATTTTTCTGTGTCTTTAAATAAGACCAGTGATGGTTCCAGCACCCCTCCACACATTCTCCATTTCCATCTCCCCATCCCTGGAGCAGGGCTTTGTCCTTGTTAGATATAAAGCCCACTGGCCCACACCCAAGGAACGGACTTGGAGACAAGAGGTGCGGCGGGAAGCGAGGCTTTAATGATGACCTTGCAAGGTGGTTTCTTTACCGTCTGAGCTACCAGGGAAGCCCACAAATACTAGAGTGGGTAGCCTATCCCTTCTTCAGGGGATCTTCCTGACCCAGGAATCGACCTGAGGTCTCCCGTCTTGCGGACGGATTCTTTACCGTCCAAGCCACCAGATGAGGTGACAGGCAGGTTCTGATGGAATTACAGGATGGGGCTGGAGAGTCTTTGTTTCCAGTTGTTTCCCAGGTGGTCCGGCCAGAGGACCACCCTTCAGGTAGGAGGCTCTCAAGGTTAAAGACCTTAAAATAAAGCTTTGCAATTAAAGTGGTCCCTTGATTGGACAAAGCAGCAGCATTTGGTGAATTGGAAAATCAGATTCCAAGCCTGGCTTCACTGATTGCAAAATGGGTGGGATAATGAGAAAGTTCAGACACCTCTGAGAACTGTCAGGGAATTTGTAGGGGTTCCTGACAAGTCCACGGGAACCAGCTAGCCGTGTCACTTCTACTGGCAGCACCCAGGCGACCCACTGATCTGGTGCCCGGGTCTCTCTCAGAAGGTCTCAAGTTCTGGGAAGCCCCTTGGTTTCAGGCACACCAGCATGGCCACATGCGGTTCTTCTTAGTGCTTTCCCACCAACAGAGATGCTCGGGGGGCTCCCCTGGTGGCCCAGGGGTTAAGAATCCACCTGCCAATGCAGGGAACACAGGTGTGATCCCTGTTCCAGGAAAATCCCACATGCCGCAGAGCAGGTAAGCCCGTGTTCCACAACTGAGCCAGCGCTCTAGAGCCCACGAGCTGCCAGTACTGAGCCTGGGTGCCTAGAGCCTGCGCTCCACAAGAAGAGCAGCCCCTGCTCACCCCAAGCAGAGAAAGCCCGAGGACAGCATGAAGACCCCGCACAGCCTAAATAAATACAATTAACAGCGCTAATAATGATAGACGCTTGGGTACTCAACAGAGCATAGGTCCCTCTGTCTCAGAGCAGGCTGACAGGGGAGGAAAGAGATTATCAGCATAGAACGCTTGTGAAAGATACAAGGGGACTGGCAAGGGAGTGCCATGATGAGAAGTTAGTGGCTACATTTTAAAAAAATTTTAAGGGAGGGGACATGTCCCTTTGGTTGATTCATGTTGATGTATGGCAGAAACCAACAGAATATTGTAAAGCACAATTAAAAATAAATAAAAGTTTTTTAAAAAGAGAGCCTAGGCAAACAACAACAACAACAAAGACCCAACCAACCTACCAATTTTATTTGTTTTTTGGCCACAGTGCACAACATACAGGATCTTAGTTTCCCAACCAGAGATTGAGTCCATGCCCCCCGCATTAGAATTGCAGAATCTTAACTGCTGGACTGCCAGGGGTGTCCCTATATTTTTATAATCAAAGGAAAAGTAAAGAGGGTATAAAGACCACCTTCTTCCTCCTTCTCGAGTAGACATCAAGCTTTCATCATTAGTTCCTTCTCCACGTTGGGTGAGGGAGTTTTCTTGTCCCTACCCAGTCAAACTGGGGCTGCCATGATGCAGTGGAGATGAGCAAAAAGGCAGTAGTATACAGTAAATATGGTAAATAACTCGGGTTTTAGTCTAATGTCATCTTTTCCTTATGTTTTTGTTTTTAGTGCACAGAGGAGCATGTCCTAGGAATCATTAACTTACTGACCTGGGCAGGATGTGGGTCTCATGCCACTGTTGTTTTATTGTCTGGGGGTATGTCTCGTGTTTCTGTTGCATGGTTTTGTTGCTAGACCTTGTGGTTCTTGGTTTGTTGTGGTCCTGACTCATTGGAAAAGACCCTGATGTTGGGAAAGACTGAAGGCAAAGAAAGGAGAAGGGGGGGTGGCAGAAGATGAGATGGTTAGCATCATCAGAAGATGGGATGCTAGCATCACCGACTCAGTGGACATGAATCTGAGCCAGCTCCAGGAGATAGTGGAGGACAGAGGAGCCTGGAGTCCATGGGGTGGCAGAGTCAGACACGACTTAGCAACTGAACAACAACAACCTGCTTTCTTGAGCAATCATTAACTTATGGGGGTCTCCCATATTTTTCCTTCCACCCCTTAATGGCGTTAACTATTTAATTACCTACTTTGTCCCTTTACTCTGCCCCTATCAAAAAGCTTGACATTTACAGTTCCTTTTTGTTTAAGGAGTCTTCAGGGACAGAGGCCAGGCTGGAGGGGCCACGTCGTAGGTGACAAATCCCCCAGCCGCGGCAGAGACCAGAGAGGGAGTCAGGGATGGACGGTGTCCACAACACTGCAGGCTAGTCTTCACGGCCGTGTTTGTGCAGGCAGCCACCCTGCTTCGCGGGTGACCTGTCCCCACCCGAGGAGTCCGGGAGATGCAGAGACAGCCTGGTCTCTGCACAACGAATGTCCTTGGGCTAGATTTAGAGACAGACGGGCTGAATCCAACCACAGGCAGGAAATTTCATTTCCAGACCTCCATCAAATTCTTCTTTCCTGACTCATTACATTCAAAGTACATTTTGTTTTGCAAACAAAGCAGAGAAGGCCTTCCAGCAGAGACAGCCCCTAGGGCCCAGGTCTCTCTCTCTCCCCTGAAGTTGGAAGTTAGACTTGAATCTGCAGGCAAACAGGACATTGGTCGGTGGAAGCACAGAGCCTGTGGGAGGGCTGGCACGTTTCAATGAGAAAGCCATCGTCTTGTAGCTTTTTGCTGGTGTGTTGAGTCCCATTTACTACTTAGGGTCCTTGACTTTCACCTTGGAGATACTGTTTTCCAGTAGGAGATGTTATAAACCAAGTCATTGAAGAGGAAATTACTCTAGAACACCATTTAATTTTTTTTTTTAATATTTCAAAAGAAGTCTTGGTCCTTTTAAGAAAAATCCTTGCTATTTCCAGGTCTCAGGTGCAAGTTGAGCTGTATTGTTTTGGAAGCTGTTGGAGGGATGCTGGGCCTCTTAAAGGCAGCCTGTCCTTGAGCGCCCCCAGTCAAGTACAAAGTGCGCCTGGGTGGCCAGTGTGATTGATGAGCAGTTAGTGGAGACAAGGATGGTGGGGGGGGGGCAGGGAGAGGCCACCAGCCTGGGACTGCCCCTGGGGCCTCACAGGACCTCTCCTGCAAGGACAGTAGGGGACATCCAAGGTCTCTCCCCCAAGGGAGACAGTCAGTGTGGACAATTCCGACTGTGAGGTTTTTGGGGTGAAAACTCCCAGTTCTGGGTCCTTCATGTATAGGTCTGCTATGAGCACTGCCACGCAGTGATGGCGTTTATCGCTTAGTCCACCCAAAGTTCTAGTTTGGCAGTGAGTATTCCGCTACAGCGGGGCCTTCCTGGTGGTTCACATGGTAAGGAGTCTGCCTGCAATGCAGGAGACCTGGGTTTGATCACTGGGTCAGGAAGATCCCCTGGAAAAGGGAATGGCTACCCATTCCACTATTCTTGCCTGAAGAATCCCACGGACAGAGCTTGGCAGGCTACAGTCCATGGGGTCGCAAAGAGCTGGATGCGACTGAGCGACTAATACACGCACACATTCCGCTATAATGGGCTGCAGGCGGCCAGATTCTCCTCTGAGGGGCACTCCCCTCCCGGGCCACGTTTCTACACCTGCCCCCACTTGGAACCAAGGGGGAACTGTGAACATCCGGGCATTTGGCCCTGACCCCTGGAGGTGGGGCCAGAACCCTGAGTGTGGGTTCCCAGGCGATTCCGCTGCCCAGCCACCAGGAGAAGCATTGTTTTCAAAGCACCTGCTCCTCGTGTAACCCGTGGGCTTGTTGAAGAGGACTCAGGCCCTGGGGGTGGGTTCTCCTCAAACGAGTATGCCCAAAATGAAAGGAAATACTGGAGGGCTCCATAGCTAAGGAGAATTGGCTGCTTCAAATGGATTTACTTGAAACAGAGACCAAAATTCTACTCTAAACCGGTGGTTCTCAACTTCTAGCGTGCATTAGAATCTCCTGAGGGCTTGTTAAAATTCGGATGGCTCCCCCTGCCCCCAGATTTCCCGCTTCAGCAGGTCAGTGTGGGCCCAAGCACCTGCATCCTCAACAGGCTCCCAGGGCATGCTGATGCTGCGAGTCCAGGGACCCCCTGTGAGGACCACACTCTAAAGAGGGGCACAAAAATTAAAGGCTTGCTTGAAGTAGTTTGTTTGTTTGTTTTTAATGAAAATGACAGGGAGTTTATTTAATCTTGGGTGTCCCTGGCGGCTCAGACGGTGAAGAATCCGCAGGCAATGCAGGAGACTGGAGTTCGATCCCTGGGTCGGGAAGATGCCCTGGAGAAGGGAATGCAACCCACTCCAGTATTCTTGCCTGGAGAATTGCATGGACATAGGGGCGGTGGCAGACTACAGTCCATGGGTTTGCAGAGTCAGACACGACGGAGCGGCTAACCCTTTCACTATTTTATCTCACATTTAATAAAAGGAGATCGCAGGTGCCATCAATTCTTAGGCTAAATTAAGTGTGTGCTTGATGAGGGGAGGAGAAGGCAGGGAGGAGGAGGCAGGGGGTGGGCAGCCTGGGACGCTCCCGGGACTTTGCTGGGTTGAGACTGTCACGAGAGTGTATGCTCCTCGGTTCTTTGTCTCGTCACAACAAAGATTTGGGGTGAGAGACATTAAAGCCCCTTGGAGGGTCATAGCTCTCGGAGGACAGACCATGTTATAGCTCTCCGGTCTCGAACGGACCGTGTTATAGCTCAGTGTTACAGCTCTATTTATTTAGATAATAGCAGGAAAATCCATCTTCGAGGAGTGAGGGCACATCGATCCAAAGATGCGAAGAGAAGAGCGCCCCATCGCGCAGGGGACAGAAAAGGGAGAGAGAAGCAGGCTTTGGCTCCTCTTTCTGTACGTTTCTCTGTCCCTGGGCCTGCCTTATGTAAACTGAGCCGGCCAGAAGTGTTGTTTGTTTTACCTGAGGTTCTCACTCCGGTCCTCGGACCTTCCCTTGTTCTGTTTTCGGGCTTTCCCTTCCAGGTCTTTTAGCCACCACAATTTTGGACTCTTTTTCCCTATTCTAACTACCTAACAAGACCAAGGCCAGCGTGTGTCAGAGGTGCCCCGGCACCTGCCGCAGCAGTTTGGAAGGGGAGCTGGCAGTAGGGCCCAGGCAAATCGGAAGTGTACATGCCTGACGTTGGGTTTCGAGTGCCAAGGTCTCCGTTTCAGAAGACGTCCATCCTGGATGAACGTGTTGCCGGCTGCGTGGCACGGCCACCTGCGGAACATTCAGGCAGGATGCTCTGCCTCCTCCCACACCACGGAGGCCCTGGGTAACCAGGTGCTGGTGACCCCACCTCTAGCTTCCTGCACCCAATCTCTCCCTCTTATGTTCAGTTAGCCCACGAGGGACCCCTCAAAACCACACACACCCCCTCCCTCAGACCCTAATAAAGGCAGAGTCTGGGGTCACCTCGCTCTCTCCCGTACCTGCTCACCGTGTGGCCCTGGGCACGCCCTGTATCCACCAGGACCTGTTGGCCATAAGTCTTGCTCCCCCTCCTGCCAGACAGTCGAGGGGAGGGAACTCTGTCTGGAGCCTGAGACACAGCTTGGCCTGATCCCCACACTCAGAGCCTGTCCCCGGGCTGAACTCGGGCTGAACTCAGGCAAAGCTCTTCTTGACCAAACCTTAGACAGGTTTCCCCAGGCCTGGCTCAGGACCTGCCTAAGACAGTCTCGGCAGAGAATCCTGCTGAGTCACCCCCCACCCTTGGCATCAGAGCAAGCTCCTTCATCCTCATCTCTGATGTCTACTCCTTGGCCTGCCTTTAACAAGAATCACCCTCCCCCGGAGCCTCCTGTTAGCAATTCTCCACCCAGGGACCCCTCACAGCGCCCTGTCTGAAAGCCCCAGCTGCCTCTGCTGCTCTCGGAGATGAGCACAGCTGTTTCCTCTATAACAGCAGGGCTGAATAAAACCGGGCTCAATCCCCTCTCATCAGCACCGTGCTCCTTTGACCCTGAGGCTCATCAATCAAACACGTGTTTCCATGGGCAGCCCAGCCCACCACCCCCTTCATCCAGCAAGCAGAGGCCTTTGGGCTGCAAAACCCTCCCAGGAACCCGCCTGCTTCGCAGCCTGGCTGGAATCGGTGCGTCCATGCCTCACGTGGAGCATCACCCTGGGGCTCGCTAGGCAGAGACCCCCAGGCCTCCAGGGTGCCTGGCCTGGCAGTGACGTTCGGAAACCTCGTGAGTCGGAGACATCTCTCAGGCAACCCTGCCCGCTTTGTGAAGCCTGAGGTCCCCACTGGGCCAGCTTGGCCACGGGGTTCTGCCCTCCCTTCCTACCCAAGGCCAGGGGCAAGGGCATGCCTGGACGGAGGACAAAGCCGCCCGTCCTCCTGGCCCTTCTGGCGGGAACTCAGCCTGAGGACGTGGAGCAGCGCCAAAGCAGGCACGGGGAGGCTGCATGTGGTGGGGACAGCGACGAGACTCAGATGGCCCGGCGTCCCGCCCACCGTGAGCGTCCCCAGCCGAGGAAAATCGTCCTGCCAGTTGTATTTAATGATGGGTCACGACGGCGGAAACTTGTCTTCCAAGTTGATTCAGCAGGAGGAAGCGCTCCCTGGGGACTGTAAGTAGAGGGTGAGCCGTTCAGCTCGCCCCACCCCCGGCTGTGACTGTCAGAGCAAAAGAAGTGAGGAAGCCAAGTTCCTCGGCAGGTGGCCCTGGAGGGGTGGATGCGGCCAGTCACCCGCCGCTCAGCCCCCAATGCACTTCCCAGTCAGGAAGCTTCTCCCGCTGCCTGGCATTTCCCAAGGGCCCGCTGTTTCCCCCACCGTGTGAGAGCTAACGCTTCCACCTAGAACCCCGGGAGTCCTGTCCTGGTTTCTCGGCTCAGGTGGGACCTCAGATGAGACCTGCTGGGAATAACCTTTCTCCACGTCCCTCCTGAGTCTCTCTTCCATGCCAGGCAGAGCGTCCACCCCGAGCCCCAGGCTGTTTCACAGCCTAAGGCGGGGGCGGGGTGTTGATGCGGTCTGCCTGACTCCACTATTTCACCATCTGACGTTTGGTTCTTTGTGCCTTGGGATACATGCTTCCTGAGGAGCACAATTTTAGTGGAAGTTGAACTAGTTAGAATTTTTCTTAACACCAAAAGCATTTTGTATTGGGGTATAGCCCATTAACAACGGTGATGGTAATTGCAGAGGAACTATGAAGGGACTCAGCCTTACATATACATGTATCTATTCTCCCCCAAATCCCTCTCCCATCCAGGCTGGCAACATAACATTGAGCAGAGTTCCATACAGCACAGACCAGTTAGAATCTTGATCTAAGGTTTCAAACTGCTCCTCAGAAGAGTAATGGAGCTTAAAGGAGAGAAGGGTTTCACACTCAACTGCGTTAGGGGAAACACTGGGTTAGATGAGGTTAAATAGCCTTTGCAGGACTTATCAGAGTGTCTGTTACTTCAGTGATGTTTATTGAAGGCCTCCCGCAGGCCAGGCACGGGGCCAGGTCCTGGGGTGGCAGTGTTCATCAAAAGGGATGGGCTCTAGGAATGGGGTGAGCGGATGACTGATGCTTAATTAGTGCCTGACTGATTACAGTTGTCATGGTGACACAGAGCAATGCGGGGTGCTCAGTAGAGATCGAGGGGGTGGACGGTCCAGGGGAGACCCTGGCTGGGAAAGAAAGATGTCGTAGCTTGGTGTCTGAGGGTGAGGCGGAGTGCAGAGGTGCAGGATTCTATGCAAGGCTGGAAGGCCCTCAGGGGAGCAGGTGTCTTGGAGGAGCTGGAAGAAGGCCAGGGCGGCTGGAGCGTGAGGGCAATCATGTCAAGACTGGGAAGTGGTGCAGGCGAACTCGATGGGTTTTAAGCTGGCGTTGGCATGACAGTTGTCTTTTGAAAGGTGCTCTGGAGGATGACTTGCCGGGGACAAGAAGGGGTGTGGAGAAGGAGAGAGGGTGTCTGTAGACCAGGGGGTAAGGGAGGGGGTAACAGCAGCTTGGACCAGAGAGCAATAGCCATGGAGGAAGGTGGACCAGTCCAGAGACGTCAAGGAGGCAGAATCGACTGGTGTCAACAGTGGAACCAGGACCCTGCTGGTGCCTCAGCCGCTGGTGGGTCAGGAACGCCTTGCCCTTCTCTGAAAATTTATTCCTAAGTATTTCATTCTTTTTGATGTTATTGTAAACGGGTAATTGTTTTAATTATCAGGTTTCAGTGAGTATGATTCTAGTGTGAGTCAGGATACATGTTATAATGTCTATGTGCCTCTAGGAAATGCAAGATGTGTAATAGTCAAGAAAATGGGGAGAGGGAGTGAAACAATAAAAATTGAACTAAAAGAGGCACACACACAAAAAAAAGGAATCTGGAAAAGGTAAGACAAATAAGCACATAGTAAGACAATAGATTTAAATCCTGATACATTTGCAATTTCATGAAATGAAAATGAACTAAATGTTCTAGTTCAAAGGCAAAGTTTGTTCAGTCCTAGAGCCTTTCCCCGGAGAAGGCAATGGCACCCCACTCCAGTACTCTTGCCTGGAAAATCCCATGGACAGAGGAGCCTGGTAGGCTGCAGTCCATGGGGTCGCTAAGAGTCAGACACGACTGAGCAACTTCACTTTCACTTTTCACTTTCATGCACTGGAGAAGGAAATGGCAACCCACTCCAGTATTCTTGCCTGGAGAATCCCAGGGACCGGGAAGCCCGGTGGGCTGCCGTCTACGGGGTCGCACAGAGTCGGACACGACTGAAGCGACTCAGCAGCAGAGCCTTCCCCACTGTGGTGGGTGATGGACGGTTGTTCCTTTGCCACGCCACAGTGGCCACTCGGGTCCTAAGAAAGTTCTAGAATCCCAGTTCCCAGGAGACTTGCAGGAGTTCCGTGGCAGTTGGCACCCCGTGAGGGACGGGAGCCATTTCTTTTACTGGTCTGGAAAGAGCTGCCAATCGCTTGGCTCTGCTAGCTACCTGAGGAGCTGTTTGCTGTCAGCTGGTGAGTGGCCAAGAATTATGCTCAGGGGCAAAGCTGAGGGGGCTCGAGAGGGCAGAGGTGGAGCCCAGGTGCTGGTGGACAGTAGCCCCCTTACCTTCCCCGCACCCCCCACCCCCCGGAAGGCGTCCTGTTCCCTGTTCGTGGCCAGTCAGGGTTTGGAGCATCCCTTTAAATTTCATGCTCACAAGGAATGCCTCATTTGTCTTGGTTCTTTGGGGCTTCAAGGGGGTCCCCCCTCAGCTCTCCAGTTACTGTCCCTATAAGAGAGCTACAAGGGATCCTCCCAGAGGGAATGTGAGCGACATCTGGGCGGTCCATGGGAAAATCCCCTTATGGGCATGTGATGGGGGTTGGGGGGCCAAAGAGATGCTGAAGGGCAGGGCAAATGTTGGGGTACACTATGGCTGCTGTTAGGATGGGGAGAACATGAACTTCACCCGCTCATCGGGCCCACCCCCTCTGTCTGGCATCCTGAGGGTGTGATGTCCTCTTCCTGGGATCTTGCATCCAGGCCCTTCTGTCACTTCATTTTGTGACATTTCCTTTCCCCACCCCCTCCCCTTCAGACTCTGTTGCGATGGTCCTTGCCTTTTCCCCAGGGGCCATCTCTACCTTTCCCAGCCTATTAACTTGGTGGTCACAGTGAACCCAAGCAGACACACTGTCCGGTGGCCCTGCTCCACGGTGACGGCTACAGCAGGACACAGGCTCCCGGTCACCCCCCCACCCCAGCTGGAAACTGTGTCTTCACGACGATCCTTCTTTCTCTCTTGATCGGTCGGAACGCGCATTTCAGATGGTTCCAGCGATGGGTGGGAAATAAAGATTCCCTAGGAGGTGGCCGCTGCCTCAGTGTCTCTGTTCCCGTAACAGGTGTAAGCTGACATCAAGATGACGATTCCCACGGATGTCAGACTGGAGTATTTGGAGAGGGTCTCTTCCCTTGTCCTGAAGTTCAAGCCAGACAAGTGGAGTAAGATGATTGGGATGGAGGAGAACATGGCTTTGTTCACTGAATTCTTCGAGAAGCCAGATGTACCGGTTCTGGTGTTGACGCTCAACCCTGCCGGCATGATCATACCCTGCCTGGGCTTCCCAGCCTCCCTCAAGTCCAAAGGGATGTACTTCATCAAGAAGAGACCCGAGAGCATCGGCAAGGACAACTACAAGGAACGTCTGGTCTACGGGGACATAAGCCCCACGCCTGTGGACCAGCTGATCGCCATTGTGGAGGAGGTGTGTGCACCCAGGCCTTGGGGTAGGGGTCGGGGGCAGTGGGGAGGGCTCAGGAGGAACAATGCCTGCTTCCCATACTTTGTGTGAGTGGCCTTGAACCCTGATCATCAGGGGTGGGTCCACAGATCTACATCCACATTACCTACAAGCAGGTCAGGTATTTGAGAGCTCTGGTCCGGCTGCCCTGGCCACTGAGACCGACCTGCTTTCTAACAAGACCTCCAGGGGATGCTGTGCAAATGAAGGCTGAGTGGCCCTGGCCATCACCAGTCTCTCTTGAAATCACTAGAACCTCCACACTGCATTGGGGACAGTCCCTGCCCACAGCCTCAAAAGGTGTGGGCCATTCGAGATGCAGTAGGAGGGTTTCCCAATTCTGAGACTTGGAGCAGAGAAAGGGAAAAGCAAATGCTGCCTTACATCTCTCCCCACTGTCCTGCCACCTCACTGTTGGCTGGTATGGCAGGCGCAGCCCCCTCTGGACAGTCGGACCAGCCAGAGTTCCAGTGACTTAGCTCTCCTTGTCTATGAGATGGGGTTAGTGGGTATCCCCACCTTGTACAAATTCAGGCCACAGGGGTAGCTCAGTCAGGACCCAGACCAACCTCCCCTCACGTCCACCAAGATGGCTGGCATGGCCCCAAACTGTTCACTCGGTTGTGTCCGACCCTTTGCGACCCTACAGACTGTAGCCCGCCAGGCCTCTGTCCATGGGATTTTTCAGGCAAGAATCCTGGAGTGGGTTGCCATTTGTTTCTCTATGGTATCTTCTCGACCCAGGGGTTGAATCCACGTCTCCTGTGTCTCCTGCATTGCAGGCAGATTATGCACCCCCTGAGCCATCAGGGAAGCACCCCCTAACAAAGCACCAGTTGGGAGGCTGCAAGTCCCAGATGCACGTGTGAACAGGGCTGGTTCTGTCTGAGTCCCTTCTCCTTGGCTGTGGATGGCCGACTTCAAGTATGTGTCCTCGTGTCTTCTAAGGACAACAGTCATACGGGGTTAGGGCCCCCCTTAACTACCTCTTGAAAAGCCCTCTCTCCAAATCCAGTCACATCCTGAGGTACTGGGGGTCACGGCTCCCACATGTGAATCAGGGGGACACAATTCAGCATATAACAGCACTCCCAGGTAGCAAGGAACATCTGCCTTCAGCCAGGAGTGTGTGCTCTTGTGGCAAGAGTGTAGAGATGGCTTTGCCCCTACAAAGACACAGGGGCGGGGGGACTTGCCTGGTGAACCAGTGATTAAGAATCTGCTTTGCAATGCAGGGGATTCAGGTTTGATCCCTCGTTGTAGAGCTAAGATCCTACATGCCACAGGGCAACTAAGTCCATACATTGCCACATGCCTTTGAGACTCATTACAGCCAAATCAATCAGTATTTTGGGGAAAAAAAAAACTTTAAAGACACAGGGGCTGGGAGACTTCCCCAGTGGCTGAGAATCTGCCTTGCAACCCTGGGATTCAGGTTTGATCCCTGGTTAGGGAGCTAAGATCTCCTGTGCCACCACAAAGATCCCACATGCACCTGAGACCCTATGCAACCAAATCAATCAGTATTTTTTTGAAAAGAATTTGGGGAAAAAAAGACACAGGGGAGGGGCTTTCATCACTGGTCTCAGCACCTCGACCGGCCCCACCACCTTCTTCAAAGGGAGAAGGGCTCGGTTCCCCCGGGTCGCCGAGGACCCCACTCCTCTGGGTGTCCCCCCACCCAGGTGAGAAGGCTCAGGCAGAGCTGCAGAATCCTGTCCTTTCAGGTCCTCTACTCCCTGTTAAACCAAAGCGAAAACATGAGCGGCTGGCCCCGCGTGGTCTCGGAGGACATTGTGAAGCAAGTCCACAAGCTGAAGAACGAGATGTTTGTGATGGGCGGCAAGATCAAGGGGAAGACCCTGCTGCCCATCCCGGAGCACCTGGGCAGTCTGGACGGCACATTGGAGTCCATGGAGAGGTCAGGGCCTGGCCAGGGAGCTGGAGGGGAGGGGTGGTCCCTGAACACCCAGGGCAAGCTCCCCACAAACTGGTCATAAAGCTAATGAAGCCCAGGAGGGCAGGACTGTGCCTGTAGGTGCTGAGTCTGAGACGGGGCATTGGAGCCCCCCAGACTCTGTGAGGTGACGGCTGGACCCCCGTGCTCCAGATCCCCCTCCATCACACACGTGCACTAGGCCTTGCATCACGTGGCATGCCAAGAGCATCACATTATCTGGGGTCACACAGGAAGGGGGATCCCCAGCTTTAGGGCATGGGTAGTGAGGGGCATGGAGTGGGTTTGCAGCAGGTGGAGGCTGCACTTCTGAATGGAGGCTGGGGCTTCCCAGAGACCCGCAGAAGCACGAGGACCCCCCAGGTGTCACTGAGCACCTGCCCGAGCGCCTTTTGCAACGGTGTGGTGTGCGCGGCTCCTGAAGCTGTGGCAGCGACCACGTGTTACTTTCCTCCCATCAGAGGGTGAGCACTCCTGCAGTGCTCATCATGCAGGCAGGTCCTCTAGGCCCCCAACACTCGCCCTGTGGTGACCCGATCAGAACTGCCCTAGAGCTGTGGCGCAACGTGGATTTTATTCCAGAGCTGTCTCCCTTCATCCTCTTCATCGGGGTCACCGGTACCCCAGGCAAAACCCATTATTGTCTCAGGCTCTGTCCTGGCTGAGGGCTGCTGGGGGCGGAGCTGGAAGAAGCCTGCAGGTGTAACTGAGAGCATCCCCCACCAACCCCCCAACCCTTGGCTCTGCAGGATCCCCTCCTCCCTGGACAACTCACTGCTGCACGCCATCGAGACCACCATCATAGACTGGTCCCACCAAATCCGGGATGTGCTGAGCAAGGACTCGGCCCAGGCCCTGCTGGACGGGCTGCATCCCCTGCCCCGAGTCGAGTTTGAGTTCTGGGACACCCGGCTGATGAACCTCAAGTACATCCACGAGCAGGTGATGGCTCTTCTGCCCCCGGCGGCCAGGCGCCCGCTGGAGTCCTGAGCACCCAGCCTCCTCGAGGGGACCCGGGTAACCCAGATGGATCCCTCAGTGCTGGCCTGGGGGTCAGGCAGGCTTCATCTGGGATCTGTTGAAAAAAAAAAAAAAAATTGATCTCGTTTGCAGCTCAATAGGCCCAAAGTGAATAAAATAGTTGAGATCCTGGAAAAAGCCAAAAGTTGCTACTGGCCAGCCCTGCAAAACGTGTACACGAATGTTACTGAAGGTGAGCGGGTGACCCTATGAGAATGTCCCCCCTCCACCAGAGGAAGGTGTCAGCGCCTCCTGGGCGTGCCCCTTGCCGACCCTGGGGATGGTGGGGGGTCTGCCTCCCCTCAGCAGCAACTTCCTGGAGTCCTGCCTTTTGAGGGAGCAGGTGTCTGTAAACACACTCAGCTGCCCGTCGTCATTTCTTGCCATCAGGGATGGGGGCCAGTTTCTGCTCTCGTGGGGATGAGCCCCTGTTCTTGTTCCACACAGGCCTGAAGGAAGCCAACGATATCGTTCTGTACCTGAAGCCCCTGCGTATCTTGCTGGAGGAGATGGAACAGGCCGACTTTACGGCGGTACATCAGCAAGAGAGGGTCCCTTGGCTGGCTTGTCGGGCTCTGGGCTTGTGTCTTGGGGCAGAAGAAAGGGGCTGCGGGCTTCCTGGCTGTAGTCGGGCACAAGTACCGGGTGGGGGCGTCTCTTCTTGCCCTTGGAGTTTCCCCCTCCTGGAGCCGTGCGGAGCGGGGAGCTGAGGTGCTGTAACCAAGCACCTGCCCGCCCGTCTCTCCCCAGCTCCCGACCTTCATCACCAAGGTGCTGTACACCATCTGCTTCATCTGGGCCACCTCCGAGCACTACAACACACCCTCGCGGATCATTGTCATCCTGCAGGAGTTCTGCAACCAGCTCATCGACATGGTAGCCCCCAGGCCCCAGTGCCTTCCCTCCCCCACCCCCAGCGTTCCCCTCCCCCCATCCTACCCTGCCTCCCGGTCCATGTTCCCCAGCAGTTCAAAAACAGGCAAAGATGTAGGTGCAAGAATTTTCAGGCTGAGGCTGGGGCCCCCTGGGTGGCCACCCAGGGTTGTCCCAACACCTGGGCAGAGCCAGCCCAACCTGCCTCATGCTGGGAGGGAGGAGGAATGAAAGAGGGGCTGCCCACAGAGTCCCGGCACACCACGCCAGGGGCTTTGAGGGATTTATCTGCTCCGACAACACCCATTCCCTTCCCTTCTTCCATTTCACAAGCACACGTTACACAGCCTCCAAGGTCTGAGTTGCAGCTTTGGGCCCTGTCTACCAGAGTGTGGGAGAATCAGGCTCGTGGTCCTGTCTCCCAGCCCAGAGGGACACAGTGGCCCAGGGCCCCGCAGCCAGAGCAGGACTGCATTTCTGGGCCCCTCATCATCTGCCTCTAGAGTCTGATGGTGCTGTGATCTTGGCCTGGGCCGAGGGGCCCTGCAACTGGCCCTGGGTGGGCAGACCGGCTCGGCCAAGAGCCTGCGGGACAGCGGGTGTGTCAGAAGAAGTGGTCTAACGGCCTGGGGTGGGGCAAGAGGGTCATTTTAACTGACCATGCAGCTGTGGACAGTGCACCTGGGTGTCACCCCTCCGGCTCAACTTGGGAACATCTTCCCTTCTGCCCAGACGCGGACCTTCCTGAGCCCCGAGGAGGTGCTGAAAGGCCTGCAGGGGGAAATTGAGGAGGTTCTGACCGGCATCACTCTGTCTGTGAATGTCCTGAAGGAGCTGTACCGGGTCTACGACTTCTGTTGTGCAAACATGAAGCTTTTCTTCAAGGTACAGCTTGGTTGCGGACAGAGGATGAGGGGAAAGAAGTTGGGGTGATGACCCCATGGACCTGCCTTTTCTCTCTCTTTCTCCTAGAAGAACAAGGAGCCGGTGCCTTGGGAATTCCCTTCCTCTCTTGCCTTTTCCAGAATAAATTCCTTCTTCCGCCGTGTCCAGACCATCGAGGTACAGGTGGAATTTGGCTCCCCTCCCTCTTAGGAGAACTGCACCTTGCTTGTATGTGGGCTCCCAGGAGGGAAATGAAAGTCACACCCAAACATCTGTGTCCCTGGGAAGCCAAGTCACTGGGTTGCCCCCACCAGGCCCAGAGCTGTTAACCCAGAACAAAGCGGTCCATTTCAGTTGCTTTTCCCTCTTCTCCTGCCTTCTGTCCACAAGCAGGTTAATGACAAGTTCATTGACCTGGGTCAGGAAGCCTGCAGGCCAAGGGAGAGGGTGAGAGGGACTAAGTTAGCACAACTGAGGTTTTAAGAAGGACCTTATTTGGATACATGGAATGACATGGGACAAATAACACTTTTAAAGAGGTTCAGAACAGTTTCCTCTGGGGAGAAGAGGTGAGAGGTGAAGGCATGTCTAGGGCAAGAAGGTTTTCCTTCTTATTTTGTAATCTGTAGGGGGTCTCTTTTTTAGACATATTTTGTATACATGTTACACTATTTAACAAAGTAAAGCAGGGTTGTGGGGGCAGTGGATCCTAGAACCACTGGGCAGTGACTTTTTGAGGGATGCTGTCAGCGGGGGCTCTGGGAAGGCCTCTACGGCTCCCATCCATACCCTCTGGGAGGCAGAGCAAGAAACCCCTTGAGAAGCTATATCTTGGTTACAGAGCGTTTCTTCACGCCCCAAGGCTCCCAGCCCGAGAACTTGAGGGTCCCAGCCGAGCTTCTGGCCAAATAGCTGCTGGTTCCTACATTGTAGATTCTGAATTGGGATGGAGCTTCTGGGAGAAGAGGCACTGCTGGGGGGGGGGGGGGGGAAACAGCCATGTTGTCCACCCCTTGCCCGACGGGCCATGCCATGCCAGCTGTGCCACCCTCCTCTGGCACGAGAGGCCCAGAATGTGAGGCGTGACAACGCTGTTACTTTCCAGTAGGTTTGGTTGGGTCATATCTTGATACACCTTGGATCTTTGGTGGGAAACAGCACCAACCTTGGCACCGGTTTAGGGGAGGGACTGGAGTGCCCTGTGAGCACAGGATCAGGCACATGGGGCCTGCTTGTGGTCCTCAACGAGGCTTTGGGGGTCTCGATGGGGAAATGAGAGCTACAGACAGAAGCAGTAGATAGCTCAATAAGACTGAATGGGGTTAAATGCCAAACCAGCGGTCTTGGAAAGGAAGGTACCATCTGGGCTAAAGGAGTTGGAGAAGTGAGAGAGACTCACGTCTCGGAGGGAATGAGCAAGTGGGACTTAATATCCATCCGTAAACATCCATCAGGCATCCAGTACATGAGGCTGTGAGGAACCACCATGTTTCTAACTGCTTCCTCCCACAGCCCAGGAGGTGGGGCCCCTGTAAAGTGTGAATTTATTTGTAGACGCATGTCACCCAGTGTTGGGTCAGGACAAGATCCCGACCTTCATCGCCTCCTCCTCCACAATCACAACTGGGAGATTACTCACAGGACTCTCACTTCCATCCCCTCCGTCTGTGTCCCTGAAACGGCTTTGGAGAACATTAACACTGATAAGCAGAGGGCCCCTCCCCTCGGGGGTCAGTCAGGAAGTTAAATTGACGAGGGTGCGGGGGCTCCTCCACCAGGAACTTTATAAAACAGCCATTGAGTTTCTGAAGCTGGAGAAGATCGAGCTCGGGGGCGTGAGGGGGAACCTTCTTGGAAGCCAGGTGGCCCAGATCTACGACGAGGTCTTCGAGCTGGTGAAGGTTTTCGCCGACTGCAAATATGACCCCCTGGACCCTGGAGATTCAGTAAGTCGGGGAGCCTGGGCGGGGTCAACGACAAATGCCCAGAGGGTGGGAAGGCATGCGGAGGGGAGCGCATGTGGCAGAGAAAAGATAGCACAAGAACTCTGCCCTCACGACAGTGAAGTTGCTCAGAGGCAACCTGAATCCTGATGGGTGGGCTTAGAGTGAGCTCACTCCTGGCTTTGCATGCTGGTTGAAGTTCTAAGGTTGGTGATTTAATTCGCTTCTAGAGTTTTGATGACGACTATGCTGATTTTGAGACCAAAATTCAGGATCTGGATAGGAGACTGGCCACCATCTTCTGCCAAGCGTTTGATGACTGCAATTCTATTGAGTCCAGTGCAAAGGTAGGTGCAGGAGGGAAGTGTGCCCTGACTGAGGATTCATCACACCAGCTCCACGATGCTGAGAACAGTTGTTCAGTCGTTTTGTCGTGTCCAATTCTTTGTGACCCCATGGACTGTAGCACGCCAGGCCTCCCTGTCCATCCCCAACTCCCAGAGCTTACTCAAACTCATGTCCATTGAGTCAGTGATGCCATCCAACCATCTCATCCTCTGTCATCCCCTTCTCCTCCCGCCTTCAATCTTTCCCAGCATCAGGCTGTTTTCCACTGAGTCAGTTCTTCACATCAGGTGGCCAAAGTATTGGAGTTTCAGCATCAGTCCTTCTAGTGAACGGTTGTAGAATCAGTCTAATCATGCAGTCTGGAGATTGTAGGTGAAGGGCCAGGCCCAGAAAGGACAGGAGCCTTTCCCAGTGCCTTAGAGAGAGTCAGCAGTCAGCACCTTGAGTAGCTTCTGAGGGTGTCTTCCTGCTACATTTCATCTTAGGAAAGTGAGCATGGGGTTATTGTACTGAGTCCTGCTCTCCATTTGTCCTTCTTTGATTCAGTTCCCTCATTACTTATATAAGGAGCAGAAGTTAGAGGCAGAGTTGCTCTAAAAAATAAAACGCATCCACATTTTGAGCCGCTGAGCCACACTGACTTTCTTAACATTTGAGATCAGAGAATACACAGTATTACGTGCATATACACAATATTGTGTGTGTATACACATAATACACAGTATTATGACTGGGAGTCATTTCTGGGTGGCGGGGTGATGGCTAATATTTTTTTGTCTTCTGTGTACTTTTCTCCTATTTCCAGGTTGTGCGGGTAAGGTGTATAGCACTTCTACAGTTAGAAAAAGGAAATGCTTATGAAAACATTAAAAAAAAAAAAAAAAAAACAGATTGCAGAAAAGTACTAAAGCTCCTAGAGACCCTCAGTTTGAAAGAGAAACCCAAACAGCCGATACTCACTTAGGTTGTTGGTTTGGCCTCGCAAATGATCGGGAAAGTGCAAGTTAGAACTTTGTCATTGGTCAGACTGGCTGGAACTGTGAGGAGCTGGACACTCGTCCCCTCTGCTGGTTGGTGCTCCCGTCCCACAAGACCCCTCAGCAGCGGGCACATGGTGGGGGCACATGGAGATGGGCTCCTGGACCTTCCTGGTCCAGGTTCACGAGGTAGCCAGCATTTGGTGCCGGCATGCCAGGACATTCCTTTGACTTTTGCGTATTTCTAAAGCAAAAATGCTTGAGGATTTGAAGCTCTGCCAGTGTAACGATCAATTAAGTTTTGGATGGAGTTGGTGCTCCAGGCAAAATATCAGTGAATGCAAATTAATACAGAGCTTCCGAGTGGTTCCCTTCTCTGAACACCCTTCCCGTTGGAGCCGCCTCGGGCACCTCCTCGGAGAGGCCCCCCTCACCTCCTCCTCCCGGCAGGAGCCCTCCCCGCGCCACCATTGCTGACACCGACCTGATTGGTTTTCCTTCTTCGTGCTTGGCTCTCCCTGGCATCCGTTGTATACTGATCTCTTCCTGTCTGTCGTCCTCCCAACTAGAATATAGACTCCCTGAGGGCAGGTGCGTGGTTTGGGTTGACGCAGAACCAAGCCCAGTGCAAGACCAGGCTTTCCTGGTGCAGGGAATTGGCCCCCGCTGAGACGGTGGAGCTGCTACCCTGCTGCCTCCCTGGCAGACCTTAGGTAGGAGCCAGAGGCTGTTAGCCCCAGGGCGACCCAAGTGCAAAGGGTCCCGAGTAAGGTTGCCAGCCAGTGCTTCCACATGGAAATGCCGGTCCTCCCCTGTGGTGGGGCTCTGGAATGAAGATGATGCTGGAGCTGATGGACTGCGGCACCAGTTAGCCCTTCTTGCCTGTGGTGGGGATGGCATGCCCCCAGGCCTCTCGGAGGCTGGGTACCACCTTGTGCTGTCTTTCGGTGATGGGGAAGGAGGTGGGTTGAGTTGTCCATGCCAAGTTGCCAGAGACCATAGGTGCCCCCTCAGAGAGGAGGAGCTGGCCAAGGAGGAACACTGGGTGGCACGTGCGGGACGGAAGGCCACTCCCTGGGTGTTTTCACAGGCACCTCTCCACTCCACCTTGGCCTAAATCGGCTCTGTAATCCGCAAGAGAAAGTCCTTTTCAGACACGTGACTTTGTGTTAGATTAGAAAGAAAATAAGTCAGGAAGACTCCCGTAAAGCATTCCTGTCTCCATCTGCTCATCTTCCTTCCCGCACTGAAGACCACTTTCTTCCCATTTGACAAGCCTCCGCTCTAATTAGGACAGGCCCTTGGGGTGCCCTCCCGCCCATCCGCTTGACCCCCTGCGTGTTCCCAAGCTGCTAGGATGCTATTTCTCGCTGTCAGTAATTCACACGCAGCTGGGAAGGTTCTAGAGCAATTTTCCACACAACCTCCTCCTGGCAGAAAATGAAATTAACCTCCTTCCCAGAAGCCAGGGGCCAGAAAACATGTGAGCGTGAAATAAAGGGAAGAGGGAGGAAAAAAGTCAAGAGGGTTGTCAAGCAATACAATGCGCTTTTCCCAACTGCTCTGGGTCAGTTTTCAGAGAGACAACACTGGCGACATCATGTGTGGGGGCCACCCCCGCCCCCCAAACTGCAGGGAGTAGTGGTTAGCAACTCGGGGTCACAATGTCTTCCTGGGAGTCAGTGGCTGCTCTCATCGACTTTCAGGGACCTAAAAATCTCTCCTGCTTTCTCAGCAGCCACTATTCCACCCTTTCCCTGAAAGGCCACTTTTGGGCACAGTGGTCTTAGTTTTCATACTGAAAACTAGGGCAAATCTGAGATTTGGGTCCAGGCCTTCAGGGTCCAAGGGCTCAGGCAGGCGCGGGGACTTGTCCCCTGGTGACCCCTGGCTGGCTGGGAGCTTCCTGAATGTCCGGCACGTGTCACTGTCCAGCGCACATGGCCACTCTCTGCGGGCTGCAGTAAGGGCGCCTCCCCCAATGCTTAGGCGCAGCCCCAGTCCCCGCTGCCTCCAGGCCTCCCACCACCACGAGAGGACTTTTTAAGAAACCCGCCTCTCTGTCCCAACTTGAGCCACCCTCTGATGCCAGCTAAGACCACAACCAAGACAGCCAGATGATCCTCCCTTATTCTCTTCTATGAGCTTTTCGTTTGTTTAGTGAAAGCGAGTGTGTAGCATTCGCAGACCCTCAGTGTGATGAGCCCACTACGTGCAAGGTGCTCAGGCGTGGTTACCGCACTCAGAGCGAGGTGACGGCCCCTGCTGGAATAATCAGGTCAGGATGCTTGGGCTGACAGGCCATGGGCACCTGAGCGTCCCAGTTCCTTGACTCCAGCAGCCCATGCTCGAACCTCTGGTGTCATGGCCTGTGAATGTGCCAAGCTTTCCCTGTAATCTCTGCAAAGCCCGGGGGCTGAGCGCTCCCTGGAAGTCAGCACTTCCTGCCCTGGGCACCCGCACGGTGTCTGAACCCCATCCCCACTGCCACCTCCACCCGGTCAACTCAAGGCTGAGCATGCGGCCCTTGGCTGGTGGATTGAACTGAGTCCGCTAGAGAGAAGTGTTGAGGTGCAGACCCCTAGGACCTGTGAATTATTGAAAACAAGGTCTCTGCAGATGTAATTGAGATGTTCACTGAGGGCCTCCTGTGCCTTAATCCGGTGAGCCTGGGGTCTGTGTCAGAAGAAGAGGAGAGACAAGGGCCAGACATGCTCAGGGAAGGCTCCACGACAAAGGAGGCAGAGGGTTGAGTGATGGGTCTATAAGCCAAGGATTGCTGGCCACCCAGGGACTCTCCCCTGGAGCCTTCAGAGGGAGCACAGCTCTGTCCACCTTGATTAAGACTTGTTACCTCCAGGCTGCGAGAGAATTAGTCTGCTGTTGAAGCTTCCCAGTTCACAGTGCTCTGTGATGGCAGCCCCGGGACGCTCCTATGGGCTCCTCTCCACACCAGCGTTTGGCGAGTTTAGTGGTTCTGGAACCCCACATAGTGTAAGACAAGCCTCCTCCTCACCTCTTTTCCCCCAGAGCACTTTTCAGAGCAAAACAAGCTTCCCGAGTGGTTTCTCTTGCCTGGGTGGGTCCTTGAGCATCAGTGGTCTTCCCAATAGTTCTTGTGACAAAGATATTTCTCAATCCTGTTGTAGCGCAAGCCCTGGCTTTATAAATAGCTGCTTTTCTCCCCCAATTTTTTAAAATGATATTTCTTAACTGTTTAAATCTTCTTTGCCCAAACCCCGATTTCTCCTGGTCCTGGAATATATTTTTCCTAGACCTTGGACCCAGTTTGTACTGTTGGTTTATAAGCTGAGTATGTGGGGACCCAGCATACATCAAGTTGGAAATCACAGAAGCAGCTGGTTAGCTAGTTGCTACACAGAGAAAACTTGCTGGTATTGAAGGCACGTGTCTTCCTACTTCTGAAGACTGACCGCACAGAGTGTCCAAGCCGTGGGTGATGCCAGGCATGGGGGAGGAGAGGGGTCCCCCCAGGCAAAGAAGGCTCTCTTGTTTCTCTCCAGCTTCTGCACATGTGTGGGGGCCTCTTGGAACGGCCTCTGATTCTCGCTGAGGTGGTGCCCAGGTACTCGGTCATGCTGGAGCTGTTTGACACTGAACTGGATAACACCAAGATCCTGTATGACGCCCAGATCGCGGCCTCGGCAGACGGCAACATCCCCCCCATCCACAAAAACATGCCCCCGGTGGCCGGGCAGCTCAAGTGGAGCCTGGAGCTGCAGGAGAGGCTGGAGGCTCCCATGAGGGACCTCAGGCACATTGACCACCCGTGAGTGATGGCCCCGGGCTGGCAGCGCTCCTCCGTGGCCACGAGGAGTGGGCTCAGGTGCTCTGTCCACACTCGGGGGCAGGCCCATGCCTCCCATCGGCCAAGCCTTTCCTTCCCAGGGCACGGTCCCAGGAGACACCCCAATAATGCATGCCCCCTACTCTGAATAGCTGGCCAGAGCAGGGAGTTGGCCGCTGTCACTTGTGTTTGGCAGAGCCTGGAAGGCAGGTGGAGGAGCGGGAGAGTTCACAGCAGAACAAGCGGGGCTGTCGGCTTGGGGACAGGAGGAGGGTGTCCTGTGTGTGTGTTTGGAAGGCATATCTGGCGCTCTGGTTGGTCCTAAGTTGGAAGAAAAGAGAGGAATTAGGGAAGCTGGAGGTTATCAATCAAGTCATGGCCATTCAGGGCCAATATTAGGGTTAGCATTTGACCTTCTGGATTAGATGCTACCTACAAAGGGCATCATCCACTTGTGTGTTCAGGGTCTCAACCTGGAAGAAACGACAGAGCTGGCTGGCAGCTGCAGCACCCCGAGGTCTGGAAGCCTTGGTTGAGATGCCAGTGAGGCCCCGTGGGAGACAGTACCTGACCTTCCCCCTTAACTCTGATTCCAGGGTCATGTCCAGCGTGGAGGCCAAGCTAATCTACCAGAAGTATGATGAGATGATGGAGCTGCTGAGAAGCTACCGCGAGAGGATCTACCAGCAGTGGGTGGCGGGGGTGGACAAGGACTGCCACTTCAACCTGGGGCAGCCCCTGATCCAACGGGACCCTGTCACCAACCTCATCCGTGTCAACTTCAGCAAAGCGGTGGGTGTCGTCTGCTTCCTCACGGGGCAAGCCCATGCAGCTGAGGCTCACCCCCTCCTCCCGACAGCACAAGTCTGTGAGGTTGACATTTATGTCACATTCACCCTAGAGCTTTATTATTGAAGTGTTGCTTGAAGTGTGCCTGGGATATGTTTAAGATATGAGACAATCTTAGCATCCTTGAATATAGCTTGAATGAGTGTACTATTTTAAAGCTGGGCCACGTTTCATAGGGTCCCAAGAGGAACCATCATTTTGAGAATTTTTTTTTTATAAAGTCTTTGCAGGATCTGAATGAATAAGCCCCCTGGTTAAGCTGGGGATGCTGGAGGGAATTCACACCATCTGGGTCTGAAACCGGATGGTTAGCCATGTGCCAGGGCAGAAGTGGGAGCAGCCCAGACCTCCACAAGCACAGCCCCACCCAAGTGTGTCAGCCTTGCTCGTGAAGTCAGCAGTGATTTCAGCAAGGCAGGGACCCCACACGTGACTTTCCCTCTGAAACCGTCTCTTCCATTAACATCCATTCTCTCTTTCAACAAACATTTACTAAGCACTTACTTTGTGTGTGTGCTTGGGATAAACTAGCGAACCAACAAAGATCTCTGTCCTTCTGGAGCTTGCCTCCTACAGAGCGGGAAGGGCAGGGATTGGGAGGGGGCAGGAGTTGGTGGAAGGGCCAGGAGAAGAAGGGGAGGGAGCAATAAACTAGTGTAACAGGTAACACATGAGGAGGTGGTGATCGTACCTCAAAGAGAGGAGAGGGGCAGGTACGGGGGTCATGGGCTGAGCCGGAGGAAGGGGGCATCCTGATCCTGCCAGCAGATCCTGTCCAGGTGGGCCTCCCCCCAGTTCCCCCTGGGGGCTGCAGAAGCCTCCCAGGGACAGACCCACATATGTGCTGCCAAGCACTGTGCCGTGCAACCTGACCGCTTCTGTCCTCTTCACTCGCCTCAGTTGGTGGCAGTGCTGAGAGAAGTCAAGTACCTGAACTTCCAGCAACAGAAGGACATCCCCAGGAGCGCCGAGAACCTGTTCTCCCAGTACGAAACCTTCCGGAAGTTCGTGGGCAACTTGGAGCTCATCGTTGGCTGGTACAACGAGGTGAGCTGGCGCCACATTGTTTTTTGGTTCGCCGCATTTGGGGGGTTTCGTTTAGGACAAAGGTCTACAAGCCCCATGTGGAGTAGAATGGAGTACGTTTCTGTGAATGAGAGTGGGTGGAACCTCCCTCTGGGTGAATCCCTGTCCCAGCCTTCTCCACCTCCTAGAGTCGCCCACATTCCTGGGCTGGAGGCCACTTCACACCACCTACAGATCACAACACCCCCACTTCTGTTGTCACCCTGCCTTCTCATTTGTTTTTATCGGCTCCCTCTTATAAGGACCTTGCCATCCAGTTGGGCCCACTTGACATCAAGGTTCTTAACTGAATCATGCCGCAAACCCTCTTTTGCCAAAGGCGACGTGACATAGTATCACAGGTCTTGGGAATTAGGAAGTGGCCGTCTTTGGGGGTCATTATTCAGCCTACCTTAGATGCCTCATCCAAAAGGGGCCAGTGAGTTTCTCTCCTTGAACCCTGGGAATTTGGTTTTTCAGAATATTTATTTATTTCTGGCTGTGCTGGGTCTTTGCTGTTGCTCATGTGCTTCCTCTAGTTGTGGTGAGCAGGCTTCTCATTGCAGTGGCTTCTCCTGTTGCAGAGCATGGGCTCTAGGTCCGTGGGCTTCAGCAGTCGCAGCACGTGGGCTCCACAGTTGTGGCTCATGGGCTTAGTCGCCCCATGGCATGCGGGATCTTCCCTGACCGGGATCAAACTTGTGTCCGCTGCATTGGCAGGCAGATTTCTTAACCACTAGATCAGCTGGGAAGCCCAAACCCTGGGAATTTGGAATTGGGTCCCAGCCTCATTTACCACTGGAGTCTTGGGGCAGCAGAGAAACCAGAAGGAGCAGAAACTCGGGCTGCAGAAGGAAGGGAGCAGATGACCAGAGAGGCCCCGAGAGTGGCCTGTGAGCCATGAAATCCCAGGGCCTGCCTTAAGTGCATGTCCTTGAATTAGTTTCCTCCAGAATCAACTTACTTCGGGCTCAGAGAAAGCCATGTTCATCCATTCCCTAGAATGCGCCCCCAGCCATGGCATTTAGGAAAAATGGAAGCCTTAGAGATGCAGTCACATGGAAAAATGTTCCTGGGTTACTTTCAGTGCAAGAGTCCTTTGGGTTTTGTTTTTTTTTTTTTTTTTTACAATGATGCAATCAGAAACAAACAAAAAATCCAACAAATATTAATCAGAATGAAACAGAAAACTATCTTCCACTTCTGTATTTCCAAACAAACCCCAACCAAGCACATGCCGGGGAAGCATGTTAGCTTCAGCAGTGAATGACATCTTTCAAATAAAAATGTTAGACAAGAATGGACAAATGCTAGGCAGTGTTAGACAGGACCTGGAGCTAAGTGTCTGCAATGACCCTTATTATTGATACTGGCTCCCCTCTCTGGTTATGATACCTGGGGTCCCTTAGATCAGGAGTCACCAACCTCCAGGATCTAATGCCTGATGATATGAGGTGCAGTTGATGTAATAATAGTATAAATAAAGTGAGCAGAAAATGTAAAGCACTTGAATTGTCCCCAAACCATTTCCCTGATCCCCGTCAATGGAAAAATTGTCTTCCACAAAACCAGTCCCTGGTGCCGAAAAGGCTGGGTAACTGCCTTTAAATGCACTTCTTATTTTTAACATACTTTCTGTTGTCGAGAGAGACCCCAGGCCCCCAAACTGTTAATATCCATTAATGTCTGAGCTAGGCAAGAGTGGAGGTGAAGCTTTAATCTGCTGGGGATGGGGTGAGGGGGCTGTCTGGGAAAAAATGCCCTAAAGATGTGTATTTATAACATAGCTGTTGAAAAGTACTAAACAGGACATATTGAGAGGATCTCGTCACCGTCAGCTTTGTTCACTCTGGGCAATCACAAAAGGGTAATAATATTTAGCTCTTGCCTGGGCTATTGGTGTAACTGTTTAATATCCAAAGGTTGATAAATGGAATCAGACTTTCACATTGACTCACTTTATAATTCTGTCAGTGCTCTCTTTCCCTTCTGTCTGCTTTCCACTGGTAATAGCCATTCAGCTCTATTTCTCTGCCCATTCTGTACCTTTTCTGGAGTTAATTGTTTGAAAAGGAGGACATGGGTGGGGAGGGGGCACCATTTAAAGTACTAAGTATATGTCAAGGGTTATTGTGAAAGGCAAATGACATCTAACATGCAATTTAATTTCTATGTACATTCCTCACTTTATAGAGTAGACCTATCTTTGAAAACCTTACGTGTAAATCAAAATGTTACCAGATAGGACAATATTCTGAAGCACAAATGGTGTTTATTTATTTAAAAGAATAATTTATATTTAAAAAACTGTACACCCTCCATCTGTTTTTCTATTCTGCGAATTGATGCCTTCAAGCGTCACATGGATTTCTTAGCTTGGAGCAGGCCCAGATCGAGCCTGTGTGGAACCTCCCCTGCAGTTCACTCTGATGCTTTAACTAGTGGAACGGCTTCTCCACAAATCCTGGACGTCCTCTGTATAATCACATTTCAAGCCTTAGATCACGGCCCAGGCGATGTTCTGAGAAATGCCCCAGAAACGTCCCAGTTACCAGTGTGTATCCCTCTGATTTCCTTTTTTATGACTCTAAGCTTCCCTGGTGATTGAGTGGCAGAGAATCCGGCTACAATGCAGGAGACTCGGGTTCTCTCCCTGGGTTGGGAAGATCCCCTGGAGGAGGGCGTGGCAACCCACTCCAGTATTCTCGCCTGGAGAATCCCACGGACAGAGGCGCGTGGCAGGCTACAGTCCACAGAGTCATAAAGAGTTGAACACAACTGAAGCAACTGGGCACATGCCAAATTTTTTAAGTTTTGGATTATATACACATTGTTTTTGCATTAGTGAATTTCCTCCTCTTTCTATCCCATAACATAAGGGATTAAGAGCTATGCATATACAAAAATCCTTGATGATAAAAAAAATAATTTTAAAAGTTTGAATCTCCTGAACTTTGTACACATAATTCCCAGTTAAATCACACTAACAGTAGCTGGTTTGGTTGGTATTGAGTAATAAACACCCTTACCAGGAGACGATTTTAAATCTGCGTGCATGTGGCTGGGAAGACCCAGAGGGATGGGATGGGGAGGGAGGTGGGAGGGGGGATCAGGATGGGTAACACATGTAAATCCGTGGCTGATCCATGTCAATGTATGGCAAAAACCACTACAATATTGTAAAGTAATTAACCTCCAACTAATAAAAATAAATGAAAATAAATAAATAATAAATCTGCGTGCATTTGGAACAAATGCCCTGAAACTGTAGCCCTTGTTTTGCAGATAAAGACCACCATGAAGGACGTAGAATTTCCACTGATAAAGTCAGAATTGAAAGCAATCGATGTCAAATTATTGAATGCTGAGACGACATTGTTCTGGAATGGCGAAGGTGTGAAGGCACTATTTGGGTCCAACGGGTCCAACCCGTCGGGCACCTGGAGTTCTTGTGGAATCAGTGATCCGCCCATTTGGGGATGGGGAGGTCCTGATTCTGAAGGAACAAACGATGTATGTTACCCCTCAATGCTGCCTTTCTGGAAGTTCTCCACCATTTCCTCTGCTTCAGGCTCCAGAGAGACAGAAGGACTTGCCCAGAGCTGTGTCACAGTAATGATTGTCAAGTCAGCCTTTGCTAAATCGTTTCTTTTGTAAGATCCCTTCATGCTTCTCTCTCAGGTGTGTTTGAATATATTCAAGAGATGCGAGAAATTCTATACAACTTGCAGAACAGAATACAAAAAGCAAAGCAAAACGTAGAGGGGATTTCCCAGGCCATGAAGGTGAGTAAGCCTGCAGAGAGAGCACGGTGTGCGGGTGCGTGCAAGGTCGCTTCAGTCACATCCGACTCTGCGACCCTGTGGACCATAGCCCAGCAGGCTCCTCTGGGCATGGGCTTCTCCAGGCAGGAATACTGGAGTGCATGGCTATGCCCTCCTCCAAAGGATCTCCCCCACCCAGGGACCAAACCCAAGACTCTTATGTTTCCTGCACTGGCAGGCGGGTTCTTTACCACTAGTGCCACCTGGGAAGCCCCAGAGTAGGGCTTAAATAGGGACGCGGGAGTCCTGGGGAACCGGGACCCTCGGAGATGCTCACATAAAGTGCCCAGGGCAGCAGGGACCTGCTGGGTGAGGCTCAGGGCCACAGAACAGTGACATCAGGATGGCCCCAGGGCAGAAAAGCCCCAGGTCCCTCTGCAGAGTTCCATTCCATTTGCTTCTGTCGAGCTCAGCAAATGTGGGGAGCAGTGCCCTCAGCCAGGTGGATACCAGGAATGATGGTGGGGTCAGGGAAGAGGCGCTAAGACTCAGCCCCCCTGGGAACATGTTCATCATTCAATGCAGAGCATCATGGGTCCTATCTCTCAAGCCCGATCCAGAAAACTGGGGGACAGCCTTCCCTGGCACCCCCCCAACATGGTCTATCATCAAGGCCTGAATCTGCAGACACCTGCTACAGGCCCTCATAATCTGTACATTAGAAAGCATCTCATCTGTGTTGAGACACCTTTGGCTTATCTCGGTATGAAACGCTTTCCTGCATTATAGTTCACATTCATTTCATCACCATCCACTTAGATGTAACTCAATAAATCGTAGGCAAAAGCTTCTGCTCACCCCATTTTTTCTGATTCAATTTTCATTTGATTGGACCATTTCCTCAAGTCATCGCCTCAGAAAGGATGTGTTGATGACCTGCTTTCTGAGTCTTTGCTTGTCCAAAGTTCTTTCTTTGGATCTCACCCAGCTTGTCCAAGTAAAGGAATTTTTGATATGGTTCTTTTCTTTCAATAGTCTAGAAATATCTCTAGATTCATCTGCTCTGGCCGCCATAGCAAAGGACCAGAGACTGAGCAGCTTACACAAGCAGAAATTTATTGTTTCACAGTCCTGAAGGCGAGAAGTTCAAGATCAAGGTGCCAGTAGGTTTGGTTCCTCCTGAGGCCTATCTCCTGGGCATGTAGATGGCTGTCTTCTCCCTGTGTCCTCTTTAGTTCAGTTCAGTTCAGTCACTCAGTCGTGTCTGTTTCTTTGTAACCCCTTGGACTGCAGCATGCCAGGCTTCCCTGTCAATCACCAACTCCCGGAGCTTGCTCAAACTCATGTCCATCGAGTCAGTGATGCCATCTAACTATCTCATCCTCTGTCATCCCCTTCTCTTCCTGCCTTTCCCAGCATCAGGGTCTTTTCCAATGAGTCAATTCTTTGCATCAGGTGGCCAAAGTATTGCAGCTTCAGGTTCAGCATCAGTCCTTCCAGTGAATATTCAGGACTGATTTCCTTGAAGACTGACTGGTTTGATCTTGCAGTCCAAGGGACTCTCAAGAGTCTTCAACACCAGTTTCTCTGTGTTCTAATTTCCTCTTAGAAGGACACCAGTGGTATTGGATTAAAAGCCATTTTAATAACCTCACCTAAATCACCTCTTTAAAGGCCCTCTCTCAAATGCAGTAACATCCTGAGTGTTAGAGATTAGGACTTCAACATGTAAATCTGTAGGGAGACACAGTTCAGGCTGCAGCCACCTCACCTCGTAGCCATGATATTGAAAAACCTGATGGTGGTATGACTTCCCTTTGCTGTCCCTGTTCTCTCCGACCAGAGGCGGATAGAGCCCTTGGTCATAATCAGGGCTCAGACACATTACCAGCGTGTATCCAGACATGTGTCTCCTTCTGTTAATGTTCCCTGGATTCACAAGGAGCTTGCAATCTGAAAACAGCAGTATGTCCCCAGTCCCTTCCTCCAGTCACTTATTCTCCCCCTTGTGTCCCTTTTGTCCTGGACACTGAGCATCTTCACACACGTCTCTGGATCCAGTTACCATGTCCCCTCACCTCCGTCTCCTGCGGTTCCTGATGAGAGGGTCAGATGCTGCTTTCCCCAGGAAGGCTCCTTTCAGCCCTGACTGGGGGAAATGCCCAGGGGTCTCTCTGGGCGGCCCCCAAGACCCCTGTTAGTTTTGAGTCACATCACTGAAGACTGTCTAACAGTGCTTGGCGGTCCCTCAGCCTCTGTGAGGCCCACCCGGGGTGGGGACACTTACTCCCAAAGGTGTATTGGGAAGGAGTGAGACTGGAAGGTTTTTCTCCAGGTGCTTTTCTGCTGCTCATGTTTTCCCTCCAGGACTGGTCAGCCAACCCGATGTTTGAAAGGAAGGACAACAAGAAAGAGGCCCTGTTAGACTTGGACGGGAGGATGGCCAACCTCAACAAGCGCTACACCGCAGTCAAGGATGCTGGCCTGAAGATCCAGGCCATGGTCGCGGTGAGGAGATGCCCGGGAGGGCCTTAGCCCACGTGCTTTCAGTAGCCAGGGAGGAAGGAGCAGGGTGGGGAGGGGGCTGGAGGTTTCGTAAAATGTCGTCGCCTGCAACCTTTAATCCAGGAGTCTGGTTTTATAGCAGCAGACTCTGCTGACTGCTTACCTGGAAGCCCGATCCTCTGGTCACATGTCTGTCCTCCTCTAAGGATGTCAGAGCCTCCTCCTCCTACATAAGTTGGTGTGAACAGGTGACATATTTCTACAGGGTCCCTGGGGGGTAGCTGAATCTGGGACCAGCAGGCCATCTTGGAGGAGGAGGGTCTGCTGAGCTGTTCTTATGGTCAAGTCACTGCTCAGAAGGTCCTTACTCCCAAGGAGTGACTTGACTAGGCCAAGAAACACTTTGTTTCCAGGTCCTCTTCCTTTGTCCTGGTGCCAGAGGCTCCCAGTAAATTAACACGTTAAACTGCAAAAAGCTTACTTGAAAGAGTTAACTGACTAACCTGTTAACAGTCCCAGATGTATTGGAAACAACATGGGAGAGAGAAATCTGGCCCAGGGTCAGGAAGAGGCTTTGTCATCACATCCGTTTGCTTAGAGTCCTCGACTCCCACAATAGTCATGTGAAGCATTGTTTTCTACCTTAAATTGAAGCTATTTAAGCCTGTGTCTTCCCCTCCCTGTTAGAATATAACTGCCTGAGGGTACAGACTGGGTCATGTTCAACTTCGGGTTTCCTTGTAGCTCTCAGTGTCTTATAGATTCATCTACCCACCCACCCACCCAACCATTCAACATCCATCCACCCATCCATATACCATTCACCCATCCATTGCTCATTCAATCATCAACCCATCCATTCATCCATCCAACCATTCACCCACTCATCTACCCACCTGTTCACTCATCCACCCACCCAGTCCCTCATCCGTCCATCCACCAGCTTCTGTTCTGCTCCAGACATTCTGCTTAGTGCTGGAGGTATGACGGCGTGAAGGACAGTCAATTCCTGTCCTCGCGATGCTCGGCATCAAGGGGAGATGCAGACCACAGACAGACAGAATAATTCAGCATTGCCATCTGTGCCAGCACAGGCACAAATAATGGGTCACTAGAGGGAACGCAGGTGGGGGGCAGGGGCAGGACTCAAACCTGACATGAATGGGGGTGGTAATCAAGGAGGGTCAAGGAAAAGAAAGCCGTATCTGGCATGAATGGGAAGGAGCAGCCTAGACAAAGACACAGATCTAGGAAAAGTCTGGCACATTCAGGAAGCCAAAATCAGACCTCTGTGTGTGGATTGTGTGAGTGAGGACAAGGGTAGTCCAGAAAGTCATTGGATAAATTGACTAAAAAGGAAATGGGTAGACCCAGTGAAACAGCAATCAGCCATGTGGTTCTGTTTGCAGGAAAATGCAGAACTCTTCAGAGCGGATACAACAAGCCAGTCCTGGAAGGATTATGTCAACTACATTGACAGTATGGTCTTAGATGAATTTGACCAATTCGTTCGCAAGTCTCTAAATTACCTGATTGACAACATGGTTGCAGATGTAAGTGAGAGACGTGAGATTTATGTATATGCATACACATATATATGTATTATAAATATGAGATAAGGTTTACATTGGAACATATAATCTGTGGTTTCCTGATGGAAGAACAGACCTATTAAAATCTGCCCAGAATGACCAGCTTGTCCTGATTTCAAACCTGAAATTCCTGCACCCCGGGACATCTGGTCACCCTGAATGGGCCGCAGCATAAATGGGCTAAGCACATCGCCGCAGAGCTGAGCTGACCTCTGTTCCTGCTGGGTTAGGAAAAGCAGGCACCCCTGGCCCCTCCTCATGTTGACTGGGGGTGGGATGTGCCCTCCCGTTGGCAGTGTCATCCACCAACCCTCTCCACCCTCTGCCCAATCGAGCAGAAGGTTAAACCAGGTCAGCAGAGTGGGTTTGCTGGTTAATTGCATCCTGGCCTGTTCTCCCTGACCTGTGCCCTGCCGTGTCTTTTTCACTACAGGGGCTCCCAAGTGACTTTGGATACTGCCCAGGAGGGCAAGGTCAGAGACCCAGCCCACTCAGCTCACTCTCAGGAGAGGGTGGTGGGCACCGCAGTGAGATGCCCTGACACAACTGCAGAGGGCAGTTGTCATCAGAGCATCCACAGACCCCAGAGTCTGTTGGTGAAAGCAGACGGCATCACGAGCTTAGGGCTCACCAAGGGCTTCCTCGGTGGCTCAGTGGTAAAGAATCTGTCTGCCAATGCAGGAGATGTGGGTTCGATCCCTGGGTGGGGAAGATCCCTTGGAGAAGGAAATGGCAACCCACTCCAGTATTCTTGCCTGGGAAATCCCATGGACAGAGGAGCCTGGTGGGCTACAGTCCATGGGGTCACAAATGAGTCAGACATGACTTAGTGACTAAACAACAACAAAGACTCAGCAAGCAAGGTATAGCAACGCAATATCAGCAAGGAAGGTAGCTAATGTGTAGTATTTATCACTACAAAGAGAAGCAGTCACAGTCAAATGGGTGATGAGTCCCTGATAACACAGTGTCCTTCCTAAAAAGTCCCAGGGAGGCTCTGTGTTTGCAAGTGGCCAACCAGCAGAAGTGGCCCCCCCCCCGCCCAGACAGAGGCTCAAGAAAAGTCTGCTCAGCTGAGTTCATGACAGCTGACCTCTCCCACTCAGCTCACTCAGGCACTAGAGCAGACCCTCCCCCAGTCATAGAGTCAGGGGGCTCTTGAGCTGGGCACCCTCAGGGCCAGTGTGGACTACGTTTGGGAAAGGTTAGTGGCCATGGAGCAGGACCCGAGCACCCGTGGGCCTCAGCCTGCACTCTTGAGATTTATTGGTGCATTGGATGGGCTCCATCCTGTCCTCTGACACCCAAGACCACACCTAGGATCTGCAACGTCACAAGGAAAATCCAGGAATGGACAGGGTTACGGTGTGCCCACTTTGTAAACAGGACCCCTGTGGAACATGAGGCTTGTCCTTTCTGGAGCTCAGCAGAGGCCATCCTGCCTGGCTGGGATCCCCCCGCCCCCACCTCACATGCTCTGTAAATTATCCATCTAATCCCCGCCGTAACCCAAAGAGATGGGGACAACAATTTCCTCTGTTCTATGAAACGAGTCTGCTGATTTTATGTATCTAGGGAAACGACACTGAGGTTCTTGCCTGAGACCACGCAGCTGGTCAGTAACAGATATGGGCTTGAACGCGGGTAGCGGGTCTCCTTGGCACTCAGTCATTGCTGCTTCGTCTGGCTTGGACGCCCAGCCTGCGCTTGGCCTGGTGCTGCTGCCTTTGGCCGCACAGTTCTCGCTCATGGGCCCTTGGTGGGGAGTGTGCTCTCTGTAGCGGTCCCAGCCAGCAGGAGCCAGCCCTAGACCTTGTTTGGTGCCTAGGTGAACACCAGGCATCGAGAATATTAGCCAAGGGCCGGGCCTTGACCCCACAACGCCCTGTTTTAGGAGAGCGTCGCGCCGCTGTTCGAGGTCCGCATGGAGCTGGAGGACGACGGGCTGGTCTTCAGTCCATCCCTGGAGGTGGGCGGGGACCGAGGCTTCCTGGCACTGATCGGGAGCCTGGTCACTGACATCTACAACACAGCCAAGCTCATCCCCCGACTGGCCAAGGGCAGGTTGCACTATAAGGTCAGTCTGGGCTTGGTTATGGCCCCACCGCTTTCCCTGCCACCAACTGCTACCCGGGGTCAGAATTGCCTTCCTGATGCGGTAGCACTTGGTCGTGTGTGTGTTTCGTGGTGGTGGTCCCGTGTGATGAGGAACCCAGGGGCTTCCATTCTGTCAGGTTCCCCGGGGACGATGGCCCGGATTTCTCTCCCCAGAGTGGACCTGTCCTTGGTCGACCTGGTTTTCATTCCCTCAACACCTCCCCACCCATAGCAAGACGCCAAGTGTGCTTTCCCATCCCACTTCCTGCTATTTCCCTCCCTCCCGTAATTTACAGTCTGTGATCCTCATGCAGGCTCTTTGACAAATGTGCCTTCCACTGGCTCCCACACCCGTTCTCTCTGAATGCATTAAATACCCACCCACGACATAAAACACAGATCAGATCCTGGGGATGCAAAGGCGGGGGAAATTCAGACTCCCGGAAGGGGGAGGTCTGAGAAGGTGTGCTTATTGGAACATGGTTTGTGGGGCAGTTAAACAAACATTGGAAAAGACCTAAATGGCCATCAAATACAGGCGTCCTTCAGTAGCTTCAGGCCCATCCAGACAAAGGCGTCTAAATGAGTCACAAAAGGGAGCCTGGGATGGAAGGAGGCTCGTGACATGTTATCAAGTGTTTATCAAGCTGCGGAACTATGTTTAGAATGTGATTTCATTCATTTAAGTAAACAAAAGCCTGTCTTCCTAAGGATGCACTCCAAACTGTCAAGAGTGCTCACTTCTGGGAAACAGGATGAGGGTGAGGGAGGCGGGAGGATGGGGAACATAAAGGGGGCTTTTTATTTCACATGCTCTGCTTTGTTTGAACTTCTTGATGACGGGTGTGTATTATTTGTAATAACAAATATTTCCAGCAAGATGCTCTGTGCTGTCAGGGACAGTTATGTGTGCATGTGCGTGTAGTGATGTGAGGTCAGGAGGAAATACCTGGACAAGTTAAGGACAGCTTCCCAGAACAGCTGACCTGCATTCTGAATCATGAAGGACGGGAGGAGGTTGCCAGGCAGAGAGAACTGTTTGAGGATTCCTGAGCTGTATAGAGGTGGTGTTCCGGGTCCAAGTGCACACAGCGAGCTGCTCTGGAGCTTAGCCCAGAGTGAACCACATCACCAGTGATCCACTCAGGCACAGACGTGTGGGACCCAACACAGGCCGATGAGAGCTGGAACCCAACATGTGGCTCTAGAATCTGAAGGGCCGCACGTCTGGGGCTCCTCCACCTGCCCTGGGGTCCTCGCGTGATGTAGCAGAACAGAGCAAGGCAGAGTAAGGGTCCCGGTGACCCGGCCACACCCCAGGCTGTGCACACCCCGCCCTGGTCTCATTTGCAAGATTTTAATTTACCGAGGAAACTGAGTGACTCCAGAGAGAGGTGAGTGCCACTGATAGAAAAGGTAATGCTGCCCACAGCTCCCCAAGAAAGGAGAGGTACGACATTATGGAATATTACTCAGCCATTAAAAAGAATTCATTTGAATCAGTTCTAATGAGATGGATGAAACTGGAGCCCATTATACAGAGCGAAGTAAGCCAGAAAGATAAAGACCATTACAGTATACTAACACATATATATGGAATTTAGAAAGATGGTAACAATAACCCTATATGCAAAACAGAAAAAGAGACTCAGATGTATAGAACAGACTTGTGGACTCTGGGAGAAGGCGAGGGTGGGATGTTTCAAGAGAACAGCATTGAAGCATGTATATTATCTAGGGTGAAACAGATCACCAGCCCAGGTTGGGTGCATGAGACAAGTGCTCGGGCCTGATGCACTGGGAAGACCCAGAGGGATCGGGTGGAGAGGGAGGTGGGAGGGGGGACCAGGATGGGGAATACATGCAAATCCATGGCTAATTCATTTCAATGTATGACAAAAACTACTGTAATGATGTAAAGTAATTAGCCTCCAACTAATAAAAATAAATGGAAAAAAAAAAAGAAAGGAGAGGTACGGTTGGCCATGCAGGGGCAAAGTGGGGAGCAGCAGGTTTGGTCAGGAGGCAGGATGGGGGGAAGCCCAGGCCAGAGGCTGGTAGGGCTGGGGAAATTGCTCCAGATGGGCCCCGGAGTCATCTCCCATTGTCTGGTACCTGGCGCTGGGGTGATGGAGCAGGGGAAACATGGGCTTGGGATATGAGAGTTGGTTAGATGAAGGAGGTGATTGGGCGTTTGGCTGGCTTGCTTAAGAAAGGTGTGCCTGCATCCCAGCCCTTTGCTCTCTTAAAAGTTCCTGGCCCTGCGCTGTGGTTGGGGGGCGGGGGGGGCAGTCTCTCCCCAATCAGCAAGATTTTTTTTTTCTTCTTTTGCACCACACCAGGTAGCTTGTGGGATTTTTAGTTCCCTGACCAGGGATCGAACCCGGGCCTGCAACAGTGAGAGTGCTGAGCCCTTAACCACTGGACTGCCGGGGGATCCCCAGCAATATTTTTTTAAGATGCTAAAACTACTTACTGCTGCGGCATAGTCACTTCAGTCATGTCCGACTCTGTGTGACCCTATGGACTGCCGCCTCCCAGGTGCCTCTGTCCATGGGATTCTCTAGGTGTCAATACTTGCTAAGATATAGAAACTTCAAAAAACACGTTTCATACACACCCTCCACCTTGAGATTTTCCAGTTATGGGAGCCAATCACTACCTTTTCACTAAGACCAATTTGGATTGCGTTTTCTGTCTCTTGAGATGCAAAAGGCCCTGTCCAGCCAGGGCCTCCCTTGCTCCTGCTGCAGCCGCCCATGTGGTCTCCACTCAGGTCCTCAAACACGTGCCTCCTCTCAGCGCAGGCCCTTTGCTGTTTCTCTTGCTCTCCACCTCCCATCCATCAGCTCTCAGACTAACGATCACTTCCTCAGGGGGTGTCCCCCAACCTCCTCCCTGCTACACCTGAATACAAGGATGAGAGTCATGACGACTCAGTTTTTGATTTACTGATAAACTTATGACCCTCATCCTGGACTGTCCCCATCCCTGCAAGCCCTGTCCACCCTCCCAGTGCCCCCTCCTACCGCGTGCACACAGCAGGTGAGTAACTACTCAATGAATGAAGCTATGGGTGAGTCGTCCTGGGGTCTGCCAGGCAAAAAGTCACGTCCGGCATACCTTCACGTGGGAGAGCGTCGCCAATGGGCAGGTGTCCCCTCCTCTCATCTCGGGAGGTTAGCGACGCTTGAACCAACAGGGAGCCGCTCTCCAGGTCAGGGGGACCACGGGGCGAAGCCCTCACCAGTCTGTCCCCCTCCTGCCCGCCTGCAGACCGATCTGGAAGACATGACGGACCTCATAGAGATGCGGGAGGAGATTTCCAACCTGGTCATCAGCGCCATGAAGGAGGCCGAGGAGTACCAGGACTCCTTAGAGCGCTACTCCTACCTGTGGACGGACGACCCACAGGAGTTCATGAAGAATTTCCTCACGTACGGGCACGCCATCAGCCGGGAGGACTTGGACGGCCGACCTGAGGAGACCCTCCCCAAGACGCCGCCCAGCCTCACCCAGTTCCAGCGGCAGGTGCGTGTGGACCTTGCCCACTGGTTTTCTCACTTCTGGAACCAACCACTCCCTCCCCGCCCCCGCTGCTGCAGAGGGGCACTGGGTTTGATTGAAAACGTGGGTGCACGTTAATTTTTTAATGTAGGTTTTATTATTATTATTCACGTATGGAGAGACCAAGAGGCCAGCAGACAGCCACTGTGAAAAGAGGGTTTGTGGCCCACGGCTCCCGAGAGGAGGGGGCACTCCAGGCCACGGGTGTCGCCAGCGGGGCACCAGTGTCAGGAGACAGAGAATGAGGGGAAAGCGCGACTGAGAACTCGCGCTAGGGTCCTCATGGGGAGGAGCAAGCAAGGCAGGACAAGCCGGCTTGGGATGGGCTAGTTTGAATCATTTCAATGCCTCAGGGCTGTATGGCTGTCTCAGGCTGTCAGGTACCTGCCCTGGGGTGATTAGGGCAGGTAGACAGTGGCTTAAAATGTGAGAGCAGGTGGTAAAAATTGGGGTGCGGACTCTGCTTCATTGTTTGCACATGAAAGTCGTGGGCCTGGGGGAGGGGTTTGTCTGCCATCTCTAGGAATGAGCCAGCCTGTGACTAGGGGCGGGCTTGTCCCTCCAGGGTCAGCAAGGCCACTGATGCCAAAGCATCAGGAATGTAGAGCATGATGGGAATTTCCTGGTGGTCTGGCAGCTAGGACTCAACTCTTCCTAGGTTTGCTCCCAGGGTTTTAAGGTCCCTCAAAACGCATGGAGTGGCCAAAATATACATACATCAGAACATGAGAAAACGTAATGAGTTTACAGACCTTCATGTCTTTTCCTGAAGCTTGGTGAGGGTGGCCCAGCCACAGGGGGGGTGGGGTGGGATGGGGGACACAGTCTCTCCCACGACACGGTGGGGGCGGACAGCTGGCTGCCAGTCTTGAAAGCCTCGAGGACAGGCAGCAGCACAAAGCCAGCTGAGTTAAGGATGCCCCGTGGCGCCCGGGACCCCTTGCACCCCTTGGAGCTTTAGTCGTGCCCTCCTTCAGAAGCCCTGCTGGCCTCGCCAGGTGGCATCCCTTTCTGACAGCCTGTATCCCGCTTTTGGCGGTAGACTTCTGGGCTGCAGGGGCTGTCGGCTGGGGCCGGGAGAAGGAAGGGAGCGCGTTGTGAGGGTCTCCCTGGCTGCCACACGCTGTGCTGACCCCACCGCAGCAGCCCAGCAGCTGAGCGGGTCCTTGCCTCCCAGATCGACTCCTACGAGAAGCTGTATGAAGAGGTGTCCAAGTGCGACAATACCAAGGTGTTCAACGGCTGGCTGCAGTGTGACTGCCGCCCCTTCAAGCAGGCCCTCCTCAACACCATCAAGCGCTGGAGCCTCATGTTCAAGCGGCACCTGAGCAACCACGTCATCAACAGGTGGGCGCCAGGACCGCTGCCCCGGGCCCACTCCCACCCCCACTGGCCTGCTGATGACCACACCCTGGAGAGCCCTATGCCAGGACCCCCAGCCAGCCGGGAGCTGAAGCTCAGGTTTAGAGACTAGCGGCCCCACGGAGGGTGGGTCCCAGCAGGAAGGTGTCACCTGGCAGGGAGTGGGGGCCCTGGTCCCTTGGTCATTGCTTCTTTACTGGGCACTTACCGTGTCTGACCAACAGGTGCCAAGGAATCCTTTAGGAGCCCCGAGATGGGCAGGGAAGCCTGGCATGAAACTCGAGGGTGGTACCTGTGCAGTTACAGGCGGTGGTGGGCTGGGAGTCGCCAGGAGCCCCGAGAATGTGTAATCTCACTCTTCCATCCAGGAGGCCCCCACAAAGGCCATCTTGAGATGTGACCTTACCCGGGACTCGCTGACCAGTTGAACTAGTGAAACATGGGGTGCCAGGCAGGCAGGAACATGACCCTCCCCTGGAGGGGGGCACCCATCACGTGCGGCCTTGCACCCACCAGCCTCGCGGACCTGGAAGCCTTCATGAAAGTTGCCAGGATGGGCTTAACAAAGCCCGTTAAGGATGGGGATTATGACGGCCTCGTTGAAGTGATGGGGCATCTGATGAAGGTCAAGGAGAGGCAGACGGCCACAGACAACATGTTTGAGCCCCTGAAGCAGACCATTGAGCTGCTCAAGTCCTACGGGGAGGAGATGCCCGAGGAGACGCACGTGAAGCTGCAGGTAGATGGGCCTGGGTTGCCCCGTTGGGGGAGCTGGAGTCCCGTGGGGCAGCGCCAGAGGGCAGGCTCTTATGACCTGGAGGCTGCGGGCCAAACCTCCTCTTCTAGACCTCAGATCCCCAGGGAACGGTGGGCTGGGAGGACAAGGCTCTCCAGAAATGAGGGGACAGGGAGATTTGCCTCCCAAGGATGGGAGGGGAATAGTCCCTGCATTTAGTTGGCATTTCAGTGGATTGGAAATGCTTTCATGTCCCACGCCTCCTCCTGAGCCCAGCAGGATCCTGGGCATGAGGGACAGTGGGCCGAGAATGGGGTCCTCAGAGGTCCTGCCAAGATTAGGGGCCAGCAGCGAGGCTGAGAGAGAGACCAGCTCCCTGGAGGAGAAGGCGCCCAGCCAGCTTCATGCCCGTGGAGCAGAGGGGCCACGGCAGGGGATGCAGGGACTTGAAGAAGCCCGGCACTTATGGCTGATTTGCAAGATGTCAGTGTTGGTGCCGATGCAGCTGTGTGTGTGGCTGGGGGGTGGGTGAGAGAGGGAGGGATGCAGGAGATGGGTCCTGCAGGCAGGGTCAAGCCGCCCCCCTGGGCTTTGTCTCCTCCCAGACCTGGCTGCCTCTACCCGCTCCCTTCCTCTGCCCTGAATCTGTGTCTGGTCACACAGGCCTGACTCCCCATGCCGGGAGACACTGACCCCAGCCAGTGGCCAAGACCCCCAGCAGAGGGAGTGACAGGATGGTGTGGGCGGCTGTGGTGACCTCTCCCGCTGCCCAGGCCCTGCTTTAGAGCATGTTGTGTTTGGCCCCTTTTCCCCCTGCCCAGGGCTCAGTAAGGACTAGGATTTGAAGTGTGTATGGCCAGGCTCAGGAGCTCCGGGGCCGTGGACAGGGCAAGTGGGGTGATAAAAATTCTGATAAATGTTTGAGCCAAGCCACTGCCAACAAAGACTGTTAGTTAATTGTAGAAGAAAGTGAAACAATGTCTGTTTGTGGGCAAAGAGATTAGGGGCTGGGATTTTTGTCTTTAAAACATTTTATGGCAAGTACCATATTTGCCCAAGTGTGGAGAACTTGGAAAATACAAAACTTCATCTGATTGCTAAAGCCATTCTTGAAATGACAAAACTATAGGAATGGAAGACAGGTTAGTGGTTGCCCAGGTTTGTGGGGGTGGGCAGGGTGGGTGCTGATGCAAAGAGCTGACACAGAACAGTTCCCTCGCGGTGACCAACAGTGAGGTATGTGGATTGTGGTGGGGGTTATGGGAACCTATACTTGAGACAAAAGTGCCTAGGACTACACCTGCCTACAACATGTGCATTCACATGCACACATACAACACACGCACATGTGGATGAGCTTAAAACAGGGTAAAAACCAACAAGTTCCGTCATCTGTTAACAGAAACACCCCAGGGTCCGATGCTGGCTTGGCTATCAAGCCTTAATTGTATAAGATGCCAGCACTGCGGAAGGCTGTGGGGAAGCACCCAGGACTCTGTGCTATTTTTTTTCCCAATACTTATTTATTGATTTATTTGGCTGCACTGGGTCTTAGTTGCAGCACCCAGCATCTTTGGTTGTGGCACGTGGGACCTAGTTCCCTGACCAAGGATTGAGCCCAGGCACCCTGCCTTGGGATCGCAGAATCTTAGCCACTGGACCACCAGGGAAGTCCCTCCCTGTGATATTTTTGCATCTCCCCATGAGTCCGTAGTGATCTCACCGTAGAAGGTTTTTAAAAAGAGCAGAAAAGGGAGTGGTCCTTGGCCTCTGCCTGCACAGGAACTGCCGGAACAGTGGGCGAACACCAAGAAGCTGGCCATCCAGGTGAAGCAGAACGTGTCGCCCCTGCAGGCCAACGAGGTCAGCATCCTGAGGCGGAAGTGCCAGCAGTTCGAGGTACCGTGGCCTGGGGGGCGGGGCCGGGGTGCAGCACCCACCACTGGGCCCGGAGCCTGAGCATCTCAGGTGGTTCTCCCGCAGCTCAAGCAGCACGAGTTCAGAGAAAAGTTCAGGCAAGAAGCCCCGTTCAGCTTCAGCGACCCTGACCCCTACAAGTCCCTCAATAAGGTATTTTTGCTCAAGGAGGAGATGGGTGGTAACTCTGGGGACCCATCTTCTCTCAAGCTGTCATTCTCGTGAGTCCAGAAACACAGCCTCAATGGGACCAGCCTCAGGGCCGAGCACACACACGTGTGTGTGTGTGGGCGCATGCGTGTGTGTGTGCACAGGCATGCAAGCTCAGCCATCCTATGGGGCCTCCCCTCCAGGCCCCATCAGAGAAGCCGGGGGTGGCTGGGGGGACGGATGGAGAGGGCGCTGCTCCCCCGGCTAGAAAGTTTGCTGCCTTCCTGTGTGTGTGGGGTCAGAGTACAGTGTACTGATGGCTCTGAGGGTCAATGGGACGGGATGGGGTGGGGGCAGAAGGGAAAGGCTCTGCTGAGCGCGGGCACCCCGCTCACTGGCTTCCTCTCATGCCCGCAGCAACAAAAGAGCATCGCAGCCATGGAGAGCATCATGGAGGCGCTGTGCAAGTCCGGCAGCCTGTTCGAGGTCAGCGTCCCGGACTACAAGCAGCTCAAGGCTTGTCACAAAGAGGTCCGCCTGCTGAAGGAGCTCTGGGACATGATCATCATGGTGAGGGGCCATCTGGCTGGGGGGGGTGGGGGGCAGTGTTGAGGGTGGGGCAGGGGGAGGGAGGGGGAGGTGGGAGGGGGTCCACGGGCAGCATCCCAGCACCAAGAGGGGGCGGCTCCCATTATCCCCCCACCATATGACACCCACCTCTGATGGTTGGTGGAGGCAGCCCCTCTTCTCAAACACAAGAGTAGGAAGCCTCACTCTCCACCGCAGGGTCAAGGCACTGTCCACAGCATATGGGCATGCGTTAGTTCCCCATGGTCTTGCCTCTTGGCTCCTCTATTTCCAAAGATACTTTAGTTCTTCTCTTTTTTTTATATATTTTATTTTATGGCAGTATGTGTGCATGCGTGCTAAGTTGCTTCAGGCATGTCTGACTCTTTGCGACCCTATGGACTGTAGCCCACCAGGCTCCTCCGTCCATGGGATTCTCCTGGCAAGACTACTGGAGTGGGTTGTCATTTCATCCTTCAAGGGATCTTCCCTACCCAAGGATTGAACTTGCATCTCCTGCATTGGCAGGCGGGTTCTTCACCACTGTGCCACCTACGAAGCTCTTATTGGAGTGTAGCTGGTTAACAGTGCCGTGTCTCAGGTGTTGGGCAAAGTGATTCAGTTATGCATATACATGTATCTGCTCCTTTTTGAATTCTTTTCCCATTTAGGTTATTATAGAGTATTGAGAGGAGTTCCCAGTAGGTCCCTATTGGTTGTCTTTTTTTTTTTAATAGATAATGCCTTGATTTTAATTTTTTTTTAATCTCTTGGCTGCACTGTGTGGCATGCAGGATCTTAGTTCCCTGACCAGGGATCAAACCCCTGCCCCCTGCAGTGGAAGCGTGGCGTCCCAACCACTGGGCCACCAGGGAATTCCCCGGTTACCTATCTTAAATACAGCAGTGTGTGCCTGTCAACCCCAAACTTCCAACGCATCCCTCCCTCCCCACCCGCCGTGACCTTAAGTTCCTTCTCTAAGTCTGTGTTAGTTCTTCTCCTTTGTGCACTTGAATGAACTTCAGAATCTGTCAAATCCTCCTCTCTTCAGATAGAAAACTCTCAGACTACACATAGACTTGAATCTACTCTGTGAGCTCATCTGGGGAGGATTCTCCTCCTGGCAGCAGTATTTTTCGTCCCTGCCCAGGAGCAGGCCCTGTCTTGTCACGTATCTTGTTTTTCAGATTACATCTTAGAAAGATAATGTAAATGTCTGTATCCTGACCATGCTGAATCTATCTACCTCTCATAGAGGGCGGAGTGGGAGAGAATCTTTGGAGCCACAGGCTCCATCACAACCACCGCCAAAAGGAGAGAATCCATCAAAGCCTCTCGATACTTTTTTTTTTTTTTGGCAACTCACTGAATTCAAGTCTCTTGTGCTAGAGGGACCTGACTGAACAATGCTGCTGCTAAGTTGCTTCAGTCGTGTCCAACTCTGTGCAACCCCATAGACGGCAGCCTGCCAGGCTCCTCTGTCCCTGGGATTCTCCAGGCAAGGACTGAACAATAAGTGAAGTCAACTCAGAAAGCGGCACTGTCCCTTGATAAATAACCCTTAGCACAGACACAAGAATGCAGGTTACTTTTCCCAGGAGATAACGATAAGCATTTCCGGTCAGGGTGTTGCAAGAAAAATTGACAAAACAAACGAGCCAGGGTACTTTTACGATAACAGGATACAGAAGCAGCTTAAACTTAAAACCAGAAAGGGCCATCGATTTCTGTGGGGATTAATGCTTCAAGTCTCGGGATTTGCAGAGTCAGTCTCTTGTCAACGCCCCAGCTGTTGGTTATTGTCTGACAAGGACATCTATCAAGACCAGGCCGTTCTGCCCCAAGCCTCTGTCAGCAACCTCTGACCCCCTCTGGGACTCCCATCCAACTCCAAAGCCATTCTCAGCCCACCCCGAATTTAAGACCGCAGCTCCTCGGGTTTCCGTCTCCACTCTTGGTAGGATGGTCCCCCAGTACCGCCTGTGTCTTGTTCCATCCTGTCATGAGCGGAATTTCTTCTGGTGTGTCTTTGTCGGTGTAAGCTAGGTTGGGCTTCCCTGTGACTCAGCAGTAAAGAATCTGCCTGCCAATGAGGGGAGACCTGGGTTCGGTCCCTGGGTTGGGAAGATCCCCGGGAGAAGGAAATGGCAACCCACTCCAGTATTCTTGCCTGGGAGACTGCATGGACAGAGGATCCTGGTGGGCTACAGTCTTTTGGGGTTGCAAAGAGTCAGACAAGACTTTATGATTAAACAACAACAAGTAAGCTAGGTTACTCTGCAGTAACAAACAGCCCTAAAAAACAACACCTCTGTGTAGTTAACCACAGACACATATTTTTCGTTCATGCGAAGTCCACACTCCAGTTCCAGGCAAACCCTCCACAGCTGCCGAGGCAGGTAGAAGGGACTGTGGGTCCAGCATTTGCAACTCAGGCCTCTGCCCCCAAGTGACAGGTGTCATCCACATTCCATTGGTTGGGGCGACTTTTGTGGCCTCACCAAGACGTGGGACAGAACAAGATCCTGGTGAGCAGTGACAAAGCCCATGTTTTGCTAAAAATCTCCCTCAACTGCTGACTTTTAAGCCGAATCTGTCATGGTAGAACTGAGGTTTTTCTTGCCCCCCCACCCACCCACCCATATCTGCTCACTTTACCAAACTCTATCCTTGGTGCTGGAGAGTCCTCATTGGATTTTTCCATCCAAGAGCAACGGCAGGAAGGTGGCCTGGGTGCCTTCCTGAACCGTCCCCAGCAAAGGAGTCAGTGGGCATTTTTCCACCTCAGGTCAACACCAGCATTGATGCCTGGAAGACCACCAAGTGGAAGAACATCAACGTGGAGCAGATGGACATAGACTGTAAGAAGTTCGCCAAGGACGTGAGGTCCCTGGACAAGGAGATGAAGAGCTGGGATGCCTTCGTGGGGCTGGACAACACCGTGAAGAACATGATCACGTCCCTGCGTGCTGTGAGCGAGCTGCAGAACCCCGCCATCCGGGACCGCCACTGGCAGCAGCTCATGCAGGCCACCCAGGTGCCACGCTGACGCAGGGGCGAGGGCAGCGCTCCTCGGGAGCTCGCTGCGGGAGTGAGGGGCTGGCGCTGGTAAAGCTGGCTTCATGCAGGCGCGCCCCAGGATGTCACACAGGGCTCCAGGCTCAGGCTGGCCCCAAGCCGGGTCAGAGGCTCTGCGGTCACCATCTTGATTTCCTTAATTAATAACTTTTTCACATGGGATCCAGTCATTTTCATTTAGCCCCGGGCCCTGCAAATTATGCAGCCAGTACTGGTCGTAGAATGAACGGTGAATGTCCATGGCGCTCAGGAAGTTTGGGGTGGAGGAACAGTCCTAGGTCGCCCGTGTACCCCAGGAACACAGGGTCCTAGTGTCGAAATTTTCCCAGGGGTGTTCCCCAGTGGGGAGTGGGAGGGGCACTGGCCTTGACACTCACCGAAGGCAAATAGGACCATCCCCACTGTCAGCAAACGTTGAACGAAACTCTGTGGAACGGCTACTCTGCAGAGGCCCCCAGTAGATGTCAAGGAAGCAGAGAGATTGAGGACACAGGCCCTGCTCTCAGGGCAATAGAGAAAGAAAGACAGCACGGGGCATGGTGTTTGGGAGGCCGAGTGGGGTGTTTAGTGGCAGTTCTAGGGGTGCAGGGAAGGCAGCCACCTCCCCGGTTAGGGAAGCATGGGATTAGCATACAGGAGCACGTGGGGTGTGGCCTGGGCCTTGAGGAGGGGAGGGGAGAAACAGGCGAGCAGAAGGGATTGTCTCGAGTACTGAGGCCACTGGCCAGAAGGCTCCCATCCAGGGCCTGGGAGAGACCCCCAGGCAGTGATCAACAAACAGCAGAAACATCCCAGGAATTGGGCATCACAGAGGACTTATTGAGACCTGGGCAGGTATTTTCCCAACCGTGATTGAGAAATACTCAGTTCCATCAGTTGGTCAAACCAGTTTTTGTGGCAGGCTTGGAATTCAGGCTTGGAAATGTCTGTGTGATGGTGAGAAAGATTTGAAGACTGGGTGACATCATGCAAATAACTGGTATTATTACCAGAGTAACAGTACCTGTGACTCAGCCACACCTGTTACTAACACGGCAGCTACCCCAGATGGATCGGGTCCTGCAGCTGCGGTCACAAAGCCCCACATGATGGGGGTCTTGAAACCACAGAAATGTATTCTTCCGTGGCCCTGGAGGCCAGAAACCTGAAGTCAAGGAATCAACAGAGCCATGATCCCTCCAACATCTAGGGGAGGACACTCCCCTGCCTCTCCCAGCTTCCTGTGGTCCCAGGTGGCCCTGGGCTTCTGGCCACGTCCGACGCATCCTTGCCTCCACGGCCGCATGGCCTCCTCTGCATTTCAAACCTCCCTCTCCTCTCTGTGATGAAAACACCGGCCATCAGGTTTAGATTCTGTGCAGTTGACCCGAGATGATTTCATCTCAGGATGCTTAACAGCTGCGAAGACTCTCTTTCTGAGTAAAGTCACATTCTGAAGTTCGGAGGAACATGAGTTTGGGGGGACACTCTTCAACCAAATACTGGTGGGCTCTGTTGCTACCAGCTTTACAGGGAGGCGGGGCCTGGAGGAGTGTCTGCCCAAGTCCCAGAGCTCCCAACACCCGCTTCATGGCCTAGGTTCCTCGCCAGCCTCTACATGAAGGGCAAAGGTGTCCTTCAACTGGAGAACATGTAACCGAATGTGAAATGTGCCCGTTTTTTCCCTCTGCAGGTGAAATTTGAAATGTCAGATGAGACCACCCTGGCAGATTTACTCCAGCTGAACCTACACAAATATGAGGACGAGGTCCGAAACATTGTCGACAAGGCTGTGAAGGAGTCTGGGATGGAAAAGGTATCCTTTGTTGACAGTGAAGTGCACTTTATATGGGATGCTGCTGAAACCGACCCACCAGCCTGACGCCTGTTGAATGTGCTGATGTATGGTTGAAACTAATGTAGCCCCAGTTAACGCCTGACTGAACTCTCTTTCCATGAAGCACCCTTGTTTGTGGTCCATCCTGCCTCAGCCTCTGCCTTCTGAGAAGCTGAATGGGGCTGGAGCAGGGTGGGCAGTGGTCAGGAGGGCTGGCCATCAGCTGGTACCTAGGGCCATTCCAGGACATGTGAAAATGCTGGAGGATTCCTTTGCAATTCAAACCTCTCTCCTCATCTGTTTTTTGAGTTTGAATGGTCACAGTTGGGCTTGCTTTCTTTTTTTTAACAGCTTTATTGAGCTATAAATCACATACCCATTCACCCATTTAAAGTATGCAATTCAATGGCGTTTAGCATATTTACAGAAATGTGCAGCCATCACATATTAGAATTAGTCAATTTTAGGACATTTTCATCTCCTCAAAAAGGGATGAAACCCAGACCCTTTAGCTAATATCTCCCCATCATCTCACACCTCCACCCATCCCAGCTCTAACCTACTGCTTCTTATCTTCTATAGGTTTGCCTTTTCTGTACATTTCATATACATGTAAATATATACTATATGGGCTTTTGTGTCTGACTTCTTTCACTGAGCATGTTTTTAAGTTTCCTTCGTGTTGTAGCTTGTGTCCATACTTCATTCTTTTTTATAGCCAAATAACACTTCATTATATGAATACTCCACATTTTGTCAATCCTTTCATCCACTGAGGGCCATTTGGGTTGTCTCCATCTGTTGGCCATTGTGAATAATGTCGGCATGAACATTTTGGCTTTCGGAGAGCAGGGCCTCCTTCCATGTCTTAGGAAACTCTGGGTCCTCTTTAGTGATTCGTGCCAGACTCTCGCTGACCTGGTTTCTGTTCCTCCAAAAGGTGCTGAAAGCCCTGGACAGCACCTGGTCCACCATGGAGTTTGAGCACGAGCCGCACCCACGGACGGGCACCATGATGCTCAAGTCAGACGAGGTGCTGGTGGAGACGCTGGAGGACAACCAGGTGCAGCTGCAGAACCTGATGATGTCCAAGTACCTGTCCCACTTCCTGAAGGAGGTGACCAGCTGGCAGCAGAAGCTGTCCACGGCGGACTCGGTCATCTCCATCTGGTTCGAGGTCCAGAGAACCTGGAGCCACCTGGAGAGCATCTTCATTGGTTCCGAAGACATCCGCGCCCAGCTGCCGGAGGATTCCAGGAGCTTTGATGACATCGACCGGGAGTTCAAGGTGAGCACAGCTCTCTGGCTCCTGCCTGGGCACTTTCAGAAATGGCTCCCTTGGTGCAAACAGGGCTCGTGATGCCATGGCGGTCCCGTTCCTCCTCCCAGGCCCTGATGGAAGACGCGGTGAAAACACCCAATGTGGTCGAAGCCACCAACAAACCTGGCCTCTATGACAAACTTGAGGACCTGAAGAAGAGGTGGGCCCCATACCTGTCCAGACGAGGGGCTTCACTGTGGTAGAAACCCAAGTCATGCGCCTCCCCCCCATCCCGCTGGCCAGGCCAGGAAACCCCCAGGTTGTGGGTTAACACATCCCCTCCCTGGAATCACCTGCCACTTCCTGCCACCCTAGCCACAGAGCCTGCCTTCAGCCTCAGAGGAAGCCGCGATGGCAGAGATTAAACTGTAGCCCCTCCTGCCTGGGGACATCCACGAGTGCAGGGGCTGGCTTAGAACAAGCGTGTCCGCTTGGAAGATTTGAATAAAACTGGGGCTGTGAACAGCCTGGGCGTCTCCAGGGTTGTCCATCCAGCGCGTGGAAGGATGGGCTGGAAGAGACCTTCTGTTGAGCAGGACTCAAAGCCTCATTCCCTGCCCCCAGGTTGGCTGTGTGCGAAAAAGCCTTGGCCGAATATTTAGAGACGAAAAGATTGGCTTTCCCCAGGTTCTACTTTGTCTCTTCAGCTGACCTCTTGGACATTCTCTCCAACGGAAATGACCCTGTGGAGGTAGGTGGGCCCCTGATGGCCCAAAGGGGTGCCAGGCTCCATGTCCGGGTGGCCTCGGGATGTTGGAGGAGTTTCCAAGAGGTGGTCCACACCAGAAACCGCGCAGGGACTGGGCCGTGACAGAAGGACCCGGGACTGCTCTCAGAGCCCACCTTCCCACCCTGGGCTCCATCCTCGTGCTCTGGAAAATGGGTGAGATGCCCATTTCTAAGACACAAGCTGCTCATCCTACTAAACCCCAGACACTGGGAGGAAAAGTTCCCACGAGGCTCCTCTTCTAAAAGAGAGAAGGGTGAGCATCCGGGCAAAGGGAGGGGACCATATTTTATTTTAATATGGGGTTGCAGATGCACGGTATGGGAGCCCCAGGGCGGTTTAGATTCTGAGCAACTGACTTACGGGCATAGGCCCTGTGCCCCCCGGGACAGAACCTTCTCAGGGAAGAGAAGAAACAGACATTCAGAAGGTTCTGACCGAGCACTGTTTGCCATTTCCTGTGTTGGTGAAGTGTGTTTAATCAGCATCCCAGAGGCGAGGGGGTCGGGGGGAGCATAAGTCAAAAAAAAATGATGCTTAAGACTGCCTGAGGGAGACGCAGGCATCCGCCTGCGAACACCTGGGTTGCAAACTCCAACGTCCTCCCACTCCGATCCCGAAATCCAGGTGAGCCGCCACCTGTCCAAGCTCTTCGACAGCCTGTGTAAACTGAGGTTCCTCCTGGATGCCAGCGGGAAGCCGCTCAAGTTCGGCCTGGGCATGTACAGCAAGGAGGACGAGTATGTGGACTTTGACCAGGAGTGCGACCTCTCGGGGCAGGTGCGAGCCGCCGCGGGAACTCGCAGAGCACTGCCCCCCGGGGATGGCGGTGCCTCGTGGCCGGGACCGCGTGGCCACAGACGGGCTGTGTCAGCAGCAGCCCGTGACCGACCCACTCTCCCCTTCCCTCGGCCTCTCAGGACAAATGCTTAAGGGACGTCTTTATAGGAGTCCCTGCACAGCCTTACCTATGCAGTCTGAGGTGACCTGAGAAAGGAAGGGGGAAAAAGGGAGGGAGAGAACAGATTTATTAATGCCCTTAAATCTTTATCATTTTATTATTGTTAATGCCAAGGGGACCACTTTGGAGGGTGCCAGGCACACCTGCCAAGTTCTCATCCCTGTTCAGCACGATGGGCTTTACAGCTTCCATATTTAGCAGAGGGCTCCCCTTACCCTGGGCAGCCCAGCCCAGGAGGCTGCTCTCTCCTGCTGACAGCAAGCTTCCTGGCTGCCCTCTCCCCCATCTCTTTGCCCAAGTATTATTCAAGCATCCAAATCAATTCTTACATTCTGCCTAAGCAAAATGTAATTTGGAGGTAAATTGAAAACTCAAGCTCCAACAACTTGAATTCGGAGTACCTGGCTGGACAGGGTCAGCAGGATCCATTCATCAGTTTGTTCAGACGCTTCCCACACTTAACCACTTATAGACATAACCACTGAATGACAGCGAGCTCTGCCTGCACTGTGCTGCTGTCAATAGCTTAAAAGAAAAACCAACCTGATTATCCCATTCGGGTATTTTCCCCCTGGTGGCAGTTAGTTGCAGGTTTGTATTTCAAAATACACGCAAGGCTCATCAGCCAGTTTGTCTGCATGACAATCTCAGACCCTGAGAGAATGCACTTGGGGACAAGTGGGGCTCTGCTTGTCAGAATCTGCCTGGGACATGGGGCAGCAGGGCCCAGGGGACAGATCCCTGTCTCAGGATATCAGCACCACTTCTTGGGCTCAGACATAGACCGTCTTCTGTAGCTTTTTCTCTTGTTCCCTCTCCCTTCTGTGTTTAGACACAGTGTATGCACATGAACGCCCAATGCAACTAGTTTTGCAGGTACAGCTGGGCTTGCTGAACATATTTTTCCAGCAGGGCATTCTTATTGCTCAGAAAACCTGGGCATTTCTACCCTCTGGGATGATGATAAGGATGAGGACAAGTGGTAATTTATTTCGTAAACGCCAGAGCAAGTTTTCAGATGAGACGTGCTCACCCTCTCTGGTCCCCATGGCTCCGTCCCCAGGTGGAGGTCTGGCTGAACCGCGTGCTGGACAGGATGTGCGCCACGCTCCGCCACGAGATCCCCGAAGCCGTGGTGACCTACGAGGAGAAGCCGAGGGAGCAGTGGATCTTTGACTACCCCGCCCAGGTCCGAGCTGGGTGGGCGGGGCAGCTCTGAGATGCAGGGAGGGGTGGGGGGGGCTCACCTGTCCTGGGGTAGCCCCAGTCTGGTGGCCAAGAGCCACCTTAACTGGTGTGAACTCTCCCATCGGACAGAAAAAGGTGCTCACGTGGCGGGGTACTGGGGCCCCACCTCTGTTTTCAGATCGCACTCACGTGCACCCAAATCTGGTGGACCACCGAGGTGGGCTTGGCATTTGCCAGGCTGGAGGAAGGCTACGAAAATGCCATCAAAGATTACAACAAGAAGCAGGTGTGGCCCCCACCCCATGTCCATCCGAAGCACCTTGCTCTGTGAGGTCCTCCCTTATGCCACTGCCGTTTCTCTGAGTCAAAAGCAGCCAAATATCGGCAACAGTTGTTCTGACCAAGAGTAACCGCTTTAGGAATACATGGCTTTAATTCTCTATTTCGATTTGATTTTTTGAGAGATTCCTGGTTAAAAATTCAGAAAGCAAAAATAATGTTTAAAAGGAAAGATATAATCCTGTCAACAGATTCTTAGCTAACCTTCTAGTGTACATATAATCAATTCCCAGGCAAAAATATGTAACTATCCAAGTGGCTTTAAAATCCTGTTTTCACTTACTATCTGCCATCTTTCACAGCATCAGATCTTCATCTACACCATTTTTAGTGACTCCTTGATAATCCATGGGGGAGGGGCAGTTCCCGAGTGCCCAGGGGTACCCGCCCGTGGCCACCGCTGGAGCCGTGTCTAAGGGAGGCATATCTGCTCCCACAGATCAGCCAGCTGAACGCACTCATCACCCTGCTCATTGGAAACCTCAACGCGGGAGACAGAATGAAGATCATGACCATCTGTACCATCGACGTCCACGCCCGGGACGTGGTGGCCAAGATGATCACCGCCAAGGCATGGGTGCCGGGAGGGGCCAGGAACTGGGGTGGGAGCCTGGGGCTCAGGACTGCAGCCCACATCCCCCGCCCCAGTCACTGCTGCTTCCTCAGTGGGGCGGGGGATGACACTGCTCCAGGCAGCGCTACCCCCTCCTTCACCCCTCATCTCGCCCCTAGTAAGCCACTGACGAGCAGCCCAATCAGAAGTGCCCCTGCTTCAGCAGTGGGAAGGTGGTGTTAGGCTTGACGGGGGCTCCTCGGGAGGAGCGGGGAGC